>NC_047094.1:128013168-128337613 GCF_902459505.1 Geotrypetes seraphini
GCGGCTTTAATGTTCCCCTTTACCCCAGCCACTTCACCTTTTATTTCCAGGGCCCACTGTTGAAGTTCCTCCTTTATGGCTGAAACCGCCGGGTCCTTGCGCCTCAGTCGCGATGAGACCGTCCACTCTGAATCCTCCTCTGACACACTCTCTCCAGACTCACACGGCACCCCAATTTTCTCCTGCCCTCTATCCCGTGTAAGGCTTTCCTCAGGTCTTTTTTTTTTTTTTCGGCATCTCAGCTCTCCTCACTTTTCAAACACTTTTCGGGTGTATTTCTCCTGTTTTTTTCACTCAAAACTTCACATAGAAAGGGGTATAAGACTCCAGGAGGTCAGAGCTCCATCTTCAGGCCGCCATCAAGGTTGGTGATGTCACTGGAAATCTGAAACCCCCCTCCTATATACACATTTTTTTATTCATATCTCAATCACAAGGGTAGATTTTATTGATGTTCCTGTATTCATTCATGCCTTTTGATTTAGAGATTAATTACGTTTATACTCAATTTATGGTTTCTCCTTCATTGGCTTTTTGCTTTTTCTCTTAATGTTTCTTGTTCAGCTCATGTTTATTCTTATATATATGCTTTTAATTCATGCTTTGAATTGTCAATTGCACATTTTTAGCCTATAATGTTTTTACATTTATATACAGGTTCCTATGATGCCTTTGCATTATGTTGCTCAGTCATGTTCTGTTTTTAATTATGTTTTATTTTGTTTGAACATGGCCTTTTAGACTGTTGATAAAGGCACGTATGCCGAAACACTGCCAGTGTCGAGTGTTATTGTTACACATTCATCAATAAAGTGACTTTTTGAACTAAACACCCTTGGCTGGATTTCTGACATCTTGTCCTCACGACTCCCTGTTGTGTGTTCTTGTCTCGTTGTTGAGTCCAGTCTTTGGCTTCTGATTCAGTGTTAAATAGCAGCTGTAATCAAAGCAAAATAATAGGTCCTGATTATCACACAAACTCAAAGAA
The DNA here is from genome assembly GCF_902459505.1 of Geotrypetes seraphini. Lineage (NCBI taxonomy): Eukaryota > Metazoa > Chordata > Amphibia > Gymnophiona > Dermophiidae > Geotrypetes > Geotrypetes seraphini. Next base: position 128,014,157 of record NC_047094.1, read on the forward strand.
TTATCAGAGATCATAGGCAATTGTCAAATAGCCCATTTATTCGGTTCATATTGGGAGGGATGGTATTGGGATGAATGTGATTAAGGGGGGTGGCACAAGGTTGGTTTGCCTAGAACTAGTGCTGCCCGATTCACGATTTGAATCAATTCACCAATTAATTTCGGGTGAATCGGTTCGAATCGATTAAAAAAAAAAAATTAGCCTCCCGATTCAGCGACTGACCCTCCCTCCTCTTGCTGGCCAGCTGCTGCCACTCCTGCTTTAGAGGGTGAATGGGGAGTGTCAGTGCTTCTGTCCGGCTTCCCCCCTGGCCTCCTGGCATCAATTTACCTCATTTCATCAGCCTGCATAAGATTGCTAGTGCTGGCGATCTTTACAAGCTGCCATCGGTTCTACAGAGCTGCCTTTTCTCTGTCACGGTCCCACCCCTCCTTTAATGTCACCCAATTGGGCAGGAAAATCGAAAAATCAATTCAATAGGCTGTATCAAATCGAATCAAAAAATTTTTTGCTGAATCGGGCAGCACTACCTAGAACACCCAATATCCATGCACTGGCCATGGTTGAAATAATCAGTTTGCTTACAGTTTTGAGTACCTTGAAAGAAGTGGGGGAAAACAGGAAATAAAAAAAAGGGACTTTGACAGCCCTGAAAGTTTTCCCTTTGCTACAGCTTCCTACTACGGGGACAGGAAGACAATTGAATCCTGGATTTACATTTGGAGCAAAATTTGTTGATATGACAGTGTATTTCTTTCTATCTGGTGACTTTGTGCTGACCCCATTATTACTCTTCACTGGAAGAATCCACGGGCTGCAGTGAGATGACTGGTAATTTGCAACATATTATCTATACTCTTACAGCAGTGGTCTCAAACTTGCGGCCCACCAGGTGCTATTTTGAGGCCCTCGGTATGTTTATCATAATCACAAAAGTAAAATAAAACAGTTTCTTGATCATATGTTTCTTTAGCTATAAATTACAATATTATTATTAATACTTAGCCAAAAGGAAAGATTTATAAACTATAAAGAGTTTTACCTCATGCAAAATTGTCATTTATTTAATAAGACATTAACTATTTTTTTCTGAGGCTCTCCAAGTACCTACAAATCCAAAATGTGGCCCTGCAAATGGTTTGAGTTTGAGATCACTGTCATACAGTGAAGAAGGATAAGGGAGTTAATGCGGGTAGATTAAAATAACTCAAAATTCCAAGAAGTAAATCAATTCTTCTAAATAGCTCTCTTCTGGATTTAATACAAACTTCACAATAGATAGAGTCAACACTCAAATATTTTGTCTAAATAAATAAACCAACATGTGATATGTGCTATAGTTTTGTAGAAAGTATTCAGTGTCCGCATTTCCTACAGCTGAGCCACTTAGAAAACATATTCGGGACCATCATATCATCTCTCCATCCCTTAGGATCATCTTGTGCTTATCAACCACCATACATAAGTGTAATAAACCACTGTTCTTCAACCACCGGTCCATGGACCGGTGCCGGTTCACAGAAATTTCCTGCCGGTCCATAGGGCCAGCACGTGCATCAGGCCCAAAACAGTGTTCTTCAACCGCCGGTCCACAGTGCGATCGATGCGGCGTTATCTTCGAGCCAGCTCCCTCTTCCTCACTGATTCAGTGCACAAAGCCACAGGCAGTGGTTCCTATGGGCATCCTGCGCCTGAACCATAAGCCTCTCTGACGTTGCTTCCAGATGAGGCATGGGACGCGCAAGGAGCTGCTGCCTGCAGCTTTGTGCACTGCATCAGTGAGGAAGAGGGAGCCGGCCTGAAAATAATACCGGGGGCGGCATAAAATGGCCAGGCGGGAGCAGGCCAGAAGGTAAGGCATAGCATGAAGGGAGGGAGACAACAAAGATAGGGAGGACTGATTTTATTTTTGAATTTAGTGATTTAATTATGTCAGTTTTGAGAATTTACATCTGCTGTCAGTGTGCTTTGTGTAGTTTAATTTTGTGGTTAACCATTATGTGTTGTTAAGATTATATTGTGTATCTGTGAAAAATGAATGGAAAAAATAGTGTTACAATTAGTACTATTATGGGGGCAGGGTCTGGGGTGGAGATTGGGTAGAGATGGGCGGGGTCTGGCCCACGACTTAGCCCAGTGTTCTTCAACCGCCGGTCCGGACTATGCCCAGCTTCAATGAAAAGCAGCTCTGCAGGATTGAATAATAATGAAACACAAACTTCAGTGCTCTTCTTTATGTCATAGGTGCTCCCCTACTCAGACCTGAGTTTCAGCATCTAAGGCTCCCTCAGCGAGACCAACCAAAAAAGGAAAAATGTTAAACTACTAAGCTATACATATCTAAATATATAAACATTTCATCTTTCTCAATAAATACTAATATATTATGTTACATCTCTATGCCCTGAGAGAAGCGCACCAGGGCCCACGGTCCGAGCGCCTCCATGGGAGTGGGAATAGGTGGCCACTAGATAGCTATTATACTATATTTCTAACCTGTCTTGATTTTACATATAGTTTTACAACTGCCCAATCTCCCAATTCTCCCAAATCCCATTTAATCAATGGAAAAATGTATATCCTTCACTGGCTAAAATAACATAACAAATAAATAAACCTAATTAAAGAAAGCCCAAACACAAACAGATGAGTGCGTCGTATGAGCTAACAAACAAAGCCCAGGAACTTTGCCGGGAATAAGTTACTCATAAGCTAAATACAAGCTTACAGCTCCACGCAGCTGACACACTCACCTGGTTCTCAACCACCCTCTAAATGATATGGAAATTGTCTTTCAATTGACAAGTCCACAACCTCCCCCAGTACGGAAACATACCCCCAACTCAGTCACTACCCCTACATTACTTTTCTAAAAAAGAGATTATATACTGACTCCTACACCCAATTAAAATCTATCTACTTACTACATTCTAGGACATAAATGGCTTTCTGTTGTTACTCAATGGATGCTAGCTACACCATGCTAACTTCAAACTCCGGGCCAAAACCGGAAACAAAGCACAAACGCACCAACAAAACTGACACTAGTTTTAAACACTGGTGCGTCTGACGTCAAAAGGCTTAATCAGGGCAGGATTAATTCTTCGAGGGCCCCTAGGCACACAAGTACACTGGGCCCCCTGGCCCTGCCCCGCCCCACCCCACCCATGCCCCGCCCATTTCCCACCCCCATTTATCTGTTTTCTTATTTACTTCTTTATTTCCACTTGTATTTCTTTTTTAAATTCAAAATAAACAAAGATTAGCACCGTTTTTCTTCTATGCAACCCCCAAACATCTCTGAACAAATCCCCCTTCCTTCCCTTCCCACCTACTTATCCAGGACTTTAACTCTGAACCCTTTCCATGCATATATAAAAGTGTTCAAATATTGTAAAGCAGTAATACTATCTGAAATATATGTCTATATTAATAACCAAGTTTACAACGCCTCTCAACTGCCCCACTCTACATCAGTGGTCTCAAACTCAAACCCTTTGCAGGGCCACATTTTGGATTTGTAGGTACTTGGAGGGCCACAGAAAAAATAGTTAATGTCTTATTAAAGAAATGACAATTTTGCATGAGGTAAAACTCTTTATAGTTTATAAAACTTTCCTTTAACAGTTAAAAGGAAAGATATATAAACTATAAAGAGTTTTACCTCATGCAAAATTGTCATTTCTTTAATAAGACATTATTTTTTCTGCGGCCCTCCAAGTACTCTATTTTTTCTGCAGCCTTCATATTTAAAGTTTAATATCTTTTCTTTCTCAAAACTGGCACATTTCAATCACTATATTGAAAATAAAATCATTTTCCCTACCTTTGTTGTCTGGTGACTTTATTTTTCTGTGCTTTCAACTATGTTTCCAGGGCCTTCTTGTCCTTTGACTGCTTTTCTCTCCATCTTCATTTTCTGCCTTGCATCCATCTTTGGCATTAACTTAATGTTCAATTTTTCTGCTTTCTTTTCAAAATCTACATTTCCATGTCTTACTTTCCTTCCTATCTCTCTCTTCTTCTGTCCTATTTCCATGGTCTGGCATCTCTTTCCTTCCTTTCTCTCCCTCCCTCCTTCCTTCCTTTCCCCTGGTCTGGCATCTGTCTCCTTCCCTTCCCCCATGCCCTGGCATCTCTCCCTCTCCCTCCATGGTCTGATATCTCCTTTCCTTCCCTCCCTCCCATGAACTTGGCTTCTTCTCTTGTTCCTCTCCTCTCCCTTCTCCTTCCTTCCCTCTCTTTCCCCAATTGGGTGCAGCAGCAACAGAAGCAGCATTTCCCTTCCCCCTTTCCTGTGCAGGAGAGGCATTTCTCTTCCCCTTTCCCTCCCTCTCCCTTTCCCTGTACAGCAGCAGCAGCATTTCCCTAGGGTCCCCCTTCCGTTCTCTTCCTTGTGGAGCAGCAGCGTGTCTGGCCGGCTCATTCCGTTCAAAGCCATGGGTGGAAGCTCCTTGCGAGATCCGCGCCTACATCTGAAGCCTCTCTGATGTTGCTGCTCCAAAAGGAAGGGAAAGGGGAAGAGAAATGCTGTTGTTCGCGTCTAGACCGCGGGCCACAAATAAAACCTGGAGAACCACATGCGGCCCGTGGGCCGCGTGTTTGAGACCGCTGCTCTACATCAACCAACTGTAACCCATATGTATGTATAAACAACCAAATTTGTAACTCCTCTAGTATGTTCCACTCCATGTATGTTAACTTGCAACAAAACAACAAGGCAAGAAGTCCACCAAAGAATCCAACATGAAACAAAAGAAGATTGGCAGAAAATAAGGAGATTCAAATCAGGTTTGTTCAAAGTGCTCCCAAGAACCATGCCCAATGCATTTCGCCAAAAAAGGCTAGTCATCGCTAACAGAAAGCCATGTCTTTCATACAAACAGAACACAGAAAATACCTTCGCCTAGTATGAAATATGTAATCACAAACTAACCTCTCCCCCTTTTACAAAACTGTAGTATGTTTTTTAGCCATGGCCAGCGCTAAAAAAATGCTCTACAGTTTTGTAAAAGGGGGGATAAAATAGAAATATGTAGACAAAGGTTAAATAAGTTCGATATGTTTATTTATTTTCAATATAATAGCAAATCAATACATGACCGAGACTTACACAATGATAGCAAGATAAAATAAAGAAAAGAAGCAAAGACAGTCAAGGGCGTGAAGACATCAGTCAAAAGTACAAGAAAATAAATGTACAGATAATCATATATGAGTAATTGCAGCACAAGTTACCAGTAACCACAGTACCACACTTCAGTGTGATTGGGATAAGGAGCCACAATAAGAGGACAATAAATGCCAAACAGCTTCATGAGAATGTGAAGTGCCTCTTTTTTCAGCGAAATGGCTTTCATATCTCATTATTAAGCAAACATTATTCCACCATAAATTATAAGATAGGTTATCAGCATGTTTCCAATTAGTGATCACAAGTTTTAAGGCAATCATTAGTAAACACCTTAGAAGCTTAGCAGCAGAATCATCCAATGGAGCACGCAGACCATATCTACCATATATTATTATTGCTAGGGACAGCTCCTCCTGTAATCCGAAGATCACAGAAACAGTTCTCCATATACCAAGCCAGAACGTATGAACAGAAGGGCAATAAAAAATCATGTGATCTAGTGTTCCCCCGTTAGACTTACATGTCCAACAACAAGAGACATCAGAGTTAGGGAGTTTAGCAAGCTTGGAAGGTGTCCAAAAGGCTCTGTGCATTAAATAAAACAAAGATTGCTGAATTGAGGAAGAATGAAGTGAGGTGTAAATTTCTTTCCAAATTTTAGGCCTAGTGGTTGATGGTGAGGCCGGTATCCTGCGACCATGTATCCCATATGCTTAAAGTTGTATTAGATTTCAAATCGTTCAAGATGGTATACCACGCAGCAGATGGATGGCTTTATGTTCTTAGAGACAGACAGGTCATACCCTGCCTTGATAGCATGGCATAATTGTAACCATTGTAATGAGATTGAGGAAGATTATAAGTTTGACGTAAGGAGTCAAAAGGTATCCATGAACTATCACAGTACAAATGCTTTAAAAAAGCGATACCAGCTTTCTTCCATGATGACCAGTTGACAGGTTTTCCTTGTATTTTAATTTTAGCATTATTCCACAAGTAGATATATAGAGTGTCTTCCCATCTCGTTTTTAGTAATTGATCAGTTAATCGAAGAGCCAATTTAGTGGAATTAATTGGTTCAAGGAAAGTAGGCACAGTCGCTTCAGTGAAAGTAGAACAAAAGATGTCATCTGTCCTATGTTCATTTTCAAGTGATACCCAGGCCTGCCTGTTCATAGAGGAATTCTTGGTAATCCAATTGGAGCTCTGTCCCAACAACATGGCTGTGTGATATTCATAGAAGCTAGGAAATCGAACTCCTCCATCTAATTTATCTTTTTTCAATTTTTGAAGACTAATACGGGGTGTTGAGTTATTCTACAAAAATCTGGAGAGTAGTGTTTCAATGTGCTTATAGGTAGTTCTGGGTAAGTAGACAGGAATCATATTCAAAGTATAATTTATGACAGGAGCGATCATCATCTTAATCGTATCCAGTCTACCCCACCACGATAAACGGAGAGGAGACCAGCGATTAGTAAGATTGTGTACAGAGGCGATTAGCTGTTCCACATTACATCTCACTGTTTCTTCAATAGAAGGGGAGAAATAAACACCAAGGTACTTAATTTTTCTACCCGTCCAACATAGGCCAAGTTTTTGAATGGAATCATAGGCTTTGGGTGAATTCAATGCCATAACTTCTGTTTTAGACAGGTTCAATCTATAACCCGAAATACTAGAGTACGAATCAATAGTTCTCAATACGTGTTGGATGGAGTCAACGGTAACATACAACAACACATCATCCGCATAAGCCGATAGTTTGATCTCTCGGTCTACGCATTTGAGTCCATGGATGTTAGGATGTGTTTGAGTGCTATAAGCAGAGGTTCCAATGCAATGTTAAACAATAAAGGTGACAGGGGACATCCTTGGCATGTTCCTCGTGTCGGAGAAAATGGAGTAGAAAAGGAACCATTAATATATATCCTCGTAGTCGGAGCCTTATATAAGACCCTGACCATGGCGATGAAAGTAGAAGGGAAGCCAAACCAGAGCATAACCTTTTTCTGCATCGAGACTCATTGCCACCAGAGGTTCAGTCATAGAATGAGCACGTGCTATTACATTTAAAAATGTACGTGTATTATTATTAGATAGTCTGTTGGCTAAGAAACCATTCTGGTCCTCAGAGATGAGTTTTGGAAGAACCTTTTGAAGTCTGGAGGCTAGCAATTTAGCATAAAGTTTGGCGTCAGTGTTAATCATGGATAGCGGTCTGTAGTTGGAAACATCAAGTGGGTCTTTATTTGGTTTCAGTAATACTATAATGGAAGCTTCAGTAAAGGAGCCTCGCACATCCCCCGATGTAATGAGATATGTGAAAAATTCTAGGAGATGAGGTAGTAGCTTTTCAGCAAAGATTGAGTAGAATTCAGTTGTGAGACCATCCGGTCCAGGTGTTATAGCCTTGGCCATAGATGTGATAGCTTCCTGTAATTCAGTAATAGTGAGAGGATGACATAGGAGTGATTCATCTGAAACCTCAACACAGCCATGAGGTAAATGTGTAAGAAATCCAGTAGCATCCGTGGTAGCATCCACTTCAGCCGTGTAGAGCTTCTTGTAAAAAGATTGAAATGTGGAAAGCACATCTTTCGGGTCAGTCACTACCTTATTATCCACAGAACGAATTGTTAAGATAGTAGTCCTGTCTGCTCTTCCTTTCAAATAGTTAGCAAGGCTATGGCCACATTTATTTGATTCTGCATAGTAAGTAGCAGATTTAGCAAAAACTTGCTTAGCAGCAGATCTGCTCAGTGATATGTTGTATTTGTAGCAGGAGGCTTGTAGTTTGCCTAATATGACCATGTTATTGGGATGTAGGTAATGAGAACGTTCCAGGTTCTTTATCTCCAGCTCCAGTGTGAGAAGGTCAGCCATGGCAGCTTTTCGTTTGGAGGCAGAAAAGGAGATGGTAAGGCCTCTGACGTATGCTTTAAAAGCATTCCAAACAAAAATCCAGTTGGTTTCAGTGGAGGAATTGAAAATAAAAAATTCCTCAATCGCCTTAGACATGTATTCAATATAGGCAGGGTCCTGTAGTAGAGTATTATTAAATCGCCATGGACTTGAAGAGAAAACTTTAGGACCAAATGCAGTGAGTTTAAGTTGCACAAGTGCGTGATCCGACACACTGATTTCTTTAATAGCAGAAGAATCTATAAATTTCATAAGTGAAGGACTCACCAGAAAATAGTCCAGCCTTGAGTAAGAATTATGCGGTGTGGAGAAAAAGGTAAATTCAGTGTTCATCAAGATGAGTAATCCTCCATGGGTCAAGAAGTTGAAATTGGGAGATGATGTCCTGTAGTAAAAACCAATTTTTGGACTTTTTGTATGCCATACTTGACTTTCTGTCTTTCAAAGGATCCTGTATGACATTAAAGTCACCTCCTATGATGCAGTGGTGGTCTCTATGTGTATTTAATATGTCAGCCATGTCAGCATAATAGGTCGCATCATCTACATTAGGACCATATACATTCAGAAATATAAGTTTAAAATCAGCAATGTCAAGAACTACCTGAATCCATCTGCCAGCAGAGTCAGTACGGTGGGATACAATGGAGATGTCAGAACGCCTCCTTATAAACATCATCACCCCATTTTTCTTCCCCAGAGCAGGAGAGCAGAGAACAGGATATGCCCAAGGGAAGAACCACTTTTTGGCTTCTGATTCAGTGAGATGGGTTTCTTGCAAGCAAATAACATCTGCCTGAAATCTGGATAAATAAGCATGTATTTTCTTTTGTTTGATAGGATTATTCAACCCCTTAACATTAAGAGTTAAACAGTGTAATGGCATGGTATATATCACCTATTAACATTTGTGGAACAGGAATCATGCTGCAATAAAAAGAAGAAATAGGTATACCTGTGAAATACCTGAGACTGTCTAAAAAAATAACAAACATACAGAAAAGAAAAACACATCTCGCTATCTGACTGGGAAGTTAACCACGGGATAGTGAACTCGTGAAGAGAGGAGGAACAAATACATCCCTCACAAGGAACAACTATAACAGCAGAATATTAAGAATTATAAAGGCATCAGCACATCAGCAACACAGTAAACACAGTAAACAGTATGTAATGTCACTCAGCCACAACGCATGGAGACAGCATGTGGAGAGTAAAGAGGCATATTATACAGCAGCAAGCAAAGAATGCTGTATTACCGTATTTTCACGCAGATAACGCGCACCCGTGTAAAACGCGCACATGGGTATAGCGCGCAGAAACCACGATTTTATGTACAAAAACTTTTGTATACCGCGCTCACGGGTATACCGCGCATGCAGCCCGACTGTCCTTTCGCCCGCCCCGACTCTCCTCTGGCCACCCCGACTCTCCTTTCGCCCTCCCCGACTCTCCGTGCGCTGTCCCGACTATCCGTTCACCCTCCCTGACTTTCCGTGCACTGCCCCGCCTCTCCGTGCGCTGTCCCGACTCTCCGTTCACCCCCCCAGCCAACCCGCGACCCCCCTGGCCGACCCCCACGACACCCCCACCCCCCTTCCCCGTACCTTTGGTAGTTGGCCGGACAGACGGGAGCCAAACCCGCCTGTCCGGCAGGCAGCCAACGACGGAATGAGGCCGGATTGGCCCATCCGTCCCAAAGTTCCGCCTACTGGTGGGGCCTAAGGCGCGTGGGCCAATCAGAATAGGCCCTGGAGCCTTAGGTCCCACCTGGGGGCGCGGCCTGAGGCACATGGGCCCAACCCGAGGTTCTTGGGGGGGGGGCGGTCGTTGGAGGGAGGGGGGTTTGCGTCGAGGGCAGGAGGGCCTGGGATCCCTCCTGCCCGTAATGTAGTGCGGGGTGGGGGTAGGGGGTCGCCGTGGCCAGGAGGGTTTGGGCTCCCTCCTGGCCCGATATTGTCGGGGAGTTGGGGAGTCGGCCGGGCAAGAGGGCTTGGGCTCCCTCTTGCTCCGATCGTGGATGCGGGTGCGGGTGGGAGCGCGTGCGAGCGGTCGTTCGGGGTGGGGGTTTGAGCGGTCCTGCTGGGGGGGGTGAATCGGGCGTCGGGCGTGGTGGGAACTATGTAAAAAAAATTTTGTATACCGCGCTCACGCGTATAACGCGCGAGGGGTATGCGTGGTAGGTAAAAACGCGTATAACGCGCACGTTATATGCGTGAAAATACGGTAAGTGGCATCAATGGGGCTGGGCACCAACTTTTCCAGGTAATCAGCCAGCTCGTGAGGATGAGTGAAATCTTTAGTGCAGTTGTTGTAGGTCACCCGGAGTTTTGCTGGGTAAAGCATACCAAATTTGGCACCAAGTTGCTTCAGGCGGGGTCTATATTCCAGCAGTTGTTTTCGCGCCTTGGCCGTCTGCTTGCATAAATCAGGCACAATTAGGAGAGAGTGGCTTTCAAATTTTATAGGTGCTTGAATACGAGCCTGTTGCATAATCTCGAGCACTTGTGGATATCTGAGCAGACGGACGATCACCGGTCTTGGGTATTTGCCTGGGATCTTGGGCAGTTGTGAAGGGACACGGTGTGCCCTTTCTATTTCCATCGGTTGCTTGAAGTTTAGAGTGAGAATTTTGGGGATATTATCTTCTAAGAATTTTATCAGATCTCTCCCCTCACGAGCTTCAGGTATCCCAAGAATTCTAAAATTGCACCTCCGTGATCTATTGCTTTGGTCTGCCAGATCATTCTCAAGCAGGGCAATTTTCTTCACTTGTCGTTGAAGCAGCTTAATATTTTCTGTGTTTACACCCACCTTTGCTTCTACAGTGTCCATTCTGACATTCAAATCGGCCAGTTCAGCTTTGAAGGTGGAGATCTCCGACAAGATCTCATCTGTGACCGATTTATTTTCGGCCATGAGGGAGCGGAGCGCGCGTATTTCATCCAGCAGGGAGGCCGCGGTGACGTCATCAATTTTCAACGGAGGTTTGGAGGGAGAAACCGGCTCCAAACTTTTCCGTTTTCCAGTTTTGCCTGATGCCATTATCTTTAGGCAAATATCGATAGCGTTGTGCGCAGTAATGCGTTGCTGACAGTGCCGATATCGGGTCTTTCAGGGATCCTCGTGCGGGAGCAACTCGCTCAAGCAGCCATCGTCTCCAGGGCTCACTAGCGCCCCCCAACAAAGGTTAAATAAAACCACCAAGAAGCTGGACTCTGCATACAATGCAACACCACAGAAACAGCAATGCATGTCCCCCAAAGCAAAAAAATAAATAGAAATTTTTTTTCTACCTTTGTCTTCTCTGGTTTCTGCTATCCTCATCTTCTTGTCACTCTCTTCCTTTCATCTTCTGTCCTTCTGTGTCACTTCCAGAAACTGTATGCCTCCCCCTTCCATCTTTCCCTTCACCCCCATTGGTCTGGCATCCATCTTCTTCCATTCCCTCCTCCAATGGTCTGGCATCTCTCTTCTCCTCTTCTTCCCTTCCCTCTCCCACACCCATATCCCCATAGTCTGGTATATCACTCTTTCCTCTCCCTTCCCCCCACTTCCATCAGAATCAGCCCCCTTTCTTTCCCTCCAACCTAAATCCATCCAGTATCCTTTCCCCTTATGTTTTCCCCCTTTCCCTGCATACCAATTCCATCAGCATCTGCCCCCTTTCTCTCCCTCCACCACCCTTTCCACATGGCAACGGAAACGCCCCCCATGACAACGGGCCCCCCACCCAATGACGACAACACCAGCCACCACCACCCCCCCCCCAGCATCAAAGGCAACGCAGCCAGCTCAGCTCCATAAAGATCCCTCGATGACTGCGTCTGCCGGAAGAAGTAAGTGACGTAGTAGGGGGATGAACACATTCATCGCAGGACCTTCTTGGAGCTGCGTTGTCCGCGTTGCCTTTGATGCCGGCGGAAAGCCGCGTTGCTGTCCGTTGATGCTGGGGGGGGGGGAACGTCTGGTGTTGTCATCGTTGTCGGGTGGGGCCCGTTGCCGTCAGAAAAAAAAAATTGGCATATTGGTAAGTCATCCTTCAGCGGGCCCCCCCTGACTATTTCGGGCCCTAGGCACGTGCCAAATGGGCCTATTCATTAATCCAGCCCTGGGCTTAATCCTTGCTCTGTACAGGTCCAACCCTTTCTTTCTATTGTGAAGTTAGATTAAAATAACTACATAAACTTGCATTTTGTTTATTTATTTATTTTATATTTCACTCCTCCTACAACACATAAGAACAACCATACTACGTCACCAAGTACTGTGTAAAAATTAGTGCAAACTTTTCTTTCACTTGAATGCATCTTGCTCCTCATGGATAACTGTCAGCTTTTACTGAAATTCTTCTAAGGAACATCTTGTATTATCAAATCTGATTCGATCTGGAAGTGCTGGGGCTCAGATTTCAAACTCTTTCCTCTTGAAAGTGTTTTCTTTTTCAGGTATCCATTTTATCCTATGTTTTGATGGCAAAAGAAAACAAAAAATGATTTAGTCAGGCGAAAGTCTTTGTTACATTAAATAGTTTACACATGACCATTGAATTGAATGGAAGTTGTGTAGCAGGAGCAATGCAGTGGTTGCAATATTAATTTTCTGATAGAGAACTGGTACAAAATCCACATAGGTCTGAAAACTGCTCTAAGGAAAATAATGCATATATAGTAAAACCTTGGTTTGCGAGCATAATTTGTTCCGGAAACATGCTTGTAATTCAAAACACTCGTACAGTGGTGCCTCGCATAACGAACGCCTCGCACAGTGAACGCTGCGCACAACGAACTTCTTGTCTTGATTCGTACAACGGACTTCGTTTCACACAACGAAGTCGCCCGAGCTGCATCCTTCCGCGCAGGCACTGCGCTTAACTGCCCTCTCTCACTTGTTTCCCCCGATTATCCAGCATCTAGCCCTCCCCCCCAAACACTTCCTGTTTCCAGCGAGGCGGCCCGCGTCAGAGGGGACGGGGTATCGAAGCGCGAGCGAGCTGCGGAAGTGGTGTTGGTGGTGGACGGCCTCAGGTATGAGCTAGGATGGTGGGGTGGGGAGGGGAGGCCTGAGAGCGAGCATGCGCGCACAGGGAGGAGACGGGGAGAGACGCGCTGGATTGGCAACGGTTGCTCTCTGTCGCCTCCCGGCTCCAGCGGCGTGACAGTTTTAAACAGGCGCGTGGTTCTTTCTAAGCAGAACCACCAGCTTTAACGGCGCTGACTCCCGACTACAGCCTCCAACAGATGACTGCTTCCCATTGCATCCGGCCGCTGGCAGGTCTCGCGCGCAGCAGCCAATGGGTGCCAGCCACGAGTCGGCCAGCACCAGAGGGGGGAATCAGGAGAGACGAGCATCAGAGGGTGGAGGAGAGGCAAGGTAGAAGAAGAAAATCAGAGAGGAGGAGAGAAGCAGAGAGAGAGAGATTGGACAAAGAGGAGGGGATGGTGAAGGAGGAAGAGAACAGAAAAGGAAAGCATAGGAGGAGCATTAGAGAGGGAGAGGAGAAGACAGTTTGCCAGCCTGAGAAACTCCCTAACCCCTTATGCTGCTGCACAGGGAAATGGGGAAAAATGACAGACAGACAGCGGGAGGGAGGGAGACAGAAAGAAAGAAAGAAAGAAAGACACAGGGGCAGTGAGAGGGACAGAAAGACAGACAGAGATAAAAATAATAACAAAAAATTTATCTTTTTTTATGTCATCTTAGCATATTTTATGCTACAGAACGAATTATTTTTTTTTACATGTATTGTTATGGGAAAACGTGTTTCACATAACGAACTTTTCGCATAACAAACTTGCTCCTGGAACGAATTAAGTTCGTTGTGTGAGGCACCACTGTATATCAAAGTGAATTTCCCCATAAGAAATAATGGAAACTCAGACGATTCGTTCCACAACCCAAAAACTTTAATACAAAATACTGCACTATATAAAACAGTCACCACACTCCTGCAGCGTCAGAGAGAGAAGAACCATCGACTCAGTTGTGATGACACGACACGCGTATACTGTATGGACTCGTATTGCAAGACCTTGCTCGTTTATCTAGTTAAAATTGAACAAACATTCTTACAAACACTCGCACGCCAAGTTACTCGCAATCCAAGGTTTTACTGTAGTTTTAAGTACATGCAGCAAATTTTACCAGCTTTTCTGTGACTACCTTTCTCAACCAAAGCAACACATATAGTTTTGAAAATACATAATTGCCTTTTCTAGCTTAACCCCAATATAGGAGTGCCTTAATAAAAAAAAATGTGGAAAATGTGTTTTTTGGCAGAATCCATATACAGTACAGTTAGCCTTATACCCAGCTAGCTAGTCATTTTCAGCAGAAAATAATTTTTGAAAATTGCATGCCCCTGCACTAATGTGCTGACAGAGACTGGGCTTCTTCATTTGCTATTAGATCAGCTTGTACTTCCACTTTACAGTGAGGCTTTGCACTACAGCTCTAATATGGCATTTTAGCACCTGCACTAGATAAACATATTTCTAATCCATTCTCTTTTCTTTCTTACTCTACCATTCTGATCCCCAGTCCTTTTTTTTTTTACTCTTTGCTCCCACACATGGTTAATAGGGGGAGAGCTGAACTCTTATATAGCTTTTCATCTGTTACTGGACCACACTTATATTTCTGTATTTTTTCATATCCATTGGGTTTTGTGCCCTGGGCCACCTGTGTTGCCCAGCCCTAGCTGCAGGCCTGCTCTGGAGGTGTCTCATCTAGAAGATGAGTCTAGGACAGGGATAGGCCATTCCGGTCCTTGAGAGCCGCAGCCAGGTCAGGTTTTCTGGATATCCACAATGAATATGTATGAGATGGATTTGCATGCACTGCCTCCTTGAGATACAAGTCTATCTCATGCATATTCATTGTGGATATCTTGAAAACCTGAACTGGCTGCGGCTCTTGAGGACCAGAATTGCCTACCCCTGGTCTAGGAAAAAAAAGCATGAAGGAAAGGGCTCTTTTTTGGTGTCCTAGGTTCCAGTGGTGTATGTAGTCTGTCTTTCTTTCAAAGGTTTCCTCCAGGGAAGCAGAGGTTCACAAGTGACAGAAGATTGGCTTTCCATCTGTTCTCCAGTTCACATGGAATCTGGGAAGACAGATAACAGTGAGGTTTATTTTCCAGTCATAAAAGGAACCTAAGCTCCAACAGTACCTTAATAACCTACTTCTTAAGGAAGCCCTATAGACAATGGGACATAATACCTCCTACTATTATGAATTAGGGACTTCCATGGGATCTACAGTCACAGTGCACCCTTCTTGCAGCATAGAAGTTTCTACAGAGCCTAATTATACACTGTTCCCTACTGCCCGGGTTAGGATCTCCTGTGAGGCCCAAAGACAAAAGCCTGTTTATGGCTAAATACTCTAAGACCCTCCACTATGGGCTCACATTGCTTTTTAATACCTTATTTTTAGACATTTTTTCTTGAGGATGTTGGTGATTAGGAAAGTCACCTGATCTACCACATAATATGTGCTGTTTCTTTTCTGCAGTGGAGCAGATGCTTATGGTGCGGAAGATGCTTAAGAGTAGATGATAGTAGATGCTAGAAATAAGAAGGTATCCTTTCCTACTACAGCGAGTGCTGATAATTATAAGATGCATTTTCTATGGCAGAGAATGGGTGCTAATGATAAAATTCCAAGTTTATTCTAAACTTTAATAAACTGCTTATGAGAAATCTATCAAAGTGTTTTAAAAATTATTTTAAAAAAGAAAAGGAATTACAATGATATAAGAAAGAAAAGATTAGAGACTGTAGAACAGAGGTGCCCAAATGGTCGATCACGATCGACCAGTAGATCGTAAAGGCAATGCAAGTCGATCGCGTTGCCTTTGCGATCTTTTTCTCCCTGCTGCTTCCCCAAGCCAGCCTAGCACGTACAAGCGCCGGACTCACAAGACTTCACCTCCGATGTCAAGTCTGACGTCGGAGAGGAAGTTCTGGGCCAGCCAATCACTGCCTGGCTGGCCTTGAACTTCCTCCCCAACATTAGAATTGACGTCGGAGGTGAATTCTTGTGTGCATGACGCTTGTACGCATCAGGCCTGGCTCAGGGAAGCAGCAGGGAGAAATCGGCTTTGGGAAGGGGTGAGGGAAAGAATCAGGGAAGTGAGTCACGGTACAGCTGACAAATTCACTCCTCCCACTAAACATTAAGGTCACATTGATATAAAAACAAGCTTGATGTAAGAGAAAAAGAAGAACAGGCTGTCGGGTACGGCCAGGGGAGGAAGAAGAGTCGTTTCTGCTACCTCTTTCCTGGGCAGCATCACATCAGTTTCCCCTGCCTGCCACTCCTTTTCTTATCCAGAGCCTACTTCCCTTTTCCCGCTCCCACCCCACTTTCCCCACTTCTGTAACAGGATTTAGCCCCTCTATGAATCAGAACTTCATCTTACCCTTACACAAGACCCGGAAGCTGCAGCTAAAAATGAGGGGGGGGGAGCAGAGGTGACCTTTCAGCCCAAAGACTGCAGGGTGCTTAACATCTGGCCAATCCTCTCCTTTTACAAACCCACAAGTAAACAATGGGCAACAGAACAAAAAAAGAAAACAGGATAGAAAATCTAACATGAAGCCAAGTCTCTAGGAGCTCGTTAATGGACCCAACAGAAATACTACAGTGACAGGGAAGCCAGGTAGTTTTGGGGTGGTGGGTTGTAGCCAGAAAAGGGAATGGGGCTGCATTCCCCTCAGATCTAACCTTTCACCCTACTGCGAGAACACGGTTTGAGCACAGGCAGCCTGCTGCTCTTTTCCTACTCAAAGTAGTATGTTACATAAAAATGAACCCTGAACTGGGGTATCAAACAGCCCATGTGAGAAAGCAGGTCCTTAGTGCGTCTTGGACCAGCCAGTGTTAGGAAAAGAATCGGGGAAGTGGAGAAATTGGCGCGATGGCTTGGGGGGGGCAGGGGAAGGGAGAAAGAAAGGCAGAAATAAAAGAGGGGGGTAGGGGGAGAGAGAAAGAAAAGGGGAGGGGGCAGAAAGAAATAACTATTGGATTTACAGAAGAAGGAAGTACAACCAGAGACTCATGAAATCACCAGACAAAAAAGTAGGAAAAATGATTTTATTTTCAATACAGTGATCAAAATATGTCCGTTTTGAGAATTTATATCTGCTGTCTATATTTTGCACTATGGCCCCCTTTTACTAAACCGTGATAGTGGTTTTTAGCGCAGGGAGCCTATGAGCAATGGGAGCTGTGAGGGGCATTCAGCGCAGCTCCCTGCGGTTTAGTAAAAGGGGAGGGGGTATATTTGTCTATTTTTGTATAGTTGTTACTGAGGTGACATTGCATATTTTAAAGTCATCTGTTTGACCTCTGAAAAAAACCCCAAATACAAATGATAATTAACATTTTCTCTGCGTACAGTGTTCTTTGTGTTTTTTAAAATTTTATTGTTGGTAGATCATTTTGACTTGGTCACTTTAAAAGTAGCTCGCAAGGCGAAAAAGTGTGGGCACCCCTGCTGTAGAGAATAGAGGAAAACAAATGAGGTCTAGAAACCAACACCGCTGTAAATGGGATCCGGAAGGTTCGCCCCCCACATTTCGCCCCCAGCAATTCGCCCCTCACATTTCACCCCCCACATTTCGCCCCCAGGTACATTTCGCCCCCACACATTTCGCCCCCACACATTTCGCCCATCGGAGGAGACTTCTAACCTCGGCCTGCCCCGGAACTCTTCCTGCAACAGCAACTTCATGTTCCTGCCTAGGCGGGTGGTGGCTGCAGGAAGAGTTCCGGGGCAGGCCGAGGTAGCGTTGGATTATGACCCCCATCTTCTTTCAGCCTCCCTCCCCCCCCCCAACGCGGGACCCTGTGGCACCATCAGCTCTTACTCCCTCTAACGCCGGCCCTGCAGCTCCGGACTTCCCCACACCTCAGGCCGAGGTAGCGTTGGATTATGACCCCCATCTTCTTTCTTCCTCCCTCCCCCCCCAACGCGGGACCCTGTGGCACCATCAGCTCTTACTCCCTCTAACGCCGGCCCTGCAGCTCCGGACTTCCCCACACCTCAGGCCGAGGTAGCGTTGGATTATGACCCCCATCTTCTTTCTTCCTCCCTCCCCCCCCCAACGCGGGACCCTGTGGCACCATCAGCTCTTACTCCCTCTAACGCCGGCCCTGCAGCTCCGGACTTCCCCACACCTCAGGCCGAGGTAGCGTTGGATTATGACCCCCATCTTCTTTCTTCCTCCCTCCCCCCCCCCAACGCGGGACCCTGTGGCACCATCAGCTCTTACTCCCTCTAACGCCGGCCCTGCAGCTCCGGACTTCCCCACACCTGCTCTCTCCCCCCCCCCCCCGATCACTATTATTTTAAATGTTATGGCAGCCACGGCGCTGTATCCATCGGAGGAGACTTCTAACCTCGGCCTGCCCCGGAACTCTTCCTGCAACAGCAACTTCATGGCCGAGGTTAGAAGTCTCCTCCGATGGATACAGCGCCGTGGCTGCCATAACATTTAAAATAATAGTGATCGGGGGGGGGGGGAGAGAGCAGGTGTGGGGAAGTCCGGAGCTGCAGGGCCGACATTAGAGGCAGTGAGAACAGCCAGCTGTGCACTTTGAATTTGTAGCCTGCCGTCGTGTCGGCAAAGAAATCGCCTGCGAGAGGAATAGTCTGACACTCAAGGGCGAAATGTGCGGGGGCGAAATGTGTGGGGGCGAAACATCCGGGGGGCGAAATGTGTGGGGGCGAAACTTCCGGGGGCGAAACATACCTGGGGGCGAAATGTGGGGGGCGAAATGTGAGGGGCGAATTGCTGGGGGCGAAATGTTGGGGGCGAAACTTCCGCAAACCGCTGTAAATTAGGCTCCCTTATCCAATCGAACAGAAAAGGGCATCTCAAGACTCATATACTTCGAAGAAACATTCCAGATGGATATGAGAGTAAAAGCAAACAATGAACAATCAGAATCCTGGAACAACCCTTGCGGAGTCCCCCAAGGCTCCCCACTATCACCAACACTCTTCAACCTTTACATAGCCACACCGGGCACATGCTTAGACAAACAAGGTATAACATCATACAGCTACGCAGACGGTATCACCATTCTCCTGCCTTTCGATCAAACCACCCCAACACAATGAACAATCTACACATTGCACTAGAAACAGTGTCAAAATGGTTGAGAGACTACAAATTAAAACTAAACCAAGACAAAACCAAATTCTTACTTCTAGAAAGAAACAAAATCCCAACCATAACAAACATAGAAATAAACTCCATCACATATCCCTTACAACCCAACCTAAAACTGCTGGGAATAATGATAGATATAATGATAGGCTGCACCATGCAGCTAGGAATAATGATAGGCTGCACCATGCAACTTCAAATCAGCAAACGGTTCAGAAGGCATTTGCAACCATGCACAACTTAAGACAAGTCCGAAAATACTTTAACGAACAATTCACTCATAGTACAAGCGCTAATCCTAGGACTCCTGGACTACTATAACATACTTTACCTGTCTTGCCCCGCCAACATGCTAAAACAATTACAAACAGTCCTAAATACAACCCTAAGACTAATATACTCGCTGAAAAAATACAACCACATTACCTCAGCTTTCCAAGACTCACACTGGCTCCCAGTACAAGCACACATACAACACAAATTCTACTGCACCCTATTCAAAGCCCTAAATGGAAATGGACCAAGCTATCTGAACAACTGCCTAATCTGGAAAAACACATCTAGACCAAGGAGAACTCAAGCACACTTTATCCACCCCCTTCCCCCCAATCAAAGGCATGCAAAGCAAAAAAATATATGACGGTCTACTAGCCACCAGAGCAACGAAAATAGACCGCCACCTCTCAAATCTGCTAACCATGACGCCCAACTACAAAACATTCAGGAAAGAACTGAAAACCATACTATTCAAGAAATTTGTCAAATGATCTAACCAAACTGTATAGACCATTCCCAGATCCCGACGCATACTATAGCTATCAACCTTGTAATCTCCCTGGGAATGCCCAGACTAAATTCTTGTTGTTAACCACCTAGAACTGAAAGGTATTGATGGGATTGAAGAGATCAATGTAATGTAATGTAACATTCCAGATGGAGGTCCAGTGAAATTGAATTCCATATAGGCAGTGGCTTTATCTGTAGCCATGGATGCTATTAATGTGCATTTCCTTGCCACAGGACATGTAGGCTACTAATGGTAAGGAGGTTATACTTTCATCTATTTGAGAAGATCATAACCTAGAGATCTCTTTATTAGAATGGATATAGCATGTAGAGGTCTCCTGTTTTTCTTTAGATAGGTTGATGACCCTTGAGATGTCATCTCCTTGCCAAAGTCTGGTATTGTGGAGGTCCTGCCTTTCAGTAGAGCAAGCAAAACAGATGTTGAGAAGATTGTGGTGACATGGATGTTCTGTCTTTCATAGAAACTTGATGGCAGACAGTGGCTTGCAGTCAGGACCTTCAGGTGATTCACCCAACCCCAGATCAGTACTGTCAGGGTTTGAATGAATCCCTAGCCCTAGAGCCCTTTGGACCGACTACATCCTGTTTATATCTTTTTGAAGGTGCAATCTCCAGAATTGTACTCAATGTTCTAAATGAGGTCTCATCAAAGTCTTATACAAGGGAATCAATACCTCCTTTTTCCTACTGGCCATACAGTACCTCTCCCTAAATACACTAGCATCCTTCTAGCTTTCGCTGTCACCTTTTCAATCTGTTTGGCCACCTTAAGATCATCACACACTATCATAACCAGTCCTGTTCCTCTTTTGTGTACAAAAGTTCTTCA
This sequence comes from Geotrypetes seraphini, assembly GCF_902459505.1. Lineage (NCBI taxonomy): Eukaryota > Metazoa > Chordata > Amphibia > Gymnophiona > Dermophiidae > Geotrypetes > Geotrypetes seraphini. Next base: position 128,035,029 of record NC_047094.1, read on the forward strand.
CCAACTAAACTGTACCGCTCCCTCGGGTTTATGCAGCCCAAATGCACAATCTTTCATTTCTGAGCATTAAATCTTAGCTATCAAATTTCAGACCATTCTTCAAGCTTCACTAGGTCTGTCCTCATGTTATTCACACCATCAGGGGTATCTATTCTATTGCAAATTTTTGTATCATCCACAAAGAGGCAAATCTTACCTGACAACCCTTCAGCAATATCGTTTACAAAAATGTTAAAAAGAACTGGCCCAAGAATAGAACCTTGAGGCACACCACTGGTAACATCCCTTTCCTCAGAGCGATCTCCACTGCCCACTACCCTCTGTTGCTTTTCATTCAACCAGTTCTTGACACAGTCTGTCACTTTGGGACCCATTCCAAGGACACTCAGTTTATTTATTAGACACCTGTGTGGAACACCGTCAAAGGTTTTGCTAAAATTTATTTACATCACATCTAGCACACTCCATCCATCCAATTCTCTGGTCATCCAGTCAAAGAAATTGATCAGAAATGTCTGACAAGACATACCTCTAGTGAATCCATGTTGCCTTGAATCCTGCAATCCACTGGATTCTAGAAATGTCATAATTCTCTGTTTTAAAAACGTTTCCATTAATTTACTTACTGGCCTGTAGTTCCCTACTTCTTAACTTCCACTTTTGTGGAGAGCGACCACAGTCGCCCTTCCTTCTCCAGTCTTCCAGTACCACTCCCGATTCTAGAGAAGCATTGAAAAGGTCATCCAACGGAGCTGCCAAAACTTTCCTAATTTCTTTCAATACCCTCGGATGTATACCATCTGGCCCCATCGCTTTGTCTACCTTTAATTTAGCTAACTCCTCACAAACAAAACCTCTGAAAATCGATCAGGGTCTACCACTCCTCAATTCCTATTCACGTTTGTCTTCTGCGGTCACGCTCCTAGAGTTTCAGCCATGATCACACAACAGAAATATTTGTTAAGCAATTAAGGCTTTTCCTTATCAGCTTCTACATATTCCTCCCCTTCACTTTTGAGTCTCACAATGCCACTTTTGTACTATCTATCACTGATATATCTATAAAAATGTCTTGTGTCCCCATTTTACAATGTCAGCTATTTTTTTTTTCTTCCATTTGCATCTTTGCTTTCTTGACTACTCAACCCACCGCTCTTAATTTTTTCAGATATTTTTACCTGTCTTCCTCTTTGTGTGATTTTTTGTAGTTTATGACAACTAATCTCTTTTTCCTCACCTTCTCAGCTACTACTTTTGAGAACCAAAGTGGTTTTCTATTCCTCTTACATTTACTTATTTTCTTTACAAAATGATTTGTTGCCCTTACAATAGCTCCTTTCAGCTTTGCCGACTACTTTCCTACTTCTTCCAGAGGTTCCCATCCAAACAATTCCTTGACATAATTCTCTATCTGAACAAGGTTAGGGTTTTGTTTTTTTTTTAAGTCTACAGCCTTTACTTTTGTATGAGCCCTCTCAACACCTGTGCTCTTCAACATGTTTATAAACAATCTGGACATTGGTATGATGAGTGAGGTGATTAAATTTGCACACAATACAAAGTTATTCAGAATAGTGAAGACAGGAGGATTGTGAAGATCTGCAACGTGACATAATCAAACTCAAGAATTGGGCATCGACATGGCAAATGAGGTTCAACATGGATAAGTGTAAAGTAATGCATGTTGGTAACAAAAATCACATGCATGAATATAGGCTGTCCGGAGCGGTACTTGCAGAGACCTCCCAAGAAAGAGACTTGGGAGTTCTGATTGACAAGTTGATGAAGCTGTCCGCGCTATGCACAGTGGCGGCGAAAAAGGCGAACAGAATGCTAGGAATGATAAAGAAGGGGATCACAAACAGATCAGAGAAGGTTATCTTGCCGCTGTACTGGGCCATGGTGCGCCCTCACCTGGAGTACTGCGTCCAGCACTGGTCACCATACATGAAGAAGGACATGGTACTATTCGAAAGGGTCCAGAGGAGAGCGACTAAAATGGTTAAAGGGCTGGAGAAGTTGCCGTACAGTGAGAGATTGGAGAAACTGGGCCTCTTCTCTCTTGAAAAGAGGAGACTGAGAGGGGACATGATCGAAACATTCAAGATACTGAAGGGAATAGACTTTGTAGATAAAGGCAGATTGTTCACACTCTCCAAGGAAAGCAGAACGAGAGGGCACTCCCTAAAGCTGAAAGGGGATAGATTCCGTACAAACGCAAGGAAGTTCTTCTTCACCCAGAGAGTGGTAGACAACTGGAATGCTCTTCCGGAGTCTGTTATAGGGGAAACCAGCCTCCAGGGATTCAAGACAAAGTTGGACAAGTTCTTGCTAAACTGGTACGTACACAGGTGAGACTGGGCTCATTTAGAGCACTGGTCTTTGGCCTAAGGGCCGGCGCCTGAGTGGACTGATGGGCAAGATGGACCACTGGTCTGACCCAGCAGCAGCAGTTCTTATGTTAATATTAAACCACACCATGCAGTGATCACTGGATTCCAAATGATTACCCACCGTAACATCTGAAATGCTTTCCCAATTTGTATACACTAAGTCCAGTATGGTCCCATTCTGTATAGAGCAGTTCTCCTTGTAGAGAATCCAGGATTTCCCTTCTTCTAGAAGACCCTACAACAGGGATACCCCAGTCAACATTTGGCATGTTAAAATCACCTATTAGTAATACTTCCCCTTTTACAGCTACAGTATATTTTGAATGTCTACTATTAAATCTCTGTCCACTTCTGTCTCTGAAGGAGGCCTGTATATCATAACAATGTAAATATATTTTCCATTCCCTCTTTCTATATTGACCCACAGTGCCTCTTCCTTACCCTACTTTAATATGATCATTAACATAAAATGCAACTCCTCCTCTTTTTCTTCTACCTGTCTTTTCTGAACAAATTAAAGCCCAATATGGCCAAATCCTAGTCATGGTTCTCTGTGAACCATGTCTCTGTGATTACCACTAAATCCAACTCAACCTCTTCCTTCACAGCCTCTAGATCCAAAACCTTGTTTCCCATACTTTGAGCATTCGTATACTGTATACTGCTTTCCAGACATTGTCTCCTTTTCCCATTTGAGTACAGGTATTTAGTGATTCACTTACCTGAGAGCTTATATTCACCTGGGGGCTTTGATCACTCTGCTCCAAAGATTCTAGTTTAAAGCCCTCTTCAGTAAGTTAGCCAGTCTGCTGCTGAACACACTTCTTCCTTTCTTTGACGCTGGACTTGAGGTATCCTGATGTACTCTTGGTGTTGTAGATGTCTTGCCTTTCAGCACAGCAGATATGTTACAGTAGAGCAGGTGCTTATGGTAATCATGGTGCCCTTTTTTGGCATTAAAGGGCATTCTGATGTTACATATCCCTTATTTTTCAATAGAGTAGGATATTGAGCTTCCCTGTACTGCAGTTGGAGAGGCCATAAAGACACACCAGCATTCTCATAGTCTTCTTTCATCTCCATATTCAATGGTGAATGCCCAAGGATTGACTATAACTGCTATAACTAATTCCTCAATTTTTTTTTCTAATATATTGTAAGTAGATAGGAGAATATTACTGAGCTGAGGAGAAGATGAGAATATAAGAGCCTCTCAACTTGTCATGCTTTGATTGGGGGATGGGAGGAAAAACTGATCTGGTTGATTCCTGTAAAATAAAAAAGAATGAAATGGATGTATTAAAATAAAAACAGAGCCAATTTAATAGAAAAAGAATCACTTTGCCAAACATTGACTTTATGCTTTGAAAGTATACTTACTTCACAGTTCCATTTTTTGAAATTCGTCATGCCTGCAGATATTTGTTCAGATGTTTTAGGGATAAGCAATTGTGTTGGGCAAGCAGAGATTATAACAGCCTCCAGGTGTTATGGTATCCTCAAACAATGATGGCATAACTAGGAGACGAGATGCATTACTGGTGGTTGAGTTCCCTCCTGAGTGGAATTGCTCACCTGTTCCTGCACAGCTAGAAGGAAGATCGGGCAGGAGGCTGAGAAGAGGATGACAGGACCTAAGAGGAGATGGTATTGGTCGATGGTACATTCCTCCTAACAATGTTAGGGCTAGTGGGAGGCCAATGAGAAAGTCCTGAGACACAGTGCAGGCTGCTTCCTTCAGACGCCTTCTTTTTCCTCTTCCTCCTCTTCTCTGATGTCTTCCAGGAACATTGGGAAGAAGCTGACTTTTTGCCCTCTCACTGGGATAGAAGGCGGAATGGGCTCTTGCACACCGCGGAGAGCCATCAGAATTTGATCTGCATTAAAGAGATAAGACAGAAATAAAAAGAGTACAATAGTAGTGAAATATGAGTTTTTTTATAAAGGTCTTATACAATAAGACTAAATCCAGATATAGGCAGATTAATGTGGCTATGTTCAGTAGCCTACAATGCTTGTCTAGTCATGTGTAATTTGTCTGCAGATCTGCAAGCCATTTCTGAAACAGAGACTCCCAGTGGAGTTTTCCTCTTTGACCCATCTGTAGCTGGCAGAAACTATAAGTATAAACATATCTGCAGAGAACAAATTTCTCAGCAGCAATACATGAATGGAGTTAAAAATAAACTCCCTGAAGGATTATTTTTTGCCATTTTTGTGCACTCTATTTTCTGAATAAAATAATATCATTAAAAAAAAAACCAACAACAAACTTCCCATTTGTGCTTTATAGAAATTCTATGATATAGAAATGTGAGCTCTTACCTGTCCATGGCAGCTGTGAATTCAGCATCTCCTGCCTCTGCACAGTCATGTCCACCAGAATTGATGTTACTTTATCCCCTTCTCCGATGGAACTCCCTCTAGCTGGTAGCTGCTCAATGACCTCAACCTCTGAGTTGAGGGACCAACTAGAGGTGGTGGTACTGTGGTGGCTTCTTATCTCCTCAAGACTCATGAAAGTACTATGAATCTCAATTGAACTCCAGGCACATGGCAGCTCTGCCTCATCCTGGAGTTTATCTGACCCCTCGTTGTCTGGATAAACCCTTCGGGACCTTTTGAAATTAAAACAGTCTATGCTTTGGGTATTAGATGTACCCTCATTGCTGTTTGAAAAAAAAATCCCCATTTTCTCTTTCTCCTCAAAAAAAGGAGCTGCTACCTTCCAGAATCCGATCAGTAGCAAAGAACCAGCTTCCTCGCTGTCTCAAGGCTGTTAGCAACCTCTGATATCACAATGCTAGCCCCACCCACTCAGCCAGAGATTCTGCCCATAAGATCATGATGTTTATGTTTATTTTACGTTTGATATACCACCCTTATTGAGAATATAGGCAAGAGCAGTGAATATATGTACATATCAGTAAAAACAAAAGTCAGGAAAAGATTAAGACAGGAAAATTAACATCCAGCTAAGGCATTCATACTAAAAATTAAAAGGCAATAAAAGTCTCTTACAAAATGAATTGCCCCATGGGAAATGTTTTAACCTGAATTTACGTTCTCAAAAGCCTGGGTGAAGAAATTAGTTTTTAATTGGACCTTAAAATGTTTGAATGACTGTTCTTTGTGGAGTGTGGAGGTAGATTGGAAAGGCATTCCAGAGTAAAGGAAAGAGAAAGAAAAATGCTGACTGATGTGTAGACTCCAAACGTGCACATGAAGGTGGAGGAATTGATCATTTTTTTCTCATATAATGAATGGATTGGAGAAGCTGAATTTAATTATGTAATTAAATTTGCAAAATACAGAGGCAACATTTGGAATAGGGCATGATATGTTAGTATAAGTAATTTGTATTGGAAATAGAATTTTACTGGAAGCAATGGAGTTTTTTTCAGAAGAGGTGTAATGATGTCATTGAATTTGCTCCATCTACTCAAGTCAGGGATTCTGCCCCTACTATTGATGATGTCTGTGCTGAGGCTTTTGTCTGAGGATCCCAGACAGATAAATTAATTGAATTGTAGCCTAATAATATTACCAGGCTGAACTCTGTAGTTCTTTAAACAAACATCTTTAATATAAACTTAAAACAAAGAAATAAATAAACTCACAGTTCTGATGACCTCATTGATTTTTTTCTCTCACAGAATCCATACTTCTATTGGCGCATTCTTAAGTGACCATTTATTTTTCCATCAAAAAGGGACATCTATTAATATTCAGTCACACCCCCAATCCTGCCCTAGCCCCACCCCCAATCCCGCCCTAACCCTGCTCCCAATTTCTTCCATTCATTTTTCATGTACACAATATCTTATTATTTCATAACAGTAACCACAAAATAATCCTTGACTCTATGTAAGCAGAGACAGAAAAACTGGTAGAAGGTGTGGCTCCCTGCTGCTGAGTTGAAGTAGAAGGGAGTACCAAGGTTACCGAGGCCACCGAGGAGCTATCAGGATCATGGTGGCATGATCGGTCTTGAGCTTGACAAGAGTCTTGAGAATGAGAAGGAATGGAGGGAATGCATACAAGAAGAGATTTGTCCATTTCAGCAGAAAAGCATCTACCTCGAGGCGATGAGGAGAGTATATCCTGGAGCAGAACTGAAGCAGTTTGAGGTTGTGGGGAGATGCAAAGAGATCTATCTGAGGAATTCCCCACTGAGAAAAAATGTGATGAAGAGGCGAGTAATTGAGTGTCCATTCGTGAGGTTGCAAAAGACAGCTCTACATGGTGCATCTCTCATAACAAGGAGCCTCGAGATACCTCCTTGTCTTCCATCTTGGATTATCTTTTGCATTTGTCCGCCAGACAGTTTTTCTCTCCTTGAATGTAGACAGCTTTCAGGAAGGTGTTATGAAGTATTGCCCAATCCCAAACCTTCACATGTCGTGAAGAAGATGTTGAAAAGCTTTGAGAGCATTGAAGATCGCTCTGAGTTCCAACAGATTGATATGACACTGATGATCCGTGCTGGACCAATGGCCTTGAGTACAGAGACCATCGGGGTGAACCTCCAAGTGTAGGTCGAGGAATCTGTCGTGAGGGCCTTCTGATGAGGGGGTGTCTGAAACAGTAAACTTCTGGAGAGATTGGAAGAGAGCATCAACCTGTGGAGAGATTGTCTCAACGAAGGAGTGACTGTAATGTGTTGAGGGAGTGGGTCGCAAGCCTGCACCCATTGAGATGCCAGGGTCCACTGAGGAATTCTGAGAGGAAGTCTGGCAAAAGGAGTCACATGAACGGTCGAGGCCATGTGACTGAGTAGTACCATCATATGTCTCGCTGAGAGTGAAGAAAGGGAAGACACTGTGACACAGCTGAAGAAGAGCATCCATACGCTGCTGAGGAAGGAATGCTCTGAGCTGGATAGTGTCCAGGATAGCTCCGATGAACTGTAGATTCTGAGAGGGCTGAAGGTGGGATTTGGGAAAGTTGATTTTGAATCTCAAGCTTTGTAGGAACCACGTAGCCCATTGGGTCCCTACAATAACCCCCTGAGATGTAGAATCCTTGATGAGCCAGTCATCTAGGTAGGGAAATACTTCAAGACCATGGTTCCTTAGAGCTGCTGCAACCACCACGAGACACTTGGTGAACACTCTGGGAGATGATGCCAGGCCAAAGGGTAGCACTCTGGACTCGAAATGCAGATTCCCCACCCGAAATCTGAGGTACTGACGGGAGGCTGGGTGAATGGGAATGTGAGTGTAAGCCTCCTTGAGATCTAGAGAACATAAGCAATTGTTCTGATTTATAAGGGGATATAAGGATGCTAGGGACAACATGCAAAATTTTTCTTTGACCAAAAATTTGTTGAGAGCCCTGCGATCCAATATAGGCCGCAGATCGCCTGTCTTCTTCGGAACGGGAATAAAATCCCCTGCTCTGCTGTTCCAAGGGAACTTCCTCGATGGCACGGAGATGAAGCAGAGCCTGAGCTTCCTGAAGAAGAAGGGCGGTCTGGGATGGATTGGAAGGATACTCTCTTGGAGGAAGCTCTGGTGGAATCTGAGCGAAATGAAGAAGGGTATCCTTCCCTGATTATTGACAGCACCCAGAGGTCGGATGCAATGATCTCCCATCGATGGTAAAAATGATGGAGACGACCTTCAATGGGGAGAGGAGAGGACAGAGGCAGAACGATGGAGGTTATGCTCTGTTTGAGACAGTCAAAAAGGCTGTGAAGCCTTGGGTGTAGCAGAAGGTTGAGGTTTCTGTTGCTTCTGCTGTTGTTATTTCTTGGGGGGTGCTCGAGTGTAAGGAACTGCCCGTGAAGGATAATGCATCTGATAGGATGGCAGAGGCTGAGAAGGTTTTAGAAGAGCTGGCTTAGGCTTTTGTCTGACGATAGAACCAAAGGATTGCTCATGCTCATACAACTTCTTGGTGGCGGCCTCAATGGATTCATCAAAGAGGTCATTGCCCTCACAAGGAATATTAGCCAGACAATCCTGAAGGTTGGGATCCATATTGATGGTGCGAAGCCAGGCCATTCAACGTATTGCTACTGAGAATGCAGTGACCCTCGAGGAAAGTTCAAAGGCATCAAAAGATGACTGAAGAAGGTGCAACCTGAGCTGTGATAAAGTGGCAATGACGTGCTGAAACTCTAACAGCCTGTGTTGACCAAGGTCCTTAGAAAATCCAGGGAGTATATCAATAAAATACTTGAAATAAGTAGTACAGATGAAATTATAATTTAAAACCCTGGAGGCCATCATCGAATTTTGATAAAGACGATGGCCAAACTTGTCTATGGTCCTGCCCTCCCTGCAGTAGCATAGACCCTGGAAGGATGACTCCTCTTCAATGAAGATTCCACAAGAAGGGATTGATGTGATTGTTTGGAGTTCTCAAAGCCCTTGCAATGTGGAGTTCTATACCTCGATTCCAACTTGCCTGGAACAGCAGGGATAGCATAAGGAGTCTCCAGGTTTCATTTGAAAGTTTGAGAAAGAAGCCTGTTAAGAGGAAGTTTGAGAGACTCTGCAGGAGGCCAAGACATATTCATTTCCTCTAAATACTCCTTAGAGTACTTAGAACCAGCGTCCAATTTAAGATCCAGGTCCTCAGCCATTTGATGGAGGAAGGAGGAAAAGGGCAATTGATCCTCCAGAGCATGGCCCCGAGAGGGACTCGATGAGCTCGAGACACCTCAAGTGGAAAACGAAGGCGAGGCCTCTCTGGAGTATTGATATCCCAACGAATAGACAGACTGGGACGAGGCATTGGAATCAGCTGAGCCCTCAGGTTCTGCTATTGGTATCCTCGATCGAGGAGTTGGAGGCCTCGAAGAGCTGGAAGGCCTGAATGAGAAAGGCTTCTCTCTGGAAGAGGACATGTACCTCGATGAGGGCCTCGATCGGCAACGAGAATGCTGCCTGGAAGCAGGTCTCGTTTGAGGTCAAGGAGACTTCATCCTGTGCCTCGAACGGGCAATGCCTTTTGTCAGGATATAGGGCTGGAAGCTGTAAATCGAAACCCCATAGACTCAGTGGTTCGGATCGAGGAATCTCGAAGCACTTCCAAAGACTCGGCTCCTTGTATGGAGGATTCCAGTTGAGACACCCGCAACATGTCTCCTTGCATAGAGTGTGAAGATTCCAGCCGAGACACTCGCAAACACTCGATTCCTTGCAGAGTGTGAAGATTCCAGACCAGACACTCCTTGCATAGTGTGTGTAGATTCAGCTCAAGGCAAAGGCAAGGACTCAACCTCTTGTGAGACTGCTGAGTGCCCAGGCTGTACTGCAGGAAGCAGAGTCGAGGCAGGACTATATTTGCTTAGTAACTGAACAAATTCCCGCTCGAAAATGGTCTGGATGGTAGCCTGCAATTGTGGATCTGAGTCTGAAACTAGATGACTTTCCGAAGCCGAAGAGGAAGAATGTTTTGACTTGGAGGAATAATGTTTGGGTAGCTTGAGGCCCACCGCTGTAACTGTCTGCTGAGGTATCTGACCTGAGGGAAGCTCAGACAAAGACTTGGCAGATTTACTCAAAATCATGGGTGTAGCCGAGGGCTCCATACCAAAAATCTTCTCCACTTGAACTCGACGACATTTGAGGGCTCGAGGTTTAAGGGTAGCACAGCGAATGCACAACTCCAGGCAATGGTCAGGCCCCAGACACTGAAGGCACAAGCGGTGTGGGTCAGTGAGGGAGATCACACGCTGGCACTGGCTACACTTCTTGATGCCCGGGACATAGAATGAAAAATAGCTGCCGCAAAGTCGAAGCCCACAGGCTGAGGACGAGTGACAGGCCCCACCAGTTAGATGAAAAAATAAGGTTTTTTTTTTAAAGAGTAAAAAAAAACCCCACAGCGACCCGATAATAAGAAAATAAAACCCAAGCCGCGGTGAGAGAAGGCACGAAGCAAACTAAGTTCAGCGCAGAGCATCAAAGACGGACTTCTTGGCTCCGTGGAAAACTGAGAACTGGGGAGACGTGCCCTGTGCTGGGCAGGAAGGCACTCGCAAGTCTGCTTGCGAGGCTGTCCACATCCGGGTTCTGTGGATGACATCACCCACATGTGAGAATAGGCTGCCTGCTTGTCCTGGGATAATTTCAGTTGCCCATATTTGGGCACTGTTCCCTCCTTTCACATGCTCACCCCTCATGCTATGTACTTGAACTCGTGATCTGAACAATAGCCTTTAAGGCTAGTTCTGCTGACTGCATGTAGATGTACAAGATGCAGGCAAAGTTTATTATAAACAAACAGATTGTTGCGTACAATTCGACCACTTTATATAAAATATGGGACCCAACACGGGGATGAAGAACTTATGTGCACAACGGAAGAGCGGGACTTGGGTGTGATTGTATGTGATGATCTTAAGGTGTACTCAAACTCCCGTACTAGGCCAACAATGGAACTAAGGAGTCAAACTAGCTCACCAACAGAGACGAAGACTTAATTTCTCAAGTGCCCAAGGTCAGCAGCCAGAGCAAATCATGGTTGTTGAACCGATGACAGGGCTATCATCGAATATTGTCTTATTTTCTCTGTGAGCCTTTCTATTTGTTGTATAAAATTAATACTGTAGTTTGAATGATTAATTTTATGTTTACTCTCGTTGTTATTCTAGTAGTTATGCTGTAAACGTGTGGTACTTAGCTCAAATTCAAGAGCCGACGAACTTCCCACACCCGGTTCAGTAAAATCTACCTGGATGCTCTGAAATGGCTGCAGTCACGACTGCTGCCTTTCTTATTTACCTTTTTGCAAATTACACAGCAGTCACAAACTTGTTTTGCCACTGTGTAATCCCTAGGCATCCATATTCCCTCAATGCTAAATCACATAGGGTCCAGACACCCCAATGACTCCCCTGATATATTACTGATAATACTTCTCACATCAATGCCTGTTCAACATTTGTCTCCCATCCTCAGCTTCTCCCTTCCACAAGAAGGTAATTGGATTGAGACAAGTATCTGTAGCTTTTTTTTATTATTCTGGAATCAATTTATCACCTGCCAGCTCTCTGATTCAGAATAATTCTAACTTGATTTTGGGTGCTTACCGTATTTTCACGCATATTACGCGCACCCGTGTAAAACGCGCACACGGGTATAGCGCGCGGGGAACACAAATTTATGTTTAAAAAATTTAATATAGCGCGCACACGTGTATACCGCGCATGCTAAAACCTCCTCCCGCTTACTCCGAACCGGCATCCTCCCCCCCCCCCCCCCCGCTCGCTTACCTGCGTTTTACAACTTTTTTTTTCAATCCGAGATTCTCTTCTCAGAGAGAGCGAGACCAGAAGGCTTTGAGCATGCGCAAATGCTCAAAGCCTAGTCCAGCCCGGCGCAGGAAGAAGGATTATCTCTCCTGCATCGCACCGCCCAGCCCAGCCCAAACCAACGAGGGAGGATCCGCAGGAAGAAGGATTATCTCTCCTGCATCGCACCGCCCAGCCCAGCTCAGCCCAGCCCAAACCAACGAGGGAGGATCTTCGGGCACTGGCACGTCCTGTGCATTGGTGCTGGTGCCGGTGCCCAATCGGGTAAGAGATGTTTGGTGCTGGGGGGATGTAGGATCGCGGGGGAGGGGGGTTGATGCGAGCGGGGGGGGGAGGATGCCGGTTCGCAGGGGGGATGCCGATCGGATTGAAAAAAAAAAGTTGTAAAACGCGCTCACGCGTATAACGCGCAAGGTTATGCACGGTTTGTAAAATCGTGTATAACGCGCGCGTTATATGCGTGAAAATACGGTACTACAAGAGCTCCCGTAACCCACATCACAAGATCTTCAATTACGGATTTCATTTCCTTTTTAAAACTTTCTGACTTCAATATTAATTAGTGGAGAGTTTATATTCCTCACTGCTCCCCTTCCCATCAGGACTTTTTTCCTCAGAGAAAAATCTTCTCAGCTCCTCTCTTCTTTGTTTGAGGCACTGTCCCAAAATCATAAGAATATTTGTCAAGCCCCAGCTCTATACAGCAAACCGGAATATGCCCTGTCTCCACAGATTCATTGACTGACAGGATTTTCACCCAGCCAGGCTTTATACATCCCTGCGATCAACTCATTCCCTGCCAAAATCCCTCCTTCAAGCACAATGGAGCTGTACCTTTAAAGGTTTATATAGCTCCATTCACTCATGAACTGATTCGAATCGTGAATCGGGCAGCACTACTCTCCACTTCTCTTGCCCATTTCCCTTCAGTGTATTATCCCCACTCCCCACTTCTCTTGGCCATTTCCCTTTGGTGTCTTCTCCCCACTCCCCAATTCTCTTGCCCATTTCCCTTCAGCATCTTCTCCCCACTCTCCACTTCTCATGCCCATTTCCCTTCAGTGTCTTCTTCCCACTTCTCTTAGAAACATAGAAACATAGAAAAATGACGGCAGAAAAGGGCTACAGCCCATCAAGTCTGCCCACTCTTCTGACCCACCCCATCAAGTCTGAGTGCTAATGACCCAGTTCCTTAGCTCGATCCCCGTAGGGATCCCACCTGGATGTCCCATTTATTTTTAAAGTCGAGCACGCTGGTGGCCTTGACCACCTGCACCGGAAGTTTGTTCCAGTGATCTACTACCCTTTCTGTGAAGAAATACTTCCTGGTGTCACCATTAAATTTCCCTCCTCTGAGCTTGAGCAGGTGCCCCCTTGTGACCGAGGGTCCCTTGGGAAAGAATATATCGCTTTCCACTTCGACACGACTTGTGATGTACTTAAATGTCTCAATCATGTCTCCCCTTTCTCTACGCTCCTCAAGAGTGAAGAGCTGCAGTTTGTCCAGTCTTTCCTCGTATGGGAGACTCTTGAGTCCGGAGACCATTCTAGTGGCCATTCGCTGGACCGATTCAGCTTGAAACACATATTTTTGGTAGTGCGGTCTCCAAAATTGCACACAGTATTCCAGGTGAGGTCTCACCATGGTTCTGTAGAGCGGCATTATGACTTCAGGTTTGCGGCTGATGAAGCCTCTATTGATACATCCCAACATTTGCCTTGCCTTGGATGAGGCCTGCTCCACTTGTTTGGCAGCCTTCATGTCTGCACTGACGATTACTCCCAAGTCCCGTTCTTTTGAAGTCCTAGCTAGTGTTTCTTCAGCCAATCACTGACCCATGCAGTTAGCTTCTCACCTAGACCCATCGACTTCATCTTGTTTAATAGTCTGCAGTGTGGGACACTGTCAAACGCTTTGCTGAAATCCAAGTATACTATGTCCAGAGACTCTCCCAGGTCTAGCTTACCCGTCACCCAATCAAAGAAGCTGATAAGATTGGATTGGCATGACCTACCCCCAGTGAATCCATGTTGACGGGGATCCCTTAGGTCTCCCTCCATTTCCCTTCAGTTGTCTGTTCTTCTCACCCCCCTCTCTCTCCCCACTTCCCTTCAGTGCGTACGGTCCAAGAGCTTCCCTCCCTCCCATTCACCACCATCCGGGCATCTCCCTCCCTCCTTTGCCGTGGCGATTTTCTGCAGTTTTTCATCTCCCAGCTGCCCGAGCCGGCTTTGATCAAGTCGCGTGTGATTGCTGAAACTTTTCCTCTGACACAACTTCCTGTTTCCAGTTGCGTCAGAGGAGAAGTTTCGGCAGCCACACGCGATCTGATCAAAGCCGGCTCGGGAAGCTGGGAGATGAAAAAAAACCCAGAAAATCGCCACGATAAGGTAAGGGGAAGGGAGGGAGAGAGGGAGGAAGATGCCCGATCGGTGACTGCGCAAGTTCCTTTCTATAACTCCAGAGACAAGGCCTTTCACCACTCCATAGGGCAGTGAATGGCCTTGTCCCCGTACCCACGGCGATGATGTCATTCTCTAGTGCCAACCCTCGCCGTTTCTTTTTCTATACTCAACTCTCTACTCAAAGTGTCCCCACCTCCTATCTCCTCTTTACTTTCCCCCAGACGATGGTAGAGTTCTTCCACAACAAGATTCACAAGATCCACCTTGAATTCTCAACCATGTCACCTCCCCCACCACCCATTCTGTCTACTCTGTCAACCTTCCTTCAACAACACCTACAACCCTTTCTTCCTTTTCTGAAGTCATAGAAGAGGAAATTGCTCACCTTTCACCTCCTCCAAACCCACCACCTGTTTCTCTGATCTGATTCCTACCCGTCTCCTCGGATCCATCGCTTCCAGTGTAATTGCTCCCATCTGTCACATCCTCAACCTTTCGCTCTCCACTGCTTCAGTTCCTGATGTCTTTAAACATGCCGTAATTACACCCCTCCTCAAAAAGCCATCACTGGACCCCACATCCCCCTCTAACTACTGCCCTATTTTCCTCCTTCCCTTCCTATCCAAACTACTCGAATGTGCTGTTCACCACTTTTGCCTGGACTTCCTTTCTTCTCATATTCTTGACCCACTTCAATTGGACTTTTGCCCTCTCCATTCTACAGAAACTGCCCTTGCTAAAATCTCTAACGACCTGTTCCTGGCCAAATCCAATGGACACTACTCTATCCTGATTCTTCTCAATCTGTCTGCTGCCTTTGACACTGTTTATCACTACCTCCTTCTCGACACATTGTCCTCACTGGGATTTCAGGGTTCTGTTCTCTCCTGGTTTTCTTCCTATCTCTCTCATCGTGTATGTTACGGTGGATCCTCCTTTACTGTAATCCCACTGTCTATTGGCGTACCCAAAGGCTCCATCCTGGGCCCTCTCCTTTTTTCTATATATACCTGCTCTCTTGGTACACTGATCTCCTCTCATGGTTTTCAATATCACCTCTGTGCTGATGACTCTCAGATCTACCTCTTCACACTAGATATGTCTACAGGAATTCAGGCCCAAATCTCAGCCTGCCTGTCTGACATTGCAGCTTGGATGTCTCACTGCCATCTCATACTGAATATGGCTAAAACTGAACTCCTTATCTTTCCACCTAAACTCACCTCCCCCCTTTCACCATTCTCTATTTCTGTGGATAACACTATCCTCCTCCCTGTCTCATCGGCTCTCAACCTTGGGGTGATCTTTGACTCCTCTCTCTCCTTCTCTGCTCAGATCCAATAAACCGCCAAAACTTGTCACTTCCTGCTCCATAATATTACCAAAATCCGTCCTCTCCTCTCTGAACACACTACCAAAACCCTTATCCACTCTCCCCTCACCTCACACTTAGACTACTGCAACATATTTCTCTCAGGCCTCCCGCGCACCCATCTCTCTTCTCTTCAGTCCATTCAAAATACTGCTGCATGACTCATATTCTGTGAGAGCTGCTATTCTCACAATACCCCTCTCAAGTCACTTCAATGGCTCCTCATCCATTTCCAAATACAGTTCAAACTCCTCTTACTGACTTACAAGTGCATTCACTCAGAATCCCCCCAATATCTCTCTTCACTTATCTCCCCTTAAGCTCTCCCTGTGAACTCCGTTCATCAGGTAAGCCCCTCTTATCTGTACCCTTCTCTTCCACTGCCATCTTCAGACTCCATCCCTTCTTTCTCTACCTTCTTTCTCGCCGCACCATATGCCTGGAACAGGCTAACTGAATCAATATGTCATGCTCAATCCCTAGCAGTATTCAAATTCAAGTTAAAAGCCCACTTTTTGGAGACTGATTTCAACTCATAACTCCCACTCACTGCTGTCAGATACTCACTGTATCATTTCCTCTACCATAATCTCCTCAACCCTGAGATGTCCTGTCTGTCAAATTAGATTGTTAGCTCTTCTGAACAGGGACTGTCTATTGTATGTTAAATGTACAGTGCTGCTTACACCTTTCAATGCTATAGAAGTGATAAATACTAGTAGTAGTAGTAGAAACTGGGACAGTGGGAGGAACCACCGGTTCCTCAAAGAGCTTTCATATATCCTCACTACCTGGCTCTGGGAGGCATATGAGAAATCCTAGAGAGGTTCCCAGTCTCTTCTCTGCTGCATTGTTAGAGGAAATAATACCATACCATATTGATTCTTGTATCCCGCAAATGTCGACTATGAATCATTGCGGCTTACATAATATTAGAAATTATACAGAGGTATATACCACATGTACATGAATATATTGTAACAGTTCAGTGCAGTGAAGAGAATGGATGTGTTTTCAGTGCCTTCCTGAATTGGAAGTATGTGGTAAGTTGTCGTAAGCTGCTTGGAAGTTCGTTCCAGATTTTGGGTCCTTGGAATTCAAAGGTGGTCTCAAAGAGAGCTTTTCTCCGGACCTGGCCTGTGGAGGAGAGTGGTAGCTTCCAGCATTAAATTGTCTTTGAGTCATTAAAGACTGTAAGACTGGGATGGCAGAAGTGAGTCCAGCTGAGTTTTCTCCATATATGGCTTTATGGACCATACATGCAATTTTAAACTAAACCCTGCTTTTGACTGGTAGCCAGTGTAATTCCATAAGAAGTGGACTTGCCCTCTCATATTTGATTTTGTGAGCACCTGCAGTTTCTTAAGGTCTTTCTCTGCAAAGCGGCAGTAGAGGGAGTTACAGTAGTCCAAGTAGGGGAGAAGGACTGCTTGGGCCACTGTCATGAAGTTTTTTGGGCTTAGTGCTGATCTGATTGTTATCAGCTGTCTTAATTGAAAGAAGACCTTCTTGACCAGTGAGTTGACTTGGTCTCTCATGGTCAATTCTGAGTTGAGTATTACCCCAAGCATCCTTGATGTTCTGCTTATAGGCTGCTCGCCCGTGTTCAAGGTGATTTCCCATCTTAATACGATTTGAAATCCTGTGACCGAGTGAAGTGATGTGAGTGTTGTTATATTGCTTTACTATTTCTTTGGGTTTTGGGAGTTTGAATGTTCTAACTCTGTTCTTAATTTGCAGTGAGCCTTGATTTTGAATGTCCTGGTGGCCCTGACGTAGCGGATGTCTTTAAAATTCCCGCAAAACGCTGGCCGCGTCGGCAAACAAACACTAGTGACTGAATTTATCTTTAAAGACAAGTCAGCAACAAGATAAGTCTTTTTCTGGTCTATGTTTTTCAAATCCTGGCTTGCACTTACACAAAGTATCCCTGAAAAAGTTTCTTTAGTTCAGGGTTCAGTTTTAGCTTTATTGAAATGCTTTAGAAAATTATTTTAAAAAATATATATACATCGGCCAATGATTGGAACAGGAGTTGTATTACTGCGTGGATTATCCTCAGTCTGTGATTTTCACTGCTGTGCGTAGGCTCCGATTCTGAAGCCATAGCCCTTCAAGTTTGTCGGGCTAACAATACTGATGTGTATTGTTTGCTATTAGTGGTATTTTGGTTTGATTTCTATTATATTATTGTATACTGCTGGGGTGTCTAGTTTTAGGTTGTATGCATTAGTAGCCAGAAGGTGATTTTTGTGTGGGCCAACAGGTGGAATCAGTGGGTGTTTATATTTTATTATTTTTTTTGCATATTTATATACTACACAATCCAAAATTCTTTGCAGTTTCCAATAAAACATATAATAAAATTATCTCTAGAACAGAGGCATTTCTTCTCTGTTCCCTGCTTCCTGCCCAACCAGCCTTAAAAAGGAATACCTTGGCTGGCAGAGATCCCCAAGACCCACCAACTGATGTCATCCTAAGCCTGAACCTCCAGGCAATCAGTACACCTTGGCAATCAGCAGCTATGTCCCATTCATGATTAGTTCTCATATAAAAACTGAAGAATTATGGAGTGCTGGCATTGGCAGCTATGAGCACCGCCACCGACTACCAAGCTGATCTGACATCATACATTGAGCCTAGGATTTCTCAACAATGATAACAAGATCCTTTTCCTGGGCAGTGACTCCTAACATAGAACCCGGCATCATGTGGCTATAGTTCAGGTTCCTCTTTCCTACATGCATCACTTTGCACTTGCTCACGTTAAACTTCATTTGCCATTTTGATGCCTAGTCTCCTCTTGAAATTTTTCACAATCCTCTTGCGATTTAACAACTTTGTGTCATCAGCAAATTTAATTATCTCACTAGTTATTTCCATCTCTAGATCATTAATAAGAACATAAGAACATAAGAAGTTGCCTCCGCTGAGGCAGACCATAGGTCCATCCTGCTCAGCGGTCCGCTCCCGCGGCGGCCCATCAGGTCCATTGCCTGAGCAATGGTCTATACCTATCTGTACCCCCAATCCCTTTTTCTTCTAGGAATCTATCCAAACCTTCTTTGAATCCATTTAGTGTTTTCTTGTCCACAACAGCCTCTGGAAGCGCGTTCCATGTATCTACCACCCTCTGAGTGAAAAAGTACTTCCTAGCATTTGTTCTAAACCTGTCCCCTTTCAATTTCCCCCAATGCCCCCTTGTAAATATGTTAAAAATCAGCGTTCCAAGTACAGACCCCCTGGGGAACCCTACTATTTACCACTCCAAAACCCTTGATACAAATTCTCTTGTTCCCCAAACACAAAGAATAAACTACAATTACTTCGGTTTCTGTCTAACGTTTAGCTCACCACTTATTAAATAAAGGAAAAAATCAATTTACCAAAAGTTATAAGGATCTCATATTAGGAGAGTAAAAATCCTCAGACTCTTGCCCGCTGTTGTTCATCAACATTCAAACAGGCTTATAAACCTCCTCCTCCATCAGTTCCTTAAAACTTCTTCCATTTATATTATTTTTAATTTTTATTTATTTAAATATAAGGTTTTAACCACTATGCATTTAAACTATAAGGCAAATAGAAAAACTCAAAAAAATCTAAGCTACCCTAACAGCTAGTGTTCGGGAGTGACCTTAAAATCGCTTCCTGTTAGTGCGTGCGGATGTGTGCCAGTAAGAAATGTTCATAAAATCCTATAACTACAGCACTTATCTCTCAGCCCCGCAATTCTGTACTGGCGGCAATTTTCTTCCACCACAACCTCCTCCAGTAATATAATCCACACTGCTGTTAGAATGGCAAGTCTGCTCAGCCCTAGCCGACGGTGGCCAGCCAGCGTTTCGCAATGCTGCGTCAGAGCATTCAAGGCTGCACTGCAATATGTATGGAAAAAAGCACACATATTTATGTAAATTCAAACTTAAACTTCATCATTCACACTTTCCTTCATTTAAGGAGCAAATAACAAATATGCGGCACTTAAACTCTGTGCTCACAGGCATGCAACAGTGGCTATCTTTGGGCCAGATTTTGAATACGGCGGCATCTGACATCATAGAAATGCCCCCTCTATAGCTAGCCAATCCCAACACTCCCTACTAAAATTTCAGCAGTCTTCATAATTAACCCCGCCTTCAACTGTTGCTGGAATTAGAAGTCCGTCTTTCTACTAACTTATATCTTGATCTAAATAACATGGCATTTAATAATACTTCATTCAGTTTCATTTCAATTCTGATCTTTTACACTCTTTACCTGTTCTCATCAAAATCTTAAGCCTCTACTCCTTGTTCATATTCGCTCTATTGCTCATGATTTATTTCAAACAATCTTCTGACAGGAGAGGGACAAAAAATGAACTATACGCGGAAACAATCACAGGAAAAGATGCCAGTCAATCCTGGAATTCAGATCCTGAGGTTCTTCCATTCCAAGATGAAAAATCCACTCTTGTTCGCATTTTAATAGCAATCTACTTCTGTCACAAACACATTCTGGGATATGATCTATAATGCAACACTTCAGGGTGGAGAAACTATGGTTCTCTTGCTTACAATGTTGAACCAGTGGCTCCTCTACCCTGTCCCGGTTAATGCTGCTCCTGTGTTCACGAACCGAGTCCAAAACCGACAGGTTGTTTGCCCCACATACAATTGGATTTCCCTTGACTAAATCCATGTTGACTTTTTCTCATTAATCCATGTTTATGTATATGTTCTGTCATTTTGTTCCTTATAATAGTCCTTACCATTTTGCCTGGCACTGACATCAAACTCACCGGTCTATAATTTTCCGTATCACCTCTGGAACCCTTTTAAAATATTGGTGTCACATTGATCACCCTCCACTTTTCCGGTACTATGCTGGATATTAAAGAAAAATTACAAATTACTAACAATAGCTCTGCAAGTTCATTTTGAAATTCTATCAGCATTCTGGGATATACTGTATACCATCCATTCCAGGCTATTTACTACTGTTCAGTTTGTCAAATTGATCCATTACATCGTCCAGTGTTACAGATGTTTGTTTGAGTTTCTCTGATTCATCAGAATTAAATACCATTTCTGGCACCGGTAGCTCCCCAAGTTTCCAAGTTTATTTATAGTTTAGTATACCAACCATCTATGAGTATCTGAGCGGTATACAGTGCTAAAATTATAAAAATAAATAAATAATGGGGCACATAAAAATTGTACATTAAAAAGACTAAGACAGTGACGTGAATGTATACAAGAGTAGTAGGGGGAAAGGAAAGTTAATAAGTATATCATCAAAAATAAAAATGAATAGAGGTACAAGGGGATGAGAAAAAGCAACATGGAATGGGTGTCGCTTCAGAGAAGCAGTTCTTTATATGGAATGTATTGCCATCTTCCACGGTGAAGTCCGAGGCAAAAAATTCTTTTACCGGTAATCTCTCTGCTAAAAAAGTTTTTACTGTGTGATTTTTTAATCTTTCAGTGCAATCTTCTTTTCAATCATCATCTTCCTTATTAGTGCCTTGCATGGACTTGACATTCCTTGTGTTCTTTACAATTGTATCAGAACAGAATTATTGTCAACTATACAACAGCATTATCAAAACCCCCACCTTTGCCCCTTTCCCACTAGAGTAAAGACTGTATGAAAAGTTCTGTGTGTTCATCCTGACGTATTATTAGCAACACTTCACATAATCTTTTTATTTCTCTTTAATGCAGATTACAAATTCTAACTGCTCTCCTAGGGGTGCAATAGGGCAGAAAGTCAGCTCCTTCCTAATCATCTTGGAGGAGCAGGAGGAGATGGTGCCTAAAGAAAACAGCTTGCACTCTATCTCAGGCCTTCATGAAGTGGCCTCAACAGATTCCTTTGAACCGTTTCCATTAAGTCTGTACACAGTTTAGTATTCATATGTTTATGAAATAACTGAGTTTAAAGTATTTATATTGTCACTATGATACACGAGAGATGTTTCAGAGTACTGAGAAATCCATTTTCAGGTGCACTGAAAGACATTCTACCCAATATTTAGCTCAATTTAGCTGGCCAGACATGGATTCACCTGTCAGCTGCAGAACAAAGTCTGCTCCTCTCATGCAGACTAGGCAGTCACCAGAGCTGTACTGGAGCATGAAGTCCCATACAGGGCAAGATTAATTCTTCGAGGGCCCCTAGGCACACAAGTACACTGGGCACCCTAGCCCTGCCCCGCCTATGCTCCACCCCTGCCCCATCCCTGCCCTGCCCCTGTTTTCTTATTTACCTGTTTTCTTCTTTACTTCTTTATTTCCACTTTTATTTCTTTTATTATAAAATTCAAAACAAACAACAAAGATTACCATACCAGTGCCAGTGTACAGTTTTAGTTCTATGCAAGCCCCAAACATCTCTGAACAAATCCCTCTTCCTACCCTTTATCTTTAACTCTGAACCCTTTCCATACATATATAAAAGTGATCAAATGCATTGTAAAGCAATAATATTATCTGAAACATGTCTATATTATTAACCAAGTTTGCAACTCCTCTCAACTGCCTCACTCTATGTCATCCAACTTTAACCCATATGTATGTATAAACAACCAAATCTGTACCTTCTCTGGAATATTCCACTCCATTTAAGTTAATTTGTAACAAAACAAGGAGGCAAGTGGTCCACCAAAGAATCCAATGTGGAACAAAAGAAGATTGGTAGACAATAAGGAGATTCAAATCAGGTTTACTCAAGGTGCTCCCAGGAACCATGCCTGATGCATTTCGCCAAACAAGGCTGGTCAATGCTAACAGAAAACCAGAACCACCCTTACCCAGAATAAGTAATCAAAAACTCCTCCCCCCACCACCTTTTTAAAAAAGCACGGAAGAGGTTTTTTTACGCTGGCTGGCGGGCTGTTCTGACAATCATAGGAATTCTATGACCATCGGAGCAGTGCAGAGCATTCAGCATGCTGGCTTGTACTACAAACCAAAGGAATGGTACAGTTTAGGGGGTGAAGAAACTGGTATATATCCCCAATACTGAACAAAATATAAAGATAGCAGATGTAAATTTGAAAAAACAGAAATAACAAATTACTTTAAAAATTATCAAATAAAAATAAAACAAAAAATGGAAAATAAGATAATACCATTTTATTGGACTAATATATTTTTTTAATTAGCTTTCAAAGGTCAAACCCTCTTTCCTTAGGTCAGTAAAGTATACTGCTGTTACAGTATCCTGTCCTAACCTGAGGAAGGAGAATTTGGTCTCTGAAAGTTAATCAAAAAATGTATTAAAATTTGTCCAATAAAACGATCACCTTATTTCCATTTTCTATTTATAAACATTTATCAACACAGCTACAATACTACTTTATCCTATAGCAAAAAAATTTAAAAAATAGAATTTTTTTCTACCTTTGTTGTCTTGATTTTCATATAGGCTATCAGCTGAATTATATGTTTGGGTATTTCCATTTGCACTAGAGTTCTCCATAGTTTATTGTAATCCACACAGTCAAAGGCTTTGCTGTAGTCGATGAAGCAAAGGTATAGGGGGTTTTGATATTCTTTGCTCTTCTTCAATATTCATCTAACATTGGACTAGGAGGACTCGAGCATGAGTTGATGGCACTTAACAACCTTTGTCTCCTAGTTTCTGCTTTCCTCATATTGGCATTTTCTTCCTTCCATCCACTGTCTGCCCCTTGCAGAAACTGTCTACCAACCCCCTTCCATCTTTCCATTTTTCCTCCTGCTCCCCCCCACCCCCACCCCCTGCCCCCTTGGTCTAGCATCCATCTTTTCCCCTCTGTTCCCCTCATGGTCTGGCATCTCTCTCCTTCCTTCCCCCTCTCTCTCTCATTTCTTCCACTCAGATCTGATATTTCTGTCTTCTTCACCCTTCTCCCCCCCCCCCCCCATGTTCTGGCATCTCTCTCTTCTCTATTTTCTGCTTCTGTCTAAATTAAATTCTCTCTTACTATTCAGTCCTCAGTTTTCCTCTTTTCACTGTGTCTACCCACAGATTGCCAACCCTTTCCTTCACCCCTCCACTATCTCTCTCTCTTCTTCTCCCCATCCAGCATATGCCCTTTTTCTTTATCCCCTCCTTCCATCCAGTATGTGTTCTCTTTCTCCACTTCAATTCAGCATCTTCTCTCCTCTCTCAACTGACATCCATCTACCCTCTTCTCTCTCTCCCTTCTCCCCACTTCCATCATCTACCCCCTTCTCTCCCTCCACCCATATTCCATCGTGTTATCCTGCCCCCTCACCTCCTCACCACTGCTGCTGCTTTCCCACATGCTCCTGATGCTGACGGCACAAGTTCTCCCCACTTCCATCATCTGCCCGACTGCTCCCTTCTCTCTCTTCTGCTCCAAGCTTCCACCCCAGGCCCATCTCCCTCCCTTATCCTCACCTTCGTGCGGGTCACCACTTACCTTATTCTTTCAGATTTTTTTCAAACAGTGACGATGGGCCCCAGCATCGACAGCAAGATCTCCCCCCCCCACATAGACAGCAAGATCGGCAACTGCAAGCAGTGCTCAGTCCAAAGCTTCTCTCTGATGTAGCTTCCTGTTTCACCTGAGTGGTTCATGTCAGAGGGAATCTTTGGGCTGAGCACCACTTGCAGTTGCCAGTGCTGTTGCCGATCTTGCTGTTTACGTGGTGGGGGGACGATCTTGCTGTCGATGCCTGCCACAGTGATGCCTCCTTCAGCGGGCCGCACTAACAATTTGGGGCCCTAGGCATGTGCCTATTGGGCCTATCATTTAATCCGGCCCTGGTCACCATGCAAAAATTGACAAAAACAAAATAGAAACCAGCAGACCAAAGTTGTTCCTGCAGGCTTGCTTGCAGGAGAAGTAACTGACTGGGGGCAGCAGAGAGCAGGAAGTGCTGAAAACAGTGATCAGTATTTCCTACAATGGACTCGTGGGAGTGGATGGAAGACCCTCAATTCAGCATACCATCCCTATCACCTGGAAGAGATATTATCAAGTTAAGGACCTAATCTTTTTCAGGGGTTCTTTGAGGGTCGATATTCAACAGAGTTTATGCAAACAGGAGCGACTCATCATCACTTAGGGCTACCAGATGTCCGGATTTCCCTGGACATGTCCTCCTTTTGAGGATATGTCAGGGAGTACGGACGGCTTTTCAAAACCCAGCACCTTTTCCGGGTTTTGAAAAGCTTCCTGACATAATTGCATTGGGAAGGGGCATGTGCGGATGCTGGCTGGGACTGGAGGCAGAACAGGGTGGGAAAGAAGTGGAACTGGGCAGTCCTGGGGCGTGGCCATAGCATCCATCTCTGGATATTCAGCAGCATTTAACTGCATAGTGCCACTGAATATTCTCTCTGCCCACCGTAGCAAAGCGAAAGTAGTGCTGCGGCAGTCTGTGGATGGAATTGGAGAAGGGCACCAGTCACATTAAGTGCCAATATCCACATAATTGGGCAATAGATCCACACAGATGGCAATTCTGTCTTTGCCCACTTAGCCATGCAAGGGCCACTGCCAACATTGAATATCAGCTGGCATCTGACCTGAATATTTAATACTGGTACTTGGATATGACCCAGCACTGAATATCTGCATTAGATTCAGTCCACAGCTTTCAGCAGCTTTAAAACTGCTGACTGTCATGGAGGTTGTTTCTTTCCTTTTTGGGATTCTCCTCCTAATCAAGGGCTAATAGAGACAGGTATGAATGATTCTTTTTTTTATTGCAAGACAGGGTGAATAGAAATTGCTTATATCATATTTATTGCTTATATTTATTTATTTTCTTCTATTCGGTTTACTTTTTAATGTACATCTTATTACAACTATATTTGATATTAGATATAGATATATATATTTAGAAAATTACTAATAAAAGTACAAGAAAAAGAAATGCAGTCTAAATGATCTTTTTTCATAGCAGTGGAAGAAATTCCTTCACTATAGTATAAAGCAGTGGTTTCCACTTGCAGGCCTGAAGGGCCACCAACAGGTCAGTTTTTCAAGATACCCCTAATGAATATGCACGAGATACATATTAATACAGTCTCTTTCATGTATATTTATTAAACATATCTTGAAAATCTAACCTGTTGGAAGTTGGAACTACTGATCTAAAACATTAACCAACCAGCCACTGGGCAATAAAACTTATAACAAACTTCTGAAGGATTGTTATAAAGTGTAAAGTGCAGCAAATAACTTACAATAAATACTTTTTGTAAATGTAATAAAGTTGAAAGTACATTTGTGTGTTATCAATTTTTTTTACAGTACTCATTGAAATATATGAAACATCATTCACAATCGTCGTCACGGGCACTTTGGATCACACTGTGACCAATTTCTGCTTTCTATGATCTAAGACTCTGTTGAAACAGGTAAAAAAAAAATCCTGTTACATAAACCAAGACATTACACATCCATACAAATGCTGAGTTAGCCTCTAGGTTCCTTATTTTTAAACCTCCACCCCCCTTTTACAAAATCACGCTAGCGGCTGTCGCTGCGGTAACTGCCCCAAAACCCGTGGAGGGGCATAATCAAAAAAAGCGTCTAAGCCCCCTTTTGGCCTAAGTCCTTAAACGTTCAACGCAGAAGCAGGGAAAGTGTCCATAACCAAACCAAACGTCCTTGTTTTGATTATGGCCTTCCTCTGCCTAAATGTCCAATCACCACTACGTCTAAAAGTACACCCACACCATGTCTACACTTTTCAGCCATAATGAAACAAAAAAACGCCTAAGCCACAAATGTCCAACAAAAGCTGGATTCTGTAACCGGTGTCTGTCAAAAACAACACCGGTTACAGAACCCCCCCCCCCAACACACACACACACAAACACACAATTATCCAGGCAGGAGGGTGCCCAAGCCCTCCGGCCATGTCGAACCGCGCCCCCCCCCCACCCCACCCCGACAACATCGGGGCAAGAGGGAGCTCAAGCCCTCTTGCCCCAGCCAACCGCGGCACCCCCGACATATCGGGGCAAGAGGGAGCCCAAGCCCTCTTGCCCCGCTGATTAACATCGGGCCAGGAGAGAGCCCAAGCTCTCCTGGCCCCGGCAACCCCCCCCCCACCCGCCACTACTTGAATGGGCCAGGAGGGAGCCCAAACCCTCCTGGCAACTGCGACCCCCCCCCCGCCGCTACTCATTCTGGCCAGGAGGGAACCCAAGCCCTCCTGGCCCTGGCAACACCCCCCCCCTGCCGCTACTCGTTCGGGCCAACCCGGCCCATGTGCCTCAGGCCCCACCCCCAGGAGGGGCCTAGGGCTCCCGGGCCTATTCTGATTGGCCAGGCGCCTTAGGCCCCACCTGTGGGCGGGGCTTTGGGACGGCTGGGCCAATCCGGCCCCATTCTGCCATTGGCTGCCTGCCGGACAGGCGGGTTTGGCACCCGTCTGTCCGGCCAATTTGAAACAAGGTACGGGGAAGGGGGTGGGGGTGGGGGGGTCGTGGGGTCGGCCGGGAGGTCGCGGGTCAGCTGGGGGGCGATCGGGAGTTCTGGAGGGCGGTCGTTGGGGGGAAGGGGGGTTGCATCGAGGGCAGGAGGGCCTGGGATCCCTCCTGCCCGTAATGTAGTGCGGGGTGGGGGTAAGGGGTCGCCGGGGCCAGGAGGGTTTGGGCTCCCTCCTGGCCCAAACGAGTAGCGGCGGGGGGGTCGCCGGGGCCAGGAGGGCTTGGGCTCCCTCCTGGCCCACTCGATTTGGGGGTCGCCGCGGGCCAGGAGAGCCTGGGCTCTCTCCTGGCCCACTCGATTCGGGGGTCGCCGCGGGCCAGGAGAGCTTGGGCTCTCTCCAGGCCCGATGTTAATTGCGAGGGGGGGTTGATGGATTGTGGCAGGAGAGATGCCTCATCTCCCTTACCTCGATGCCATCATTCCTCTACCGGAACTGCCGCAACCCATGGCAGGAGAGATACGGCATCTCTTCTGCCACGGGTCTCAGCAGTTTGGGTAGAGGAGTGATGGCATCACGGTAGGGGAGATAAGGCATCTCTCCTGCAGCGATGCTTGCGGTGGGTAGGTTGCTGGGCCGCTGAACTGTTGGTGCCAACGGCCATCAGCTCTGCGGCCCCTTTTTGGCACTTAGACCTGGTTTGACTACGTCTAAGTCAAAAAGGTCTAAGTGCCGACTAGGCAACCTGTAAATGTTTTGGTTATACCTGTTGTACGCCTAGGTGTAGGTCGACCCACCTCCCGCCCACTGCCCGCCCTTTCCCCTCCTCTAAACACACCTCTTTTCTCTCTGTGTGTTTAGTGGCAGGGGAAAGGCCTAAGCTGTTTTTAGATACGTCTAAAAAACAGCTTTGGTTATGGGTATTTGGATGATCAGGCTTTTTGATCGTCCAAGTAGCCATTTAGGACACTTTTTAGACTTTTCTTTTTTTTTTTTATTATTATCCCCATAGAGATTTAAAGGGCTTTGAGGCTTTTGCCACACAGCTTTATAAAAGGTGAGGGGGGGTGTAAATTAGAAAGTTATTGTTTCAGAAAGTTGGGAAAGGAAAAGAGAAAGAGATCTGATATACAGCCTTTCTGTAGTACAATGATTAAGACATGTTATTTTACTACTAATTCATGCTGTTTATATACCACAGGTCCCATTTTATAGAAAAAGACCTTCTTACTAATAACTGGGGTTGCAGTAAAGCACAGTTACTTACCGTAATAGGTGTTATTCATGGACAGCAGGCAGATATTCTCATATATGGGTGATATCAACCACGGAGCCCAGATGAGGACAGCTTCACAAGCAGACTTTCTTGAAGAACTTTTAGAAAGTTTGCGACTGCCGCACCGTGTATCTCCTCAGCATCTCCTCAGTTCAGATAGCTAGCTAAGAGGCCAGCCAGGGGAGGTGGGTGGGTTGTGAGAATATCTGCCTGCTGTCCCTGGATAACACCTGTTACGGTAAGTAACTGTGCTTTATCCCAGGACAAGCAGGCAGCATATTCTCACAACCCACCCACCTCCCCTGGTTGGCTTCTTAGCTAGCTATCTAAACTGAGGAGATGCTGAGGAGACGCAAGGTGCGGCAGTTGCCAACTTTCTAAAAGCTCTTCAAGCAAGTCTGTTTGTGAAGCTGTCCGCATTGGGGCTCTGTGGTTGACGTCACCCATATGTGAGAATATGCTGCCTGCTTGTCCTGGGATAAAGTAAGTTATCAAGGGTAGCCCATGTTAACAACTTCTATCCTTACAGCCTAGTTCTATTTATGGTGCTAAATATTACATATGCAAATTAGGGTGCACATCCAAATTTTGCATGTAATGTAATTGAATAACAAGCAAATTAACACATATAATTGGGCTCTAATAATCAATTATTGGCACTAGTTAGCATTAATTAAAATTTATGTGCACATTTTTAGAAGTCAGGATCCATATGTAATGAAAAGGGAGGGGCATGGGCAGATTGGGGGCATTCCTGGAATTCATGCACAGTTGTACAGAATACGGAAGATCCACGTGTAATTTAGGTGTGAGAATTTGCACCAGGTTTTACTCGGTGTAAATCTTCATACCCAGTGGCGCAGCTGGGGAGGTTGACACTTAGGGTGGTGGTACAGGCATCGTCTTGCGGTGCACCCGACTGCTCTTCTCCACTGTGCCATGCGTCCCCTGCCCCTCGTCAGTTGAGCACTTCCCCCTGCTCCCTGTGTACCTCTTGGAATGTTTGCTGGCATGAGCAGCATCTTCCACCTGCTGCTCATGCCAGGCAAGGCTCCCTTTTGATGTCATGTCCTGGCATCCAGGGCGTTCTGCCCCCCCCCCCCTTACTATGCCACTGTTCACACTTAAAATTGGATGTGGATCCCAGCACCAAATGCTATTCTATAAAAGACGCCCAACTTTGAGCATCATTCATAGTATAGTGCTAAGTGCAAAATTTTATCAATACTGATACAGTCTCTAGCCCCTAATGTGTTACCAGACCCTAAAATTGTATATTGAATATTGATGGCCTACATAAAAAAATGGACGATATGAGTTAGAGTTTACAAGAATTCGAAGAACGGATTATTTCTCATGTACAAGAGATAATGGAAATTCAACAACATTGTAAACAAATAGACTTATCGATAGAAGAGTTACTCCTCAAAGTTGAAGATGGAGAGAATAGGGCAAGGTGAAATAATCTGAGATTTCGTGGGATCCCTGAATTGGAGGAGTTTAAAGATCCAACAACTTTTATACAGTCCATTTGTCATAAGTTTTTACTAACAGAAAATCCAGTTATTGATTCTAGAACTTTGCAGCGCACGAAGATGGCTGGGTAGAGGATTAGCTCTGTTGTGACAGGCAAATTTTATTAAGATTTTGGCAGTTAAAATTAAAGAAAAGTGAAGGAAAAGAGAGAATTGAAGTAAGAAATGGCTTCGGGTAAAACTAGTAAAAGTAATCCGGTGAATTCAGGAGCAGGAAGTAAAAAAAGAACAAAAATAGATTTGGTATCCCCGACAGCGGTCCCTTTGCCTCAGGAAGAAATTGATAACAGTGATTTGATGAATGAACTTCAGAAAATTAAAGAAATAGTAAGTGATAACGCTAAAAATATAAAAGATGTGAAGAAGGAAATAGAGAGTCTGACAAATAGAATGCAGGCAGTTGACTTCAAAATTGAGCAGTTAGAAAAGCATGCTGAGAAATCTGAGGCAGAGATGCTGGTGTGTAAAAAAGATCACAGAGAAATAGAGGCGTTGAAAAAGGATTTTGAAGACTTATCAAATCGTGAAAGAAGGAATAATTTGCGTCTGATTGGGATACCTGAGGGGATTGAGCAGAATGATCCTATTCAATTTGTGACTAATTTTATCCCAAAGATCTTGCCATTTAAAAGTTCTTTTCCTTTGGAGATAGAAAGAGCACATCGGATACCGATGAAAAGATCAAATAGTCAGAAGGGTCCCCGTCCAATAATCTTTAAGCTGCTAAGACATCAGCAGGTGGTAGAGATTATAAAGCTGGCTAAAACAAACAAGGATCTTAAATGCCAGGATTCTAAGATCTTTATAGTACCTGACTTTGCAAAAGCTACAGCCTACAAAAGAAAACAGCTTTTGGATTTAAGACCTAAACTGAGAGCAATGGGAGCAAGATATGGATTGATATACCCTGCTATTATGAGGGTAACTTATGAGAATAAAACTTATAATTTTGAAGAAGCAGACAAATTACAGGAATTTCTAGATCAATATAATTTGCCTATGGTTTCATGAAATTATTTAGAAAATGTAATAAATAATATACTTAGATTATTTTTGGTTTATATTTTTGAGTGAAAATTGAAAGATATTTTATAAAGAAGGAAAAAGTGGAAAAAAAATAGAAAAGGAGAAAATATTTTCTAGAAAATTGTTGCAGTTAGGTTTAAGGGGGATCAACATTTCAAACAAGATTTAAAGAAAAGAAATGAAAAATTTTAAAGAGACAATAAGAAAAGAAGAAAAGAAGATTTTGACAAGGTAAGAAGAGGGATGGAGCATATAGGAAGTGAAGAAAATATGAGGAATAATTATAAGATTTGGATGGTTTCTTAATGTGAATTTATAATTTGCATTTGAGCGTGACTGAGATAATATGAGGACACATAAATGCTGCATTGGAGAAATGTGGGAACTTAGAATATAATAAGATGAAAAATACAAAAGACTATTGATGTAAAGAGAAGAAGATGTGAAGATGGACTGATGGAAATGACTTGAGCATTATTTAGATTTACAATTTGCATCTGAAATTGACTGAGATATAAGGATGATGTTGCAAAAATACTTTATTGGAGAAAGATGAAATAGCAATCTGCAAGAAGATGGAATAAGAGACTGAAACAGCAGGATGAAGATGTACAAGTGTTACAGTTGTGCAGAATGGAGAATAGACTGTAATAGATTGAAGATGCAATGAAAATTAATGAGAGTTTTAAAAAATATGAGGTCTGCTTGGTTGAAATGTTTGATCCTTCTTTTGATGTAAGGTTAAAAAAAAAAAATGAATATTATAGGATGGAGTGATGTATGTTCCATTGAAGTTGTGAGAAACTTAGGTTAAAAAAAAAAAATAAATAAAATAATAATATTAATCTTGGGGGGGTATATATTGTAAGAAATGGTTTCCGAAATATTGGG
Source organism: Geotrypetes seraphini (assembly GCF_902459505.1). Taxonomy (NCBI): domain Eukaryota; kingdom Metazoa; phylum Chordata; class Amphibia; order Gymnophiona; family Dermophiidae; genus Geotrypetes; species Geotrypetes seraphini. The sequence continues at coordinate 128,066,583 of NC_047094.1, forward strand.
TATATACTTTTATAAATATATTAGAGGTATAGGATGGAAGAATGTTTGGAAATTTGAATGAGAGGGGAAGTATATAATAAAGAATTATAGTAAATATAGGTATTTAGGGTATTGAAGAATGGATTGACTGCAGGATAATTTAGTGTTGGTTGTTTGAAAGATTAGAGAAAGAAAAATGAGTATGTTATTGCCTGTGGGGAGTTTATTTTTGCTCAGTAATATGTGCGTTTCGAAGTTTGCATTTGTGTTAGGGGAGGGGAGGGTGGGGGATGGGAATAGGGGGGATGGGGAAAGAGGGGAGGGAGGGAGACTCATATATTGGTTTAAGGAAAAAGAAAAAATGTATATTTTATGTTTGAGTGGATTATATATGTATTTTATATTTTATTTGTAAAATGGGTTTTAAAATTTTTTCTTTGAATGTAAATGGCCTTAATCACCCTATAAAAAGGAAAAAGGTATTGGAATATATTAAACAACAAAATATAGATATATGTTTCTTGCAAGAGACACATTTGTCTGGAACAGAGTCTATGAAGCTGACAGATAAGTGGATAAAACAATGTTTATTTACACCAGCGGTAAAAAAGAAGGCAGGAGTAGCAATATTGATTAATAAAAAATGTTCAGCAACATTTAATATGGTAAAGGCAGATCCTCAAGGAAGGTGGGTACTTGTTGACATGAGCATGGGCAGTAATACAATGGCGTTACTAAATATATATGCACCTAATTCGAATCAAAGTGAATTCTTTAAATCTCTACAACAATTAGTTTTACCACTGGCTACTACTAATTTAGTGGTGGCTGGGGATTTCAATGCTGTTATAGATCCAATAATGGATAAAAAGCCTAGTAGAATTATGAAATCAATGGGATTAGAAAATTTGATACAAGCATGTAATTTGAAAGATATATGGCGTATTCTTCATTTTAATGATCGGGAATTTACATTTTGTTCACATGTTCATCAATCGTTTTCAAGAATTGATTATATATTTGTTTCAGATCAGATTGTACAGCAAGTTGTAAAAGCTGACATAGAACCAATAGTGATATCTGATCATGGTGGTGTGTGGATAGAAGTTAACTTATTAGATCAAGATAATTCCAAACCTGTATGGAGGTTTGATAATACTTTGCTTGCTGATTCTAAATTTTGCACTGAATTTCAGATAAAAATGAATGAATATTTCAGACTTAATGACCTAGAGGAAATGTCGATTGGAATATTATGGGATGCTTTCAAAGCAACTATGAGAGGACAAATTATATCATATTCTGCGTATAAAAAGAAACAGATAAGAAAGCAATTTGCAAATTTGGAAAAAGAAATTAAAAATTTGGAATTAAAATTGGTTAATAAATGGGAACAAGAGACATTTCAATTATTGTTAAAAAAAAAATGTGAATATAATGAAATTTCCTCTGGATTAGTAAGGAAAGATATTTTTGCTCAGCAGACGATGTATTATGGTAGTGCAAATAAGGCTGGAAGATTATTGGCAAATTATTTAAAAGCAAAGAAAAGAAAGGAGAAAATAAGCATAATTAAGGATGAATTAGGACATTCTCATTCTCAAATTGGAAATATATTAAAACAATTTTTAAAATATTATAAGTCACTGTATTCTTCTGAGTCTTATTTAGATAAAGAGAAAGATGGGTTGGATTTTTTGAGTTTAGTTAAAGGACCTAAGGTTCCTGATCATATAAAAGGAAGTTTAGATAAACCTATATCATTAAAAGAGTTACAAATGGCATTGAAATCCCTTAGAGTTGGGACCGCTCCAGGTGGAGATGGATTTACAGTGGAGTTTTATAAAGAATTTCAAATTTCCCTTTTACCATATTTATTAAAACTATATCAGGACCAACTGAATAAAGGTTGTATATCAGGCACTATGGCAGAATCTTTAACTATTGTTTTGCCAAAGCCAAATAAAGATCCAACATTGGTGTCAAATTACAGGCCTATATCTTTAATAAATGTAGATGGTAAAATATTAGCTAAGATTTTAGCATTAAGATTGGCTAAAGCTCTTCCGCATATAATAGGAATAAATCAAACTGGATTTGTTGCTCAAAGACACTCTTCAAATAATACTAGACTGGCATTTCAGATGTATTATTTAACAAGACAAATTAATGATCCGGCTTTTTCAGTATCACTAGATGCTGAGAAGGCTTTTGATCGTGTAGAATGGAATTTCATGTATCAAGCTATGGAATGGTTTGGTATTGGATCCGGATTTATACAAATGATTCAAGCACTGTATAGCTCCCCAACTGCTCGTTTATACATAAATAATAATTTTTCAGATGCTTTTAAATTGCAGAGGGGAGTTAGACAGGGTTGTCCATTATCTCCTTTGCTCTTTGATATAGTTCTTGAACCCTTGTTGTTAGCTATTCAACAGGCAAAGGACATAGAGGGTATTCCATGTGCTGGAGTGGAATATAAAGTATCCGCTTATGCAGATGATATATTGCTTCATTTGAGGAATCCGGAAACAACAATTCCATGTCTACTGGAGATAATAGATACATTTGGAAAATTCTCAGGATACAAAATAAATTGGAATAAATCAGAAATTTTACCTTTAAATGTGCATTGTACAAAAGGTATACTTGATTCTTTCCCTTTTATTTGGAAAGAGGATGGTATAAAATACTTAGGTATTTGGTTGAATAAAACACTTGAAGAGACAATGAGAATAAACGAAAAATTTTTATTACAAAAAGTAACAGAGTTATGTGAGCAATGGAATCCTTTACATTTGTCATGGTGGGGAAGAGTTCAAACTGTTAAAATGATGATTTTGCCTGTAGTTTGCTATCAATTGGGAATGATACCAGTGTTTTTTCAGGGGTCTTTTTATAAAAAATTAAATAGTATTCTGGTTAAATTTATTTGGCTGGGTAAAATTGCAAGAGTGGCTCTAGTGTCTTTGCAAAGACCAATTGAGGAGGGTGGGGTAAATTTTCCCAATTTTTATAGGTATCATCAGGCCTATATCATGCGCCAAGGTATGTATTGGGTCCTCCCAGAGCTTTTGGAACAATTACCAGAGTGGTTAAGGGTGGAGAGATCACTTATTTTTCCACTTAGGCTTGATCTTCTGCTTGGTATAAAAGTGCCTAGAATACGTAAAGACAATAGAGTATTAATGGATACTTGGAAAACATTACGATTTGTAGATAAATTAACTAGTGATTCTATTTTAAAATCGAAACAGCAGACTATTTGGGTAAACTCCAAGATACAAATAGGCGGGTTTAAGATTGTCTGGAAGGATTGGATTAAAGCAGGTATAAGATCCTTAACGGAAGTAATTGATAATGGTAAGCTGCTTGATTTTTCACAATTGCAACATAAATATGGTCTGAATAAAAAACAAAGTTATAAGTGGTTGCAATTGAAGCAGGCTATTCAGGTGGGGTTCCCTGAATGGAAATCTTTAAATGATCATTACAGCTTAGAATTCTTATGTTTCCAGGCAGATTTTCTGGGACACCAGGCCGCAAAGTGGTATAAAATGATATCTAATTATTTGAATAAGAAACCAAAAAATGGATTAAGAGATATTTGGAGCATTGAGATTAAGCATCAAATTAATGCATCTCAATGGCCACGTATTTGGTCTTGGAGAATTAAAGGTACGATGTCGGCATCTATTAGGCAAACATGGTTCTTTTTGTTGCATAGAGCATTCTGGACCCCTACTAGATTACAAAAATTAGATTGCTCTAAGTCTAATAGATGCTGGCATTGTAAAATTGAAATTGGAACTTTAGACCATCTTTTATTTTATTGTCCATGTATTCAGGCATTTTGGATATCAATATGGGATCAAGTTAATATATTGATGGAAAATCATGTAGCATTATCCTACGACACAGTGATTTTTGGAATGTGTATGAGGGCCAAAAGTCAAATATCTGCAGCAAACAACAAATTATTGATGATTCTTACTGGAGTAGGAATTCAACAAATAACGACTAATTGGAAAGACTGTTCTAGATTGAATTGTAGTTTTTGGTGGAACTCAGTTTGTCATTTATATAAGATGGAAAGATTTCTTGCCGTACAGAGGGGATATTTTAAAAGGTTTAAGGAGGTGTGGAGGCCATTAATTGAATATTGTAATGATTAAGGGTTATTCTTTTTCCTTAGGGGATAATTTGTAAAAATGGGGGGGAGGGAGAGTCTAAGTATATATATGTTTGGATAAAATATTTTGTTGATAGGGGAGGGGATGGGAGGTGGGTGGAGGGAATTAAAACATGTGTAATAATATTGCTTAAGAATGTCAAGTGAGTGATGTGAATTACTTGTAATAATATTGTACACTTGTTGAAAGAAATAAAAAGGAATAAAGATGAAAAAAAAAAAAAAAAAAAGAAAATCCAGTTATAGAATTTGAAAGGATTCACCGAGCTTTGGGCCCGCGTAAATCAGAAAGACCAAGGGATATAATTGCATGTTTCTTAAGATATTCACAGAAGGAGAGAGTATTCCAAGCAGCTCGGAAAATTGGTCATCTTATGTGGAACAATGCAAAAGTGGAATTGTTTGCAGATATTTCTTCAGCAACTTTGAAACGTCGCCGAGAGTGCCGCGAAGTAACTAGATGTTTGCAACAAAATAATATTCGTTATAAATGGCACTACCCATTTGAGATTTCTTTTATGCTAAAAGGCAAACAACACAAAGTTGCATCGACATCTGAAGCTCAGCATCTACTTATATAAACTAAACTTTGGATTACAGAGGGAGAAATACAGCAAAAGGAGTCATCACAACTGCCACTTATGGGCCCGCCAAGTCAGAGATGGCATAGAGTAGAACAAAAAAAGAGATTACAGAGACAATGAGAAAAATTGATGATTTTAATAATTTATTTTAAAGATCTTTAGATATAATAAAGATAAGTTGTGTAAAAGGGGTAGAATAGAATAAAATTCTGGAGAGCCGGGTCAGGTTAAACTTTCTTCGACTCTGATATCTGGAAGCAGATCCGACACTTGGTCATCTCGACTGATGATTGGATCTGAGTCTAGAGATAGACGATGAGAAAGATTTGGAAAGGGAAGGGAATTGTGGGAGAAGAGGGAAGGGGATGAGGGTAAGTAAATTGTTCTTTTAGGAATGATTGGTGGTGTTTGGGGTAATGGAGGTAAAGGGGAGGATAAGGAGACCTGGGTAAAAAGTACAAGATTGGTAAGGCTATTTGAAGAATGTATGGAAGTAAGTTAAGATTGGGAAATTTAAATGTAAATGGACTCAACATACCCCGAAAACGCCAGTTGTTAAATGAGATGAAAAGGTTGAAATTTGATCTATGTTATGTACAAGAAATGTATTTTCAAAAATCGGGGGAAAAGATGGTCCATTTTAAAAATTATTCGATGAGAATTTGGGTTTCTAATAAAAAAGAAAAAAAGAAAACAGGGGTGGGGATACTATTTGATAAAAAACTGAAAGTTCTGACAAAGGCTGAATGCAGGGATGATGAAGGGAGATGGATTATTTGGGTAGAGGAATTGAATGGGGAAAAGGTGACTTTGGTGAATCTTTATGCTCCTAATCTCAACCAAGGGAAATTTTTTGAAGATCTTCTAAGTATAATTTTAAAGACCCAGGAAGGATTATTATTAATAGGAGGGGATTTTAATTTTATCTCAGACCCCCGTTGGGATACTACAAGCACTAAAAGGGATAGAACTAAAAAGATAGGAAACAACTAAAAAGATTCTTAGAAGTATTAAATTTATTGGATGGGTGGCGGAATATACATATGTTAGGTAGAGATTATATCTATTACTCACCTCCACATAAAGTGATCTGGTTAGATAAATCTTTTGGGGGTAAATTATTAGAAGCAAAAATAGAGGAAACTAGTTGGACTGATCATGCCCCAATATGGGTAGATCTAATATGGGGATATGCTAAAATAGGGTCACGATATTGGAAATTAAATGATTCATTATTAAAAGATCCTAAGGTAGTTCAGAAAATAGAACAGTCTGTTAGGAACTTTTTGGATAATAATAGCACTGATCATTACTCACCCATAACGATCTGGGAATCCTTAGGATGCAAATAAAAGAGATCCCTATGACCAGGAAAAATGGAGGATAAAGCCATTCAATTTAAATTAGACTGCCTTAGGCTTAAACATTATGAATCTGTTAACCGGGCAGGGAAATTATTAGCACATCATATTGAAGTACAACAATTGCAAAGCAATATTGCATGTTTACGATCCGAACATGGTGAGTTCTTGTCAAAAGAGGAAGAGATCCATGATAGGTTTGTAGATTTCTACAAGAAATTATATACATCAGAATATCAGGGTCAGGAAGCACCTTTGTTACAATACTTGTCCCACTTAGAATTAAATAAGATTCAAGAATTAGAAGCTCAAAGTTTAGAGGAAGATATAACAGAGGATGAGATACAAGAAGTAATACACCATCTTAAAACAGGCAAATCCCCAGGGATAGATGGTTTTACAGGATTCTTCTATAAAAAGTTAATATCTTATGCAACACCTCTCTTAGCAAACTTTTTAATAATTTAAAAGACAGACAACAATTACCATATTTTATGAGGTTAGCGGGTATTACAATATTACCTAAAACAGGAAAAGATAATACACTTTGTGCTAGTTATAGACCTATTTCCTTGTTAGGAATAGATACAAAAATTATGGCTAGAGTCCTTGCTAACAAACTGTCATCATATATGCCATCTCTTATCAACCCAGACCAGGTGGGTTTTATTACTGGGAGGCAAGCATCTCATGGGATTCACAAGATGCTAAACCTAATATGGAAGGCCAAAAAGGATGGGTAGCAGTCTCGGTCGATGCTGAAAAAGCATTTGACCAAGTTGAATAGAGGTTCATGGATACAGTCTTGGGTTATTTGGGCTTTGGAAAAAGGTTTAGGGACTTGATATTTACATTATATAATAGTCCACTAGCATGTGTTAAAATTAATGGACTTTATTCTAAAACATTTGAACTTTAAAGAGGGACAAGACAAGGATGCCCGTTGTCCCCCTGATTTTTTATTTAGTTATTGAACCTTTAGCTCAGAAAATTAGACAATTTCAACAGGTAAAAGGCTTATTAAGGATGGCAGGTGAGGAGCAAAAGTTATCTCTGTTTGTTAATGATATATTAGCTATTGTTGAGGCATCAGAGAAGACTTTAACTACCCTTAAGGGTATTATGGATGAATATGGCCAATTATCGGGGTTTAAAGATAATTTAAACAAGATGGAAATGATTAATATATCAACTTCGAAGGAGAGGATTATAGAATTGCAGAGAATAGTACCTTTGAGATGGGTAAAGGGCTCTATTCGTTATCTGGTGATAACTTTGGGAGCTGATTGGACACTTTTATTTCAGCAAAATTATATACCATTAGCATTGGAGATTCAGAAAGATTTAGAAAGGTGGAATAAATTGTTTATTTCATGGTTAGGTCGTATGGAAGTTGTAAAGATGATGGTTCTTCCTAGGTTTCTTTATTTATTCCAAATATTACCGATAGAAATCCCAAAACAGTTTTTCTTAAAATGGAATAATATGATTTTGAGATTTATATGGGGAGGAAAGCGTCCAAGGATAGGAAGACAGGCAATGTTCAAGTCTAAGGCGGAAGGAGGGTTGGGTTTACCATCTTTGGAGAACTACTATAAGGCTGCACAGCTGAGAGCTATAGTTGAATGGTATTCATCCTCATCTAAGTTGTGGGTAAGGGTAGAACATGCAATGATAAATGAGAGAGAAGGAATTAGGGATTTGAAATATTTACCATGGATAGGAGGAAAAGATATAATAAATATAAATAATCCTTTTAGTAATTGCTCACTGGTTACGTGGAAAAGTGTTAGGAAAAAGCTTTTAGGTAGAGAAAAAGGTATCCTTTTTTCCCCTATATTATATACAAGAGATCTTGTACCAGGCAGGGAGAGGGGAATTTTTAAGAAGTGGGAGGCAAAAGGGTTAAGATGCTTTGGCCCAATAATTGAGGAAGGGGAGGTAACATACTGACATACAGAATCGATATGAACTAGAAGCGAGGGATATTTTCCCTTATTTACAGATAAAAAAACTATATATTGACATATAAGGGGAAGAGTAATGGAACCCTAAAGAAATCTTAATTTTTTAAAAAGACTAGGGGAACCAGTAGTAAAAGGATGTATTTCCTGGTTATATAAAATTATAAATGAAGACAAAATAATCAAAGCCTCATATATGAAAGCATGGGAAAAAGATCTGGAGAAGGAATGGTCTATAGACGAATGGGGGGTAATTGTATTACACCTTTTTCAGATAGCTAGAGCTGCTACTTTGGTGGAAAATGCTATTAAACTTTTAATACGCTGGTATATTACTCCGGTTTTAATTAGTAAATGTAATAAGCAGAGTGATGCTACATGCTGGAAAGGATGTGGCAGAAGAGGTACATTCTATCATATGTGGTAGGAATGCCAAAGGGTACAAAGGTTTTGGGTACAAGTATTTGGCTACCTGAGCAGGTTAATCCAGATTCCAATTAAGTTAAATGCCAAAATGGCATTGTTGAGAATAAAAATAGAAGGCTTAACATCTTCCCAATCTAAACTTTTGGATTTGGCATTTATAGCCATTAGACTGACATTGGCTCAGCAATGGTGCATGCGAGATGTACCAACATTAAAAAATATGAGGGAACGTCTGGGAATAGTCTGTGAGAAATATAGACTGTCGGCCCTATTAACAAACCAATGGGCAAAGTTTAATGACATATGGGAGAGTTACATTCAAATGGAAAAAGAAGTTTAATGAAATAATTAAAAGGTATACTGTTTTATTCTTATAGACTGGGGAGCCAGGTCTCCGGGGAGGGGAGGGGGGGTGGGAGAAGTAAGGGTTAGGATTGTTTTAATAGTATGATAGATAAGTTGCATTATCTTTATTAATGTATTAAGATTATGAATCGCATTCAATGATGATTATGTGTTGTATTGATATAGGATTTCTTTAAAAATGGGATAGATAAGCTACATTATCCTTACCTATATTAGTTTACTAAGATTGTGAATCATATTCTTTGTTGATTTGTTTTGTGACGAGATCACTGTATTAGAATAAAAATTATTAAATAAAGAATTTTTAAAAAAAATTGTATATTGAGCTTGTGAAGTTGATACCTGAAAAGTTAATTTCTTAAATAATTCTGTCTGTTAGTCAACTATTTGCTGTTTATAAGCCTGGTTCTGTCTAGGGCTCTTATGTGCATATGCAGATAAACCATCTTCCGAGTGCTATACTGATTTGCAGGGTGTAGGAACGTGCTGCCATGTGAAAGAGCTTCTTGCTTTGCCTTGTATCATTTCCCTTCTGAAATGACTACAAAGACACTTTTATTTCATTACATTGTTATAGTGCATGCTTTGTTTTACAATCCATTCTCCTGCAAAATAATACACATTATTAAAAACATACACTAAAAGTAAAGGGGTTAATTTTCAATCAACATAGCCTAAATTAAGGGAAAGCAGCTGAAAATTATTATCATTTGGATACATTTTAGACCACCTATGTCCTGCCAATAATCTGGTCCACATTTATACAGATATGACCAGATTCTACAAATGGTACCAAAAGTTCACTGCTCATTGCTATTCTATCAAAAACGCTTCAAAATGAGTACTCTTTATAGAACAACATTGAGCACCAAATTTGACACTTAACTTTTGTCGCAAGAACTTATGCCAGCTACAAAACATAGTGTAAATCATGGTGCATATATGGGAGTGGATCCTCTCTTTTCTATAGTACAGTGTACATCTTTGTAAATTGGTTACCTATTAACCATAGGATTCTGTATAAATTGATGTTCTTAATTTTTAAGACCCTGAAATCTAGTGAACCATTATTCATATCTAAATCATTGATCCCATATAATCCCCAAAGATCTTTATGTTCATCTGAATTAAACTTACTATCTGTCCCTTCTTTAAAAATTATCGGAACGAGAAGAGCAGATATGTTTACTGTCGCAGGTCCACAATGGTGGAACTCCCTTCCCCAATACATTAGAATAGAACAAGATATTTCTACCTTCAAAAATTTTTTCAAAACTTATTTGTTTAAGGATGCTTATGACCTTTAAAAATTCTAAACCATCTATTTTGTTTTAATTAATATTTATAAAAGTGCTTTGAAATTTTTACCCCACCTTTTGTTTTTTTCCTTTTCTCCATGCCCTTATTGTAACTATACCCCCTTTCCTTCTCTTCATGTTAGTTATTATTGGATTTTTATGTTATTATTTTTAAAGCTGTTTTATTATATTATGTACATCGCTTAGATAATTTGTAATAGGCGATCCATCAAGAGCTAAATAAACTTGAAACTTGAAACTTAAATGCCTCTGACCCTTCCATGCCCTACCATGGCCACACCCTTTTTTGAGTTGGGTGCCCATTGTTACGGAATAGTGCCTAGCCAGATCGGCACCCAAATCATAAGTAACATAGTAACTTAGGGCTCCTTTTACTAATCCGCACTAGTGGTTTAACACGCGTAATAGCGCGCATTAAACCGCAGGACCCGCTAGCCGCTACTGCCTCCTCTTGAGCAAGCGGTAGTTTTTGGCCAGCGCCGGGGTTAGCACTTGATGAAAAGTTGTGCGCGTTAACCCCGCTAGCACGGCTTAGTAAAAGGAGCCCTTAGTAAATGAAAACAGATAAAGACCTGAATGGTCCATCCAGTCTGCCCAATAGGTACATGCATTACAAATTCATGATTAAGTTCAATTGTCTTTGTTCATTGATATTTCTGGGTTATAGACTGCAGAAGTCTGCCCAGTAATGTTCTTACTGGAGTTGCCATCGAAGCTCACTCCAGCCTATCTAGACCATCCCAAATTAATCATCAAAGCCCTCCCCAGCCCATCCTAAGCTGAATAGCCATATACAGGACACAAACCACTCAAGTCTGCCAGTACCAGCCTTGGTTCTTCCAATTATACCCTTCATTTTCTGATTAGAGATCCTCTGTGTTCGTCCCACGCTCTTTTGAATTCTGTCACTGTTTTCTTCTCTATCACCTCCTTTGGAAGGGCATGCCAGACAACCTCTCCGTGAAAAAGAATTTCCTAATATTGCTCCTAGGTCTACCACCTGCAACCTAAATTTATGTCCTCTAGTTTTACCATTTTCCTTTCTCTGGGAAAGATTTGGTTCTATATTTACATCTTTTAAATATTTAAATGTCTGTATCTAGATACTAGATGCTATACGCCCTTCTGGCTCCAACCTGGACCCCTGTCTGATGGCTGTGAAAGATGCCTTTGCAGACTCCATTCTTCCTCTCATCAATACCTCATCAACACCAAACAGGTGTAGTGCCCATAAACTGGAAGTCAGCGATCATCAGCCCAATCTTGAAAAACCCCACACTCGACCCTAACATACCCAGCAATTTTAGCCCTGCCTCCAATCTACCCTTTGTCTCCAAGATACTCCAAGAAAAAACAATGTTGAACCAACTAGCCCTATCCTCCTTCCAATTGGGATTCAGGAAATTCCATAGTACTGAAACCATCCTTCTTGACATCATCGACGACTGCTGGAAACTCATGGATAAGGGTAATGATGTCCTAGTGCTGCTGGATCTCAGCACGACGTTTAACACTATTGACCATCTTCTCCTCATCGCGCGGCTCTTTGAAATCGGAATCCGAGATGCTGTTACAATGGTTCACCTCCTTTCTGAATAATAGATCCCGAAGTGTACTGCTCAATGAGGTGGTATCGAAACTGAAACTGATTAAATACAGTGAACCCCAGGGGGCTCTGCTATCCCCCCTATTATTCAATCTCTACATTAGGCCATTCCTAGACATGGCCCACAAATATAAAGAACAGATTCACTCCTTTGCAGTTGACATCCAACTATACCTATCACTAGGAGAAAACCACGACGCCCAGATCACAAAACTTCTAAAATGCCTCTTGGAAATCAAAAACTGGATGACCGTCAACAGATTGTAACTAAATGCCTCAAAACGGAACTCCTTTGGATCCGCAAACAATACTGCAACTGTGTCCGCCCCTTAATATGCTGGGACTCAACTACCTTAACTGCAAAGGATCAAACACGCAGCTTAGGAATACTACTTGACTCTAACCAGTCACTTTCCAACCACATCTCTCAGGTGGTATCTTCCTCATTTTACTATCTAAGTCAACTCCAAAAAATAAAGAACTGCGTCTCTGAATCTGACTTCATCCAGCTACTCTATGCCTTAGTCCTTTCCCGAATGGACTACTGCAATGACCTATTCAATGGTCTTACGGTGAACAAAATGTGTACAAAATGTAGCAATCAAACTTCTAAAAAATCTCCATGCCCATGACCCTGTCTCCCAGGCTCTATCATTGGCTCACTGGTTGTCCGTGGCCAAAAGTTGTGTCTTCAAGGTCTTGATGCTAGCGTTCAAATCCTTGCATGACATGGCACCGGCCTAAGTGATGGCAAAGCTTCCTCCATATGTGACAAACAGGTCCTTCCACTCCCAGGATGAAATAGATAGAAACATAGAAACATGATGGTAGATAAAGGCCAAATGGCCCTTCTAGTCTGCCCATCCGCAATAACCATTATCTCTTTCTTTCTCCGAGAGAACCCACATGCCTATCCCAGACCCTTTTGAATTCAGACACAGTCTCTGTCTCCACCATCTCTTCTGGGAGACTGTTCCATTCATGTACCACCATTTTTGTAAAAAAGTATTTCCTTAGATTACTCCAGAGCCTATCACCTCTTAACTTTATACTATGCCCTCTCATTGCAGAGTTTCCTTTCTAATGAAAGAGACTTGGTTCATGCACATTTACTTTACGTAGGAATTTAAACGTCTCTACCATATCTTCCCTCTCCCGCCTTTCCTCTGAAGTATACAGATTGAGATCTTTAAGTCTGTCCCCATACCCCTTATGACGAAGGCCACATACTATTTTAGTAGCCTTCCTCTGGACCAACCCCATTCTTTTTATATCTTCTTGAAGGTGCAGCCTCCAGAATTGTACATAATATTCTAAATGAGGTCTCATAAGAACTTAAGAAACATAAGAATTTGCCGCTGCTGGGTCAGACCAGTGGTCCATCGTGCCCAGCGGTCCGCTCACACGGCGGCCCCCAGGTCAAAGACCAGTGCCCTAACCGAGACTAGCCCTGCCTGCATTCGTTCTGGTTCAGCAGAAAAATGTCCAATCTTGTCTTGAATCCCTGGAGGGTGTTTTTCCCTATAACAGGTTTAAACGTCTCTACCATATCTTCCCTCTCCCACCTTTCCTCTGAAGTATACAGATTTTGATCTTTAAGTCTGTCCCTATACCCCTTATGACGAAGGCCACATACTATTTTAGTAGCCTTCCTCTGGACCACCCCCATTCTTTTTATATCTTCTTGAAGGTGCAGCCTCCAGAATTGTACATAATATTCTAAATGAGGTCTCATAAGAACTTAAGAAACATAAGAATTTGCCGCTGCTGGGTCAGACCAGTGGTCCATCGTGCCCAGCGGTCTGCTCACACGGCGGCCCCCAGGTCAAAGACCAGTGCCCTAACCGAGACTAGCCCTGCCTGCATTCGTTCTGGTTCAGCAGAAAAATGTCCAATCTTGTCTTGAATCCCTGGAGGGTGTTTTTCCCTATAACAGGTTCCGGAAGAGCATTCCAGTTCTCTACCACTTTCTGGGTGAAGAAGAACTTCCTTATGTTTGTACAGAATCTATACCCCTTTAATTTTAGAGAGTGCCCTCTCATTCTTTCTACCTTGGAGAGGGTGAACAACCTGTCTTTATCTACTAAGTCTTTATCTAACATTATCTTGAATGTTTTGATCATGTCCCCTCTCAGTCTCCTCTATTCAAGGGAGAATAGGCCCAGCTTCTCTAATCTCTCACTGTATGGCAACTCCTCCAACCCCTTAACCTTAGTCACTCTTCTCTGGACCCTTTCGAGTAGTATCGTGTCCTTCTTCATGTACGGCGACCAGTGCTGGACGCAGTATTCCAAGTGAGGGCGTACCATGGCCCGGTACAGTGGCATGATAACCTTCTCTGATCTGTTCGTGATCCCCTTCTTAAGTACTGCCCCGGACATCTTGTATTTGTGTATGGGAATTTTGATACTGACATACATTACCTTACACTTATCCACATTGAACCTCATTTGCCATGTCGCTGCCCATTTCTCAAGCGTCCTTTGCTGAAGCTGTGCTTGCTGGTCCTCATCAGATTATGTCCGTGAAGGTGATCAATGATGCGGTCTTTTATCAGCACCTCTACCATCTTTCCCAGTACTGAGGTCAGACTCACCGGTCTGTATTTCCCGGATCTCCCCTCGAACCTTTTTTGAAGATCGTCATCTTCCAGTCTTCTGGAATCTTTCCCAATTTGATTGACAAGTTGGCTATTAGTTGAAGCAGTTCAGCTATAGTCCCTTTTAGTTCCTTGATGACTCTCGGATGGATGCCATCCGGTTCCGGAGATTTGTTGCTCTTAAGCCTATCAATCTGCCTGCATACTTCTTCTAGACTGACCGTCAATCTTGTCATTTTCCCGTCTTCACCTCCAACGTATAGCCTGTGGGGTTCCGGTATGTTGTGTATATCCTCTTCGGTAAATACAGATGCAAAAAATGTGTTCAGTTTATCGGCAATTGCTTTGTCCTCCTTTAGCATTCTGTTTCTTCCATGATCATCCAACGGATCCACCGCTTCCTTTGCGGGTCATTTCCCCTTAATATATCAAAAAAAGGTCTTGAAGTTCTTCGCCTCCTTGGCTATTTTTTCTTCGTAGTCTGTTTTGGCCCCTTTTATCGCTTTATGGCACTTGCATTGATGCTGTTTGTGCTTTTCTGTTTTTCGTCCATTTTTTACCTTTTCCATTCCTTAAATGAAGTCTTCTTGTCCCTGATCGCTTCCTTCACCGCTACAGTGAGCCACGCCGATTCTTTGTTCTTTTTCCTCTTAGATCCTTTGTTGATACACGTTATATATAGATTTTGTGCCTCAGTGACTGTGACCTTAAAAAGGAACCTTGTCTGCTCTAGTGTTTTTACAGTGCTTATCCTCTTTTTGATCTTCTTACGTACCATGAGTCTCATCCTTTCGTAATTCCCTTTTCGGAAGTTCAGTGCCATGGCCGTCATTCTGGATCGATCTTTCGCCCCTACATCCATGTCAAAGCAGATCATATTGTGATCACTGGTTCCCAGAGTCCCCTCTACTGCTACATCTTGTGCTTGTCCCCGTAGTCCATTTAGAATTAAGTCCAGAATTGCATTTTCTCTCATGTTTTCCTTGACAAGTTGTTCCAGGAAGCAATCACCTACAGCATCCTGGAACTTGGTCTCCCTACCGCAGCCGGAGGTGCCTAGGTTCCAGTCTATTCCTGGATAGTTAAAATCACCCATGATAACTGCGTTGCCTCCCTTGCAGTTGCGTTTGATCTCATCTATCATTTCTCCATCAATTTCTTCGGACTGCCCTAGGAGTCGATAGTAGATGCCAATCTTCATTTCCAATCCATTGGCTCCTGGAATTTTGACCCATAGAGACTCTAATTTATGTGTCGTTTCAGGAGTGTTCTCTCCAGTAGATTCAATTCCCTCTTTGACATATAGGGCAATGCCCCCACCTTTTTGACCCACTCTATCTCTGCGGTATAGTTTGTATCCCAGTAGCACAGTGTCCCAGACATTTTCTTCGGTCCACCATGTTTCCGTGATGCCAATGATGTCAAAGTTATCCTTTTGTGTTATAGCTTCTAATTCACCCATCTTGTTCCTTAGGTTCCTTGTGTTTGTGTATATACACTTGAGTTGGTGGCCTTTTCATGCATTTCCTTCCCTCTTGTGTCCCCTTTGATCTGTCTTGCCTGAGGTCTGGTGAGTCTTCCCCACTATCTTCCTTCACATTATCCTCAGGGTATACCAGTTCCCAAACCATCGACTCTCTCTCTCTCGGTCGACTGTCAGCTTTCCTCTTCTTCCTAGTTTAAAAACTTCTCAATTCCTCTCTTGATGTTGCTTGTAAGTAGCCTCATTCCGTCTCCGCTGAGGTGAAATCCGTCCTTCCTGAATAGCTTGCTTTTCCCTCAGAACATCTCACCAAAATCTTATACAGGGGCATCAATACCTCCTTTTTCCTTCTAGCTTTCGCCATCACCTTTTCAACCTGTTTGGCCACCTTAAGATCTCACATACAATCACACCCAAGTCCCGCTTTTCCATCGTGCAAATAAACTCTTCACTCCCTAATCTGTACCGTTCCCTCGGGTTCTTGCAGCCCAAATGCATGACCTTGTATTTCTTAGCATTAAATTTTAGCTGCCAAATTTCAGACCATTCTTCAAGCTTCAGCAGGTCTTTCTTCATGTTAGTCACACCATCCGGTGTGTTTACTCTATTGCAGATTTTCGTATCATCCGCAAAGAGGCAAATCTTACCCGACAACTCTGCAGCAATATCGTTTATAAAAATGTTAAAAAGAACAAGCCCAAGAACAGAATCTTGAGGCACACCACTGGTAACATCCCTTTCCTCAGAGTGATCTCCATTGATCACTACCCTCTGTCGCCTTCCACTCAACCAGTTCTTGACCCAGCCCATCACTTTAGGACCCATTCTGAGGGCACTCAGTTTATTTATTAGACGTCTGTGTGGAACACTGTCAAAGGCTTTGCCAAAATCTAAATACACCACATCTAGCGCACATCTTCTATCAAATTCTCTAATCACCCAGTCAAAGAAATTGATCAGATTTCTCTGACAAGACCTACCTCTAGTGAATCCATGTTGCATCTAGTCCTGAAATCCACAGGATTCCCGAAACTTGACCATTCTCTGTTTTAAAAGTGTTTCCATTAATTTGCTTACCACAGAAGTCGGACTTACTGGCCTGTAATTCCCTACTTCTTCCTTACTTCCACTTTTGTGGAGAGGGACCAAATCCGCCCTTTGCCCGTCCTCCGGTACAACTCCTGACTCTATAGACTCATTGAAAAGGTCAGTCAACGAAGGTACCAGAACTTCCCTAAGTTCCTTCAGTACCCTAGGATGTACACCATCCGGCCCCATCGCTTTGTCTACTTTTATTTTAGCTAGCTCCTCACGAACATAACTCTCTGAAAATTGATCAGGGTCTATTACTCCTCCATCCCTATTCATGTTTGTCTTCTTCGGTCCCGCTCCTGGCGCTTCAGCTGTGAACACAGAACAGAAATATCTGTTAAGTAATTCGGTCTTTTCTTTATCAGCTTCTACATATTCCTCCCCTTCACCTTTGAGTCTCACAATGCCACTTTTGCATTTCTTCCTATCACTAATATATCTAAAAAAATGTCTTGTCTCCCTGTTTTACCGTGCCAACTATTTTTCCTTCCATTTGCATCTTTGCTTTCCTGACTACAAAACCAGCCTCTATTAACTTTTCCAGATATTTTTGCCTGTCTTCCTGTTTCTGCGATCTTTTGTAGTTTATGAAAGCTAACCTCTTGTTCCTTGCCTTCTCAGCTACTACTTTTGAGATCCAAAGTGGTCTTCTTTTCCTCTTACTTTTACTTACTTGTCTCACAAAGATGTTTGTTGCCCTTACAATCGCTCCTTTCAGTTTTGCCCAACACATTTCCACTCCTTCCAGACAATAATTCCTTGATGTAAACCCCCATCCTAACAAAGTTAGTTTTTTAAAAGTCTAGAATCTTTGCTTTTGGATGAGCCCTGTCTATACCCATCTTAATATTAAACTGTACCATGCAGTGATTACTGGATGCCAGATGATCACCCACTGTAACATCAGAAACACTTTCCATGTTTGATAGCACTAAGTCTAGTATGACCCCATCCCATGTGGGTTCCATTACCAATTGCTGGAACAGTTTTCCTTGTCGAGAATTCAGAATCTCCCTACTTCTAGAAGACCCTGCAATAGGGATAACCCAATCAACATCTGGCATGTTAAAATCACTTATTAGCAAGACTTCCCCTTCCTCCTGGTCGTGCCCTTCAACTGCAAACCGCCATACGACGTTCCTAATCCCACTTCTTACTGAGCCACTGGAACCAACTGCCCATGCCAATCAAATCTGCCAAGGTTGGGTCCAACAGATACAAAAAAAATGTCACATTGTCCTATCAACAGATGGTGCAGCAAATACCTATGCCAATGTGGGAATCAAACGGACCCAATATGGTTCTTGTTTCAGCTATTACAGTCTTTCTCAGGGTCCTAATTATAAAACGACTGACACAAAAAGGAAAAAATTAGTCCAAAAGTAACATCAGTGTGAAATTATTCCAAGGTGCACTGGTCTCGCAAACTTTCTGTCTGTAAAAGATGTTGCAAGAACAATCTCATGTTGTGAGAAACCTGACTGATAAGATGTATCCCAAAGATTGGGCTGAGAACTATTCCAATAAAACAAAATAACTAGTGAAAGATTAGGTTTCTTATCTCTGCTAATCTTCCTTCTTGTAGATCTTCTCTGGAGGCTGAACGGATAGGATTTCGCATCTCTGATAGCTTCAGCTGCAGGGCAACTAAAAGATGATCCCTCCCCTTTGGGCTACCTGCCCAGGAGCTTCCTGACATGCCCACTTAGTAGAAAAGCCATGGAGACCTATGACAATAGTAAAGAGAAGAAAAGAAAGGGCGCGGGAACTACCGCTACCAGTCAATTCTGCTCAATATCGTATTATACTAAAAATTATGGCCAAAAATGGCCAACAGGAATCAAACACATAATGTAAACATTATAAACTGGTCAAGTACTTGGCAGCTAGGCTTCAATGCTAAAAAATGCAAGATAATGCACCTGGGTAAGAGAAACCCGCGTAGAACTTATGTACTAAATGGTGAGGCCTTGGTTAGGACCACGGCGGAACGCGACCTAGGGGTGATCATTAGTGAGGACATGAAGGTTGCCAATCAAGTGGAGAAGGCTTCCTCCAGGGCAAGACAAATGATAGGGTGTATCCGCAGAGGTTTCGTCAGCAGGAGACCTGAAGTTATGATGCCTTTGTACAGAGCCATGGTGAGGCCTCACTTGGAGTACTGTGTTCAGTTTTGGAGACCACACTACCGAAAGGACGTGCTGAGGATCGAGTCGGTTCAGCGAACGGCCACCAGGATGGTCTTGGAGCTCAAGGATCTCACGTATGAAGAAAGATTTAAAAAATTGTGGCTGTACTTACTTGAGGAAAGAAGAGAACGGGGAGATATGATTGAAACGTATAAGTACATCACGGGACGCATCAAGTCAGAAGATGATATCTTCTGGCTCATGGGACCCTCGACCACCAGAGGGCATCCGCTGAAAATCAGGGGAGGGAAGTTTCATGGCGACTCCAGGAAGTACTTCTTTACCGAAAGAGTAGTGGATCATTGGAACAGACTCCCACTCCAGGTGATAAAGGCCAGCAGCATGACGGATTTTAAGAGAAAATGGGATACTCACTTGGGATCTTTAAGGGAGTAAATTCAGGGGAGGGGATACTTGGAATGGGCAGGCTTGGTGGGCTATAGCCCTTTTCTGCTGCTTTTTTCTATGTTTCTATGTTTCTAACCCAGGAAAATCCTGGAACGTGGACATCAGAAGGGGCACCCCACGGGGAACCCCCACCAACCCTTAAACCTTATGAAGGGGAATACACATGAAATTCTTAGTGAGGCTGGTCAAAGACAGAAATCCAGCTTACCAGATACTGAAGAGGCGACCTGCGAATCGGACAAAACAGATGGGCGAACGTTCAGCCTCCAGAGAAGATCTACAAGAAGGAAGATTAGCAGAGGTAAGAAACCTAATCTTTCATTCTTGTACAATCTCTCCAGAGGCTGAACGGATGGGACGTATCAAAGCAGTCCCAAAACTCAGGGGGTCCCCGATGAGCCTACCGCGAGAACAGAAGCACCAAAGGCCTTAGCACCCTTAGCCACCACATCAAGCCTGTAAAACCTGGAAAAGGTATGAAGGGAAGCCCACGGGACACCTGACAAAGCTCCTCAGGCGAGACCGCATGAGATTCAGCCCACGAGGAAGCCAGTCCTCAGGTAGAGTGAGTCCTCACCCCAAGGGGAGGCTTCTTCCCCGCCGCCATAAAGGCTGCGGAAATGGCCACTCTTATCCAACGCAAAATAGTATTCTTGGAAGCAGGCCGACTCCGATGCGCGGGGTCCGCCAGGACAAACAGAAGGTCCGTCAGACGGAAGTCGTTAGTGGCCTCGTGGTATCTCATAAGACACCGTACATCCAGAGACCACAAAACATGATCCTGAGACTTGGAACCCAATGGAACCAAGGCTGGCAACCGAACTTCCTGGTGATGTGGAAAGAGGAAACCACTTTCAGAAGAAAAGAAGTCACAGTCCTCAAAATCACTGCATACTCCGTGATGTGAAAAAAAGGATCTCTGCACGACAAAACATGAAGCTCTGACACTCGCCCTGCAGAAGTGACCGCCACCAGGAAGACGGTCTTGATGTTAAGATCTTTCAGAGCAATCTCATCCAGGGGTTCATAGGGCGGACCAAATTCAGGTTCCATGACAGGCAAGGCAGCCGCAAGGAAGGCCTCAGCCTCCCTGCCCCCCACAAGAACCGGACAACATCCAGGTGAGAAGCCAGAGAACCCCTGAACGAAGAGGGACCCAAACAGGAGAGTTCCACAATCTGAACACGTACCCTTCCTGAGGCCATCCTGCAGGAAGTCCAGAACCTGAGCCAGCGACAGTACCAAAGGGACCACCCGAAGCCACACACACCAAGCCTGAAAACACCTCTAGGCTTACACATAGGCCGAGACTGTTGATTTCCACTTGCTCAGTAGGAGCGTGGTGATAACCACAGAGGAAAAGACCCTGGCCGTAAGACCAAAGTGGTCCAGAAAGTGAAGTGCAAATGGTCCCTGCGTGAGCAAACACCGAAGGCAAGAAAGACACAGGCCACTCCCGGAGCTCAACCTCACAAGGGCTGTGTACCAAGGTCGTCTGGGCCAGTCTGGAGCCACAAGGATCACCGGACCCCTGTGCGAGGACACCCGGCGCAAAATGCGCCCTATCATTGGCCGTGGGGGAAAGATGTACAGGAGTTCCACTGTGGGCCAAGGTTGAATCAGAGCTTCGAGTCTGACGCTGCCAACCTCTCGTCGGCAGCTGAAGAATCTGTCTGCCTTCCGGTCCACTGATGATGCCATCAGATTGAAGGTGGGACGACCCCAGAAGTGCACTATGGCCTCGAAAGCCAGCACTGACAGGGACTATTCTCCCTGGTCCAGAGACTGATGACAGAGTAAGTCTGCTTGAACGTTGCCAACGCCAACCACATGTGCCACAGATAAGGACAAGAAATGTCTTTCCGCCCAAGCAAAGAGCATCTGAGCCTCCAATCCCAGCCGAGGACTCCTCATGCCTCCTTGACAGTAGACATAGGCAACAGCCGTCACATTGTCTGAGAACACACAAACAGCCTTTCGGTGGTAACTCCCTCGGAATCGTAGCGGAGCTAACCGGATCACTCGTAGCTCCAGCCGATTGATCGACCATTGGCTCTCTCATGGTATCCAGCGACCCTGGACCAGGACGGACATGCAGACCGCTCCCCAACCAGAGAGACTCACATCCGTAGTTAGGGTCACCCAATCCAAGACCCATAGATGGAGCCCTGTGGACAGAGTGACTGGGTTCAACCACCACATCATACTGCTGTGCACCGCTGCCAACCAAGGCAGCTTCACCCCCAGCGCACCTCTCTGGGGATTCCACTGCTCCAGAAGCAAAAGCTGAAGAGGACGCAGGCGAGCTCCTGCCCACGGGATTACATCTATGGTTACTACCATGAGACCCAACACCTGCAGGTACTGCCAGGCTGTCGGTTTTTGGGACCGCTAATATGTGTCAAATCACACTCCTGAGTTTCAGTCTTCTGGATCCTAGAAAAAAACACATGGTTGACCCGGATCCCCAGGTACTCCAAGTCCTGGGTCGGCATGAGGCGATTCTTCCTCAGAGTGAGCACCCATCTGAGATGTACCAGCAATGACACCACTTGCCAAACCGCCAAGCGACCCTGCTTCCACTAAAGAGCTCTGATCAGCCAGTCGTCGAGGTACAGAAGCACTAGGACACCCTGAGATCACAGATGGGCAACCGATGCCAAACCGAAAGGGAGCGCCACAAATTGGAAATGCCTCCCAAGAACAAGAAACCTCAGGAACCTCCGATCTGGGAATATCTGGAAGTGGAGACACGCTTCCGTGAAATCCAAGGAAGCCAAAAACTCCCCGGGTGCCACCGCTGCTAGGACAGAATGCCCCGGTTCCAGCCGTAATGCAGAACTCGCCATAATGCATGGACTGCTCACAGGTCCAGAATTGGTCTGCAATCGGAGTCCTTCTTTGGCACGATGAAGAAAATCGAGTATCTCCTGGAGCCTAAGGCATCCCGTGGGACGGACTCCATGCCCGCCAAATCCATTAATCGGTGCACCGTAGTGCACAGCTTGCCGGCCCTGTCTGGATTTCCCTCGGGAGAGGACCGGAAGAAGTTCGGTGGCAGCCAGAAGAACTGTAGTCGAAGACCATCCTTTAAAACAGCTAGGACCCACGGGTCCTAGGTTGGCTTTAGCCATTCTGAAAGGAAGGCTGAAAGCCACCCCCCCCCCCCGATTCGGGGGGTGGGGCCTCACCAGAAACCCGGAGTCATAAGATTCTCTTAGAAGGGACAGAAGATCGAGAGTTGGAAGGCTGTTGGCGTGCTGCACCTCCAAAGTGAGGTCTATAGGACTCTACGAAACGCCGCCCCGCAAAGGGGGTCCGGCATACTGATATTCATCAGGAGGGCCTAAAAATCGTCCATTCCGTCCCCCTAGATGGATGAGGTCCAGAGCCAGGAAGCGCCTGAGGCTTACAGTCCTGCACACTCGCCATCAGGTCATCCAAACCCTGGCCAAATAAGGGCAAGCTATGGAGGGGTAAGTTGCTCAGCACAGACATGGATGAAGAATCACCCGACCACTGTTGAATCCATAACAGTCTCCTGAAGAAGCACCCAGCTTAGCAAACACAGTCAAAATATTACAGAGTAATATTATTACAAAATATTACAAATATTACAAATATTACAAAATAATTCACTCCAGAAACTAGGAAGCCGAGGTCCTGAAGGACAACCTCCACAGGAACCTGACAAGTTTAGTATGACATGCTCGGGCCACAGAGGAAGTGGCCGCTGCAGCTCGCATTCCTGTCGCAGCGGATCAAAAGACGCTTCATAATAAAATCTAGTCTTCAGTCCAGGACATCCTTCAGGACAACCCCTCCAGCCTAGGGCAAGGAGGTACATTTAGCGACTTGAGTCACTGCCAAATCCACCTCAGCTGGCCTAGGCACTTGGAAAATTCCGAAACCATGGGATACAATGTAGACCTGGCCCTAGGGCACTTCAGGGGACCCTCCAGGACTCCCCAACCTCCAAGAGCATTTCTGCCGAGTCCGCGTGAGCTGGAAATGCAGCGGAGAGTGGGTGCATAGATCACATGATTGAACACTCCGCCTGAACTGCAGAGTCTGAGTCAAGTCCCAATGTCCGCAGGGATTCAGAGATAAGATCAGGAAGGCAACTGGACTTAGCCTGCACACCATCTGATACTCTCCCACATCGTGAAAATTAGCGTTCTGTGAATCCCCGAGATCCGCTAGGCTAGTCACGTCAGCAGGGCCCGCCAAAGAACCGTGCGACAGCAACGGCCTAGAAAGTGACAAAGGTACCGAGACAATAGCAGGAAGTTGCTGCTGACGTTCAGGTGTACCAGAAAAGATCAGATTGACATGCTGGAATCCAAAGACTGTACAGACTGCCGCACCGCAGTCTGATACGGGGAGACAGGCATAGCCCACTTTCTCATGAAAGCCTGATACATCATATCCACAAATTCCAGTGGAAATTAGTCCTCGGCGGCTAGAGCCAATCAGCGGGACTCAGATTTGAAATTACATAAGAAACGCCTTCGCCGGATCAGACCGAGGTCCATCTAGTCCAGCGATCTGCGTTTTGCAAAAATGCCCTCCTCGCACAATTCCGGCGTCCCGGATGCTGGAATCACATCTCTGGTGGAAAAAGAGGAAAGCAGGACCTCTCCGGAGGAGGATAATGCGGAATCCACACACTGTTTATGCCCCTTACGGGCCGTTGCACATAGAATACGCGGCTGCGAAACCGCAAGCCATCCACTGTTTTTACAGCATGAATCCATGCCATACTGTCCTGAGGTGGCCATCTGTGAAGTTTGGAGCAAAAACGAAGCTTCTAAGTCCAAAATATATAGTTTTAAAAACTTTAAAGAAAATCCAAGATGGCCACCGTGGGTGTCGATTTTGACAGAAAAACAGCCATTAGAAAACGCTATAAACAGCAATTTTAGGATTTTACAGGTGGGGGGACCAGGGCATGCAGGGAAACCCCCAAAACCCCAATTTGAGGACCCCCCAAAATCGGCAAACTCTGTGACTCGCAGATACCACAGAGACATGTGCTGCAATGCATTACATAGAAACATAAAAACAGAAAGATGACGGCAGAAAAGGGCTATAGCCCATCAAGTCTGCCCACTCTACTGACCCACCCCGATAAGTCTAGATGCTAGTGATTTGTCCTACGTAGGGATCCCACGTACATGTCCCATTTACTTTTAAAGTCAAGCACGCCGGTGGCCTCGACCACCTGCACCGGAAGCTTATTCCAGTGATCTACCACCCTTTCCGTGAAAAAATACTTCCTGGTGTCACTACTAAATTTCCCTCCTCTGAGTTTAAGCGGATGCCCTCTTGTGGTCGAGGGTCCTTTGGGGAAGAGGATGACATCTTCCACCTCGACACATCCTGTGATGTATTTAAATGTCTCAATCATGTCCCCTCTCTCCCTACGTTCCTCTAGAGTGTAGAGCCGCAGTCTGCTCAGTCTCTCTTCGTATGAGAGACCCTTGAACCCCAAGATCATCCTAGTGGCCATCCGCTGAACCGACTCGATTCTAATCACGTCTTTATGGTAATGTGGCCTCCAGAACTGCACACAGTATTCCAGATGAGGTCGCACCATGGTTTTGTACAGCGGCATTATGACTTCTGGTTTCCGACTGACGAAACTTCTATTGATACATCCCATCATTTGCCTTGCCTTGGATGTGGCCTTCTCTACCTGCTTGGCAGCCTTCATGTCTGCACTGATGATTACTCCCAAATCTCGTTCTGCTGAGGTCATGGCTAATGTTTCTCCATTTAGGGTGTAAGTTCTGCACGGATTTCTGCTACCGAGGTGCATGACCTTACATTTCATAGCATTGAAGCCTAGCTGCCATGTCGAGGACCAGTTTTCCAACGTAAGAAAGGTCCTGTGTCATACTATCCTGTAAAAAGCTTTCACTTACTATGTTGCACAGTTTTGCATCGTCGGCGAATAACGTTACTTTACCCTGTAGCCCTCGTGTCAAGTCCCTTATGAATATGTTAAAAAGGAGAGGACCCAGGACCGAGCCCTGCGGCACTCCGCTGGTCACCTCTGATGTTTCAGAGAGGGTACCATTGACCATCACCCTCTGAAGTCTACCACTCAGCCAAGCATTGACCCATGCAGTTATCGTCTCACCCAACCCCATTGATTTCATCTTATTTAGTAGCCTGCGGTGTGGGACGCTGTCAAAAGCTTTGCTGAAATCCAAGTATACTATGTCCAGAGACTCTCCTGAGTCCAACTTTCCTGTTACCCAATCAAAGAAGCTGATGAGGTTGGATTGACACGACCTACCCTTAGTGAATCCATGTTGACTAGGATCCCTAAGATTCCCCTCATCCAAGATCGTGTCCAACTTACTTTTCATTAGTGTTTCCATGATTTTACATACTATCGATGTGAGACTCACTGGTCGGTAATTCGCAGCCTCTGCCCTGCAACCCTTTTTATGCAGAGGAACAACATTCGCTGTTTTCCAATCCAGGGGGACTCTCCCCTTCTTTAGGGAGAGATTGAAGAGCATGGCTAATGGTTCCGCCAGGACCTCGCACAGCTCTCTGAGCACTTTTGGGTGCAATTCGTCTGGACCCATGGCTTTGCTCACCTGGAGTCTTGACAATTCGCTGTAGACATCAGCTGGTGTGGACTCAAAATTCTGAAATGGGTCTTCCGCGCTTGACATTGCTTCCAGATGTGGCCCTTTCCCTGGTGCCTCGCAGGTAAAAACTGAGCAGAAGTATTCATTCAGTAGTTTGGCTTTATCGGAATCTGTTTCCGCGTAATTCCCGTCCGATGTTCTGAGGCGTATTATCCCGTTTGTGTTTTTTTTTCCTGTCGCTAATGTACCTGAAGAAGAATTTGTCCCCTTTCTTAATGTTCTTTGCTAGAGTTTCTTCCACTGCAAGCTTGGCCTCCCTGACTGCTGTTTTGACTGCTGCAGACCTGGCCCTATATTCAATGTTAGCTTCACCTGTTCCCGTACGTTTGTATGAAAGAAATGCTCTTTTTTTCTCCTTGACGAGGTACGAGACCTCTTCAGTGAACCATTGGGGGTTTTTGTTTCTTTGTTGTGCAAGCATAGGAAGATCATTACCTCAGGAGCTGATTAAACTGGATTTTTCAGATCTGGCTGCCTCAACTTCCCTGTCACCTCAGATCACAACCACCAGGACCCCTCAGGGAAATCAGGGAAGACACGTGGCGCGGTTCTGATCCCAGCATACTTCCTCGAAACCGCAACAGCCTGCGCTCTACCCCTTTGCCGACGAACCAGGAGAGAGATGGCTCCCGAACCTGGAGACCTGATTCAATCTGAAGGGTGTCCAGAGGGCTTACTGCAGTTTCAGGCTCACAGAGCACCCTCCAGAAGCAGACAAACTTTAAAATGTCTGCGATCTCCCGCCGAAGGATCACTCACACAAAGTTGATCTGCAGCACGTGGGCAAACCCGCGAAAAAAAATTAAAAAGAACTAGGAATTGAAAACAAATCACGAGCAGAATTAACTGAAATAAAACCAAGCAGTGAAGCTGCAGGAACAAACTGGGCATGTCAGGAAGCTCCCGGGCAGGTAGCCCAAAGTTGTCATCTTTTAGTTGACCTGCAGCTGAAGCTATCAGAGATGCAAGATTCCATCCGTTCAGCCTCCAGAAAGATTGTACAAGAATGCACATTACTAGCAGGGGCACCCAAACTGAGAAGTGGAAGAGCTGAACCAGAGTGTTATGTTACATGCATTTATTTAAATGTGATATGAATTTATGAGCCCATATAACGGTTTGGGCAAGAGAGTCAATGAGCAAGTGAGTATCATCCTACCTGGAAGCATCTGCATTTCATATACCTGGAATTAACTATATGAAAAGATACAATAATATTAATATTCAAGATGATATATTTTCAATTTGAAAGGTCAAAATTTGACATTGTACTAGAGTTTTTGGAACAGGATTCCACTTTATATCTTATTTGCCCCCATGTGCTATCTGTGGTGATATAGAAAATTCAATGCTGACATTGTATCTAGTGACTGGCATTGAATTTCAGGTCTATTTTAAGCCAGCTAGGCCAATATTCAGCAGCTAGCCAGTTACTGTAAGTCTTAATGGTCAAAAACAGATCACCCTTTTAGGCAGTTCTATCTGGTCGCCAAACTTAGCCAGTGAGCCAATCCGCTGAGCTACACATTCAGTGGAAGATGGATGTCTATTTCCTGCTAAATATCACCTGATAGCTGGCTATGTGCTATTTAGCACTGAATATTGGGCATATAGGGGCAGATTCTATAAATGGGCATCCTGATTTGTAGGCAGCAATAGGCGTCCTACCACTGTCTAGCAGTTAATCAGGATGCACGTTTAAAAAAAAAACCCCGAGGCAGGCCACCTTCATCTTCATTTTTCACGGTTGAGGGAGACATGGCGGGACACTTAAGCTCGCCCAAGGCTGGGCGTGGTTTCATCCAGAAGTGGCCTTGGATGAGCTTAAGCGGCCCTAGGCATCTCCCTAGGGCTGCAACAAATGCCTGAAATGTAGGTCAGCAAAATGCTGGCCTACATTTCAAATAGACGCAGCCACTGAGCTGATTGCGGCAAGGGAATCCCCCTGCTGCGATCAGCTGAGCAGCTACAGCAGGGAATCCCCCTGTGAAATCAGCTGGCAGGAGGGATGCCCATTCCCTTCTGCTGCCAAACCCATGAATCCCTCCCGAAGCAGATGGGCAGGAGGGATTCCCACCCTCACCTGCCACCAGCCCCCCAGAACTTCCCAACCCCCCACCAGTGACACCCCTCTCCAGACCCCACCCAGCACCCCTAAGCCCCCCATACCCCTGTACCTTTCCTGAACAAAGTCTGGCCAGAGGGATGCTTACAACCTTTGGCTGGCAGGCCCGCCATTCCAAAATGGCAGGCCTTTCGCTTCCCGGTGTATTCTGTGATGCACCAGTAGCCAGAGGATATTAGCATCCTTCCAGCTGGACTTTCTTCTGAAAAGGTATAGAGGTTGGGGGGCTTAGGGGTGCTGGGAGATCTACAAGTTTGGGAGTTGTATCTATAGGTGTGGGAGATCTGGAGGGGAGTGTTATCATTTGGTGGGGGGGTTGGTAAGTTTTGGGGTGTGGCGGCAGGATGGAGTGGACATCCCTCGTGCCTGGCTGTTTCGGGAGGGGTTTGGGGGGAGGATGGAGTGGGCATCCCTCGTGCCTGGCTGTTTCGGGAGGGGTTTGGGGGGAGGATGGAGTGGGCATCCCTCTGCCGATTTCAGTGGGACTTGTGGGGGGGTCCACTGCCATAGCCGCTCAGCTGATCACTGCAAGGGGATTCCCTTGCCACAATCAGATGTTAGCAAGGGATTCTTTGATCAGGCAGGCACCGTGACATGGGCGCCAGTTAGAGAATCAGGACGGTTAAGCAGGGTTAGGCATCTGTCCGTTAGGCAGACGCAATTCTGTATAGGATGCCAGTCTGTGATTCTCAGCCACTTCTTAGGCAGCTGCTGAGACTGGTGTCCTATACAGAATTTCCCCCATACAGTCTAGAGTAAAACCAACAATTCTATATGGCCAGTTACCCAAAAAGGTGATTAAAAGGTGAAGTGAAAGAGGCTATTAGAGCCAAAAAAATATCCTTTAATGAATTGAAAAAGGATCCGAATGAAGAAAATAAGAAGAAACACAAGAACTGGCAAGTTAGATGCAAAGCATTGATAAAGACAGCTAAGAAAGAATATGAAGGGAAACTTGCAAAAGAGGCAAAAACTCATAGTAATTTTTTTAGGTACATCAGAAGCAGAAAACCTGTGAGGGAATCTTTGGGACCATTGGATGATCAAGGAGTGAAAAGGGTGCTCAGGGAGGCTGAATGAATTCTTTGCTTCGGTCTTTACGGAGGAAGATGTAAGAGATCTACCTGAACCGGAAATGGTTTTCAAGGGTGATGATGCGGAGGAACTGAAAGAAGTCTCGGTGAATCTGGAAGATGTACTGAGTCAAATTGACAAGTTTAAAAGTGATAAATCACCAGGACCGGATGGTATACATCCCAGGGTACTAAAAGAACTCAAACATGAAATTGCTGACCTCCTGTTAGTGATCTGTAACTTGTTGCTAAAATCATCTGTAGTACCTGAAGATTGGAGGGTGGCCAATGTTACGCCGATTTTTAAAAAGGGCTCCAGGGGAGATCCGGGAAATTACAGACCGGTAAGCCTCACTTCGGTAGAAATGATTATAAAAAATAAAATTGTGGAACACATAGACAAACATGATTTAATGAGACGGAGTCAGAATGAGTTCAGCCGAGGGAGATCTTGCCTCACAAATTTGCTTGACTTCTTTGAAGGTGTGAATAAACATGTGGATAAAGGTGAGCCGGTTGATAGATTTTCAGAAAGCTTTTGATAAAGTTCCTCACACGAGGCTCCTGAGAAAATTAAAGTGTCATGGATAGGTGTCAAAGTTCAGTTGTGGATTAGGAATTGGTTATCGGATAGAAAACAGAGGGTAGGGTTAAATGGTCATTTTTCTCAATGGAGGAGAGTAAACAGTGGAGTGCTGCAGGGGTCTGTACTGGGACCCGTGCTATTTAACTTATTTATAAATGATCTAGAAATTAGAACAGCGAGTGAGGTGATTAAATTTGCAGATGACACTAAACTGTTCAAAGTTGATGAAACGCATGCGGATTGTGAAAAATTACAGGCGGACTTTAGGAAATTGGAAGACTGGGCGTCCAAATGCCAGAAAAATTTAATGTGGACAAATGCAAAGTGATGCACATTGGGAAGAATAACCTGAATCACAGTTACCGGATGCTAGGGTCCACCTTGGGGATTAGCGCCCAAGAAAAGGATCTGGGAATCATTGTAGACAATACGATGAAACCTTCTGCCCAATGTGTCGCAGTGGCCAAAAAAGCAAACAGGATGCTGGGAATTATTAAAAAAGGGATAGTTAACAAGACTAAGAATGTCATAATGCCCCTGTATCGCTCTATGGTGCGACCTCATCTGGAGTATTTCATTCAATTCTGGTCTCCTTATCTCAAGAACATAAGAACATAAGCAGTGCCTCTGCTGGGTCAGACCAGAGGTCCATCACGCCCAGCAATCCGCTCACGTGGTGGCCCATCAGGTCCAGGACCTGTATAGTAATCCTCTATCTATACCCCTCTATCCTCTTTTCCTTCAGGAAATCATCTAATCCCTTCTTGAAGCCCCAATACCGTACTCTGACCTATCACACCCTCTGGAAGCACGTTCCAGGTGTCCACCACCCTTTGGGTGAAGAAGAACTTCCTAGCACTGGTTCTGAATCTGTCCCCTCTTAACTTTTCCTAATGCCTTCTCGTTCTTGTACTATTTGAAAGTTTGAAGAATCTGTCCCTCTCCACTTTCTCTATGCCCTTCATGATCTTGTAAGTCTCTATCATGTCCCCTCTAAGCCTCCGCTTCTCTAGGGAAAAGAGCCCCAGTTTCTCTAGTCTTTCAGCATATGAAAGGTTTTCCATACCTTTTATCAATCTCATCGCTCTTTTCTGTACCCTCTTGAGTATCACCATATCCTTCTTAAGGTACGGCGACCAATATTGGACGCAGTACTCCAGATGCGGGCACACCATCGCCCAATACAACGGCAGGATAACTTCCTTCGTTCTGGATGTAATACCTTTCTTGATAATACCTAGCATTCTGTTTGCCTTCTTAGAGGCCGTTGCACACTGTGCCGACGGCTTCATTGTTTTGTCCACCAATACCCCTAAGTCCTTCTCTAGGCTACTTTCACCCATTAATATCTTGTACCTTATTGTAAACACCCCAGTACCCTGTACCTCATTGTAAACATACTGTAACTGTTTTTTCGTGTTAATATCTCGTACCTTACTGTAATCACCCCAGTACCTGCTCACTTTGTATTATCCTGTATCCTACTGTCAACACTGTACTCTCTCTAGACACGACTCCACTGTAAACCGCTTCGAACTTAGGGTATAGCGGTATCTAAGAAATAAAATTATTATTATTATTATTATCAGCCCTCCAATCGTATAGCTGTACATCGGGTTTCTGTTTCCTACATGCAAGACTTTACATTTCTCCATGTTAAAGTTCATCTGCCATTTATTCGCCCACTCTCCCAGATTGTTCAGGTCCCTTTGTAAATCTTCGCAGTCCTCTTTAGTCCTAACTCCACTAAATAGTTTGGTGTCGTCTACGAATTTTATAACTTCGCACTTCGTCCCTGTTTCTAGATCATTTATAAATACATTGAACAGCAGCGGTCCGAGCATCAACCCCTGCGGAACTCCACTCGTGACCATTCTCCAGTCTGAGTTGTGGCCCTTCACTCCTTCCCTTTGCTTTCTTCCCGCCAACCAATTTTTGATCCATCTATGTATGTCTCCTTCCACCCCATGGTTCTTCAGTTTCCATAGTAGGCGTTCATGGGGTACCTTGTCAAAGGCTTTTTGAAAATCCAAGTATATGATGTCAATGGGGTCCCCTTTGTCCATTTCTTTGTTAATTCCTTTGAAGAAGTGCAATAAATTCGTTAGGCATGATCTTCCCTTGCAGAAGCCATGTTGGCTTGTTTTCACCAGTTTATTCCTTTCTAGATGCTCATCGTTGCTGTCTTTTATCAGCGCTTCTGCCATCTTCCCTGGAACCGAAATCAGATTTACCGGTCTGTAGTGCCCCGGGTCACCTCTCGATCCTTTTTTAAAGATGGGCGTAACATTAGCTATCTTCGAATCCTCCAGGATCACGCCTGTTTTCAAGGATAGATTACAAATCTGCTGTAGTAGTTCCGCTATTTCCTCCTTTAGTTCTTTCAATACTCTAGGGTGGATTCCGTCCGGGCCCGGAAATTTGTCAGTTTTTAATCTATCTATCTCACCCTGCTATTGCCAAATTTCTGCAATGGGCTCTTTGCATTAAACTGCTGATTAAATCACTGTTCCCTTTGTGGAACCTCAACCGGGTGCTTTAATAGGTGATTTAATCAACAGTTTAATGCAAAGAGCCCATTACAGAAATTTGGCAATAGCAGGGTGAGACACCCAAGACTAAGGACAGTTCCGGGCTTTGAAACAAGAGAGCCCAGCCACTTGAACATAAAGAGATGACACAGTGAGGCCTGCATCCAGACCAGCCAGAACCACTGAAATCGGAGCAGAATAGAGCTCCGACCATTCATGGTCATAGCAATGCTGGAAATTCTGTCATGCCCCGGCATAGGCAGACACAGTAATCGACTACATAGACTTCAGAAACTTGGCAAGAACTACCTTTGAATAGCTTGTGTGTGCTAAAGTTGCACACCCAAAATCCATGCCGTAAGAGCAAAGTGACCCCAGTTCTCCATAGAGACTGGATCCCAAGAAAGCAGGTCCAGAGGGGTGCAGAACCAAAGGCTGCTACCTCTGTGAAGATGCAGCAGATCTGTGTACCAAGGCCTGCAAGGCCAGTCCAGAGCCACTGGAAAAACATGATCCGGAAGGGTCGCTATGTGCCGAATGGCTCGGCCTATCATGGGCCAGAGAGGAAAGACATGCAGAGGAATCCCCTGAGGCCATGGTGGCACAAGAGCATTAAGATCTGTGCTGTCAGGCTCAGATCTTTGACTGAAGAAGCAGGGCATCAATATGCTCTGTGCCGTGGCTACGAGTATGAATCAAGGCCGATCTCAGCACTGCACAATGGCTTGGAACCTACTTACCCAGATCCAAAGCCTGTCTGCTGAGGGAGTCAACTATATTATTGATTCCCACCACATGTGCTGCAGAAAATGCCTGCAGAGGACATATCATCTACAGAAAGAGAAGGCAAGCCTCCTGAGCCAGAGAGATTCTCTTGGCACCTGTTACACTGTCACAGAAAACTCTAACCACTTGGTCTCAAGAAACTTTTGGAATCACACCAGCACCAGCTACATGGCTTCCAGCTCCAATCAACAATATCTAGTAGAAGAGATTCCAACCCATAGGATGATACGACTAGTACAGTAGGCTCCCTTGTCCCAAAAGCTGGCATCTTGTCATAACTATGACCCAGGAGTCAATCCACAGTGGTATGCCCCTGAAGAGCGACTGAGGGAGAAGCCACCAAGCTATGCGGGCCCGAGTCTCCAGAGTCCAGGGAAGATTGGATTGTAACACTGTCCTGTGCGGAGCCCAATGAGAAAGGAATGCATACTGGAGAGGGTACCTTAGCATTCTCACCCAAGGAACCACATCCAACATGGCTCCCAGGGATCTTAGGACCTGAAGACAGCTCTATGTTGATGGAGCAGGTTCCCACGAGAAGGAAGAAACTGAGAAACTGAGAACACAGCTACTGTCAGCTTGCCTCTGTAAGACTGACACGGCCCACTACCGCATCAAACAGAACACCAAGATATTACAGAGGCTGAGTGGGTATCAGACTGCTCCACGTGGAGCTTACAATGCAGCCAAGGCCCTCCAGAATGGGGATCACCAGATCCACTGTATGGTGGCCCTTGGCTAATGAGGGAGCTCTTATCAGGCAGTTGTCCAAATAAGGGTGAACTGGCAGACCCATGTGTCATAAATAAGCTACTACTAGCATCACCTCAGAGAAGGTACGGAGAGCCGAGAACTTGCAATGATTGTTTCTCTTTGGGGATTTTAACATGCAACCGCAAGCATGTGTGGAGTGGCTGGAAACATTGGCATGTACATGTAAGTTTCCGTGAAATTTAAAGAGACAAGGAACTCTCCTGAGGCCATTGCTGCAATGACAGATAGCACCGTCTCTTTTTAAAAAAAAAAATATTTATTTATATATTTCCAGCTACACATTACAAGAAAAATAAACCTCATGTTACAGCAAAACAGTAGGCATAATGTTATTTCACACTATATTGATCTTAGGAATAATTTTTACCCTTCATTAGACCACATGAGCAATTAAGGAGAGTTCAGGCAGGCATAAGTAAGAAGTAAACAATAAGAAAAATGTTAAAGGAACAAGCTTAACACAATTCGCCCTGGACTTTCATTCTATTCCCTCAGTTTGGAGCTCCTCAGAAGCAGATGCAGGCTGGCTGACAGGTACCTACTGGGATTGGCCTATAAGCTGGAAACCGAAGTCTGCAAGTTCTCCATATAGGCAGAGCTAAATAATCGCTCCAAGCACAAGAAATCCCGAAAAAGGGACAAAAAAAAAACACTAAATAAAATAATAAAAAGGGAGCAGAACAAACATACTCCTGCTGGCACGCATGCAGAAGAGAAAAATTGTAGATGGAACTAGAGAGCATACTGAAATAGAACAGAGTCACAGAGAGAAAATCCAAATTGGAATCCTCCTGTAGATGGCACGTGGCCATTGGGATATTACCTACTTGACTAGAAAGTCTCCCCTATTGTACTGGAAATGTAGTTAGCATAGTAGGGTTTAATAAAGGTTTGGACAAGTTCCTAAATGAAGAGTCCATAAACCATTATTAAGCTGGTCTTGGGAAAATCCACTGCCTATACCTGGTATAAACTGCATAAAGTCTGGTTTACTCTTTTGGAATCTGGCCGATGATGTACTTCTGGGCCTAGCCATACCCATGCCTAGCCTTAGGCAGGCTTGCATGCCTCCCTAGGCTCATGGCGGTGCCTCCAATGTAGGCGGCCTCCCTCGGGAGGTTTTTTTTTTTTAGAAAATATGCATCCCGATTGGCTAGTTAGGCAGCTGTTGGCTGCCTACAATCGGGACACTGTTTATAAAATTTGGCCCTCAGTGTATCCCAGTATTTGTATGCTTGTGTTCTTTTTTATTAAAATATTTGTTGATGGTATGAGGTGTAGAGCTCTGAGAAGGAAAAACAAAAGAAAATAATGTAGCAGCAAAGATTAAAAATATATTGAGAGCAAAAAAGCCATGACAACGTGACAATTTAGTCAAAATTAGAGTGCAGGAACTCATAAGGTAATGTCTCTACAGGAAACTCAGCTATACATAGAAAATACTTTCTCTGTTTTCCAGTGGCGTACCTAGGGTATGTGGCACCCGGGGCCCATCATTTTTTGACACCCCCCCCCCTCATGTAAAATTTTTTTTTTTTTTTTTTTTTTTGCAATAACCATGAAATGGAATAAATGGTCAGAATAGAAACAGGCAGTGAAAATTTTCTTTTTTTTTCAAAGTATTTTTATTGAGAATGGCAAAAGGTCCAGACAAGCAACCATGGTCTGTACAGAAACTTATACATTATCAAAAAGAACACAGAATGAGAGTAACAGCAACAACAAGCATGAACAAGCCTCTCCCAAGAGAAAATTGCCAATGAGAGGCATAGCAATACACAACAAAAGGCCAAAACTTGGGGCAAGCAAACAAATCCCACCCCAGAACCCACAAGAATAATAAGCCGGACTAGACCCTCAGCCATATTTTATAATGAAAAAAACCCCCACAAGCAACAACACCCAGACCGCTCACCAGACACACCAATCCGCACAACAAGCACCCAAGAAACACCCAGCCACCACCCAGACAAAACTACCAGACACACCTACCCCACCAAGCCCAGACCCAACCCCCCCTCCCCAGAGAGTGCAAGCGCAAAGTGGACCGTGAAAAGGGCAGCTGCAGAAGTGGAAAGCCCCAGATAAGTAGGTTAGCTAAAGAAAGCCCACAGATAGAAGAAATCAGGATAACAGAAGTTCCAACAAATGCTCCCACAGAAAATTTTCTTTTATTGAACCTCATTTATGTAACCATTATTCCAAACATAACATAACATAAATTATGTCTGAATTGTCATGACATCAGAAGTACATATGGAGTAGTTGCAGGTGATGCTTGGGACAGTTCTGATTATGTTAGTTTGGTTTTATGTGTTTTTTTAATAGAAGGGTTTTTATTTCTTTTTTTAAGGTTTTGTAGTTTGTGGTCGAGGTCAATAGGTTGTAGAGTTGGGGGTCAAGTGTTGCAGCTCGAATGGCTAGGAGGTTGTCGAACAGTTTTTTTCTTTTGACGTTTTTGGTTGGAGGGTGTGTGAATGGTGCGTGAGTTCTCCTATGTCTGTTTGAAGTGGATTGAATTATTTAGCTGAAGAAATTAGTTACCCCCCCCCCCCATTCCACACACATTAATTCTCTTCCATTTTTGTTCCCATTATAAAAAAACACTGATAAGTTCCCAGGAAAAAAATACATTAAAATAAGAAGTGAAAACAAAGGCCCCTACAGATGAGAACATAACATAAGAATAGCCTAACTGGGTCACACCAATGGTCCATCATGCCCAGTAGCCCATTCTCATGGTAGCCAATAGTGCTGCCTGATTCAGAGAAAAATATTTCATTCGATCCGATTCACCCTGTTGAATCGATTTTTCGATTAGATTCACTGTTAATGACACCGCTTTTTAAGTTTAAACAAAGTATAACAATAAATTTCACAACAACAATAAATTTCACAAAGTACTTTAAAAAAAAAAAATCACATTTTTCCATTAAAGCAGTTCTGGAGACATTTGCTTGAACAGTCTTTTTTCCCAGTCCATAAGCAAGCAATATGAAAAAGATTTCCTTAATTATCTACTCAAACATTTTTGCTATTTACTTTCATTGTACCTAGACTATTATTCAGTAGAAAAAATTTAGTTTGTTCAATCAAGCAGAACATTCACTCATAGAAGTCCAATGTCCACACAGGATTTGATTGAACAAACAAATTTTTTCTACTGAATAATAGTTTAGGTATACTGAATAGCAAAAATGTTAAAGCCACACAGAAAAGCAGTAAAAGTCAATAGGTTCTCCAAGTGGGAACAACTGAGTGCACCAATCCAGGGCAAGCAGACGCTTCCCCCATGTCTTAATAACAGACAATGGACTTTTCCTCCAGGAATTTGTCCAAACCTTTCTTAAAACCAGCTACGCTATCTACTTTTAACATAACTTCTGGCCACTTCATTTTTAAGCTTAGATCTTTCCTTCCAAACAGAGACCTTGCTAGATGTCAAATACAGCACAAGGTAACTTCACATGGACTTAACTGTGCAGGAAATGAATCTCCTCATACACCCACCATATAGTGCAAAAATGTGCAA
This sequence comes from Geotrypetes seraphini, assembly GCF_902459505.1. Lineage (NCBI taxonomy): Eukaryota > Metazoa > Chordata > Amphibia > Gymnophiona > Dermophiidae > Geotrypetes > Geotrypetes seraphini. The sequence goes on from NC_047094.1 coordinate 128,104,229, forward strand.
AGGTCTGTTTTTTTCTTTCGATCACTACATAGCCTAATGCCACACAAGCAGCGCTGTTACAAACATATTCTGAAGGTCAATGCTAAGGTTGACAAAGTTTCCTTCCTTGGACCAGAAGGAGATACTGACAAACCACTGGAAGAGATTCTAAAACAACTACCCAGAAATAACACCCAAAGACCCACTCAGTGTGTGAACCAGTTGAGTGGAGTGGACTAACTGGGGGTGGAAATGGGCCCAGAGTTTGCTCAGCAGAATTTCCCAGACTACCTCTTCCTCTCAACACACTGACATGCTACCACCACCACCAACACTAGGAACACCTCACCGAGTATGCCAGCAATGCTTATAAACTTTATAAAACACATTATTATATTTTCTTATAAAGCATATATTTTAACTGAACTCAGCCTTGCCATTCACAAAAATAGAAAAGTTCCCATTTCAAGCTGTCTCATGTACACTTTTCAAATCTAACATATTGTAATCACAAAACAGAAAATAAAATTATTTTTTCTACCTTTTGTTCTCTGATCAATATTCAAATCTTGTTGGTCCCAGGCTCTTGTTGTCTTGCTTGCCAGGGTCTCCTTTCTCCGTGCTAACCATCCGTCTGCCATCTCTGTTCTCCCCTTCCGTTTCCCTTCCCTCTCCCGGAGATCTGGCATCTTTCCTTTTTTTTGTCTCCATCCACAGATTCACCTTTTCTCAACTCCCCACCACCCCAGGATCCACCATCTCTCCCTTTCTGTTCCCAACTATCCTCCTATCCAGTATCTCTATCCCCCCTCCACACCATCCCCTGTTTCCAAGTTCTCTCCCTTTCTGTTCCTTCCCTCCCTAAATCCCATTATGCACCATCTCTCTCCCACTCCTCTGTTTTTAGACCCATTATTTCTAACCCCCAAAGTCTGGCATATGCACGTATCTTTGAACCCCCCCTTCCCTCTCTCCCTCTGTGTACTTTTACACCAGGACCCCCCTCCCCCGAAGGTCTGTCCCCCCTCCGAAGGGCTACACCCCACCCCTGAAGACCTGCACCCCCCGAAGGACTTTACCTCCCACCCGAAGGTCTGTCCCCCTCTGAAGGCCTAAACCCCACCCCTGAAGGCCTGCACCCTCCCCGAAGGATTGTACCCCCCACCCGAAGGTCTGTCCCTCCCTGAAGGCCTGCACCCATCCCGAAGGCCTGCACCCACCCCGAATGCCTGCACCCACCCCGAAGGCCTGCACCCACCCCGAAGGCCTGCACCCCCGAAGGCCTGTCCCCCCCCTTGAAGGCCTGACCCCCCCTTGAAGGCCTGCCTGCTTGTCCCCCCTTGAAGGCCTATCCCCCCTTAAAGGTCTGCCTGTCCCACCCCCTTGTAGGCCTGTCCCCCCTTAAAGGTCTGCCTGTCCCACCCCCTTGTAGGCCTGTCCCCCCCTTGAAGGCCTGACCCCCCCTTGAAGGCCTGCCTGCTTGTCCCCCCTTGAAGGCCTGTCCCCCCCCTTGAAGGTTGGCACCCCCCCAAAGGCCTGCACCCCCTTGTAGGCCTGTCCCCCCCTTGAAGGCCTGCCTGCTTGTCCCCCCTTGAAGGCCTGTCCCCCCCCTTGAAGGCCTGCACCCCCCCTTGAAGGTTGGCACCCCCCCAAAGGCCTGCACCCCCTTGAAGGCCTGCACCCCCTTGAAGGTCGGCACCCCCCCTGAAGGCATGCACCCCCCCTGAAGGCCTGTCCCCCCTTGAAGGCCTGTCCCCCCCCTTGTAGGCCTGCACCCCCTTGTAGGCCTGTCCCCCCCCCCTTGTAGGCCTGCCCCCCCCTTGAAGGCCTGCCTGCCTGTCCCCCCCTTGAAGGCATGCACCCCCTTGAAGGTCTGCACCCCCCCCCGAAGACCTGCACCCCCCCTTGAAGGCCTGCCTGCCTGCCTGTCACCCCCCTCCCCCTTGAAAGTCTGCCTGCCCGCCCGCCCGCCCCACCCTGAAGGCCTGATGCCCCGACCCACCCCGAAGGACCATTCGCCCCCCTGGCCTCCCCGCACTACCTATGAAGCAGCCGCAGCAGGATCGCGACATCAGCTATATTTGCGCTACTTAGGAGCTGCTTCCTGCGTCGCGGTCCCGCCCCCTCCTCTGACGTCAGAGGAGGGACGGGACCGCGGCGCAGGAAGCAGCGCCCAAGCAGCTGAGGGATTGCTGACGTCGCGATCCTGCTGCGGGCTGCTTCATAGGTGTGCTGGAAGGTCAGTGGGGCGAGCGGTCCTTCGGGCGTGGGGGGGGACTGAGCGGCAAGGCCGGGAACACCCCCTCAGGGCTGGTACCCGGGGCGGCCCGCCCCCCCCGCACCCCCCTAGGTACGCCACTGCACCGAACCAAACTGATAGAAGGAGAATGAGCTTCTTCAGGGATCTGACCCAGTTCTAATACCTCTCCGTCTCCGTGCCGACCGACCCCCTCAAGGACCGACCCTTGGAAACATGTTTTCAGGCTTGGAATCCAGTTAAAAGGCAATAGACGCTCTGTCTATACCTGGGACCAAACTGAAAGAAATTTGTCCAGCCCTGGCAAGTTCAAACCCAACTCAAACCAAATTCTGCACTCCTGGGGAAGGGGGAGGTTTTGCTTCTGAGAAAGTGCTCCTTAGTACATCAGAATCTCTGTCTGCTTCTTGGCACCAGCACTGGAGAAATAATGAGACGCCCTACTTTCTTTCTGCATGTGAAGCCATCTGGAGGGGGGGGGGGTGTTTGTGAGTACCAGAAGGCACTGCGAGGAAGGAACGGGGTATATTAGTAGATCTGTGTGTGATGGAGGGCACTAGGGCCAGCAGGAGTGAGGTACATAGTTAGAGCTGTAGAGGGGGGGAGAAGGAGGGTGTCCCTATTGCAAGGGAGGAGTGAGGTTTTCCCTCGCCTTTTCTTCAGTCCTAAAGTTCACATTTTCTGGCTTTGGCTGCCTTCAGCAGTCATGCGACCGGGTAACAAAGCCCCCTGACACTGCACGCTGTCTGATTCGGCTGCTGTTGAACAGTTTGCGTGCCGGAACCCTTCTCAGGCTGAGTGGAATTTGGGTTATGAGCTGCAGGGAGTGGTTGTGAATTTCTCCGTGAGAACCTTGTGCATCCTCCTCCAGCTTGAGTTCCGATCCTCCCCGAGGCTGACGTATTTCCTGTTGCCTCAGCTTTCAACAGCAATCTGACCTGGAGGAGGGGAGAACAAGGCCTGGGAATGCATTTATCTGAGTTTGGGGTTTAGGTTTCTGCCACTTGGTGCTGAATGTAAGACGCGCGCACGAGGACGCGCACGCGTAGACGTCCGCACGTAGACGCCCGCACTAGACGTCCCCACGTAGACGTCCGCACTAGACGTCCGCACTAGACGTCCCCACGTAGACGTCCCCACGTAGACGTCCGCACTAGACGTCCCCACGTAGACGTCCGCACTAGACGTCTAGTGCGGGCGTCTAGTGCGGACGTCTACGTGGGGACGTCTAGTGCGAACGTCTAGTGGGGACGTCTAGTGCGGGCGTCTACGTGGGGACGTCTAGTGGGGACGTCTAGTGGGGACGTCTACGTGGGGACGTCTAGTGCGGGCGTCTAGTGCGGACGTCTAGTGCGGACGTCTAGTGGGGACGTCTATTGCGGACGTCTAGTGGGGACGTCTAGTGCGGACGTCTATTGCGGGCGTCTAGTGGGGACGTCTATTGCGGACGTCTATTGCGGACGTCTAGTGGGGACGTCTAGTGCGGACGTCTATTGCGGACGTCTAGTGGGGACGTCTATTGCGGACGTCTAGTGGGGACGTCTAGTGCGGACGTCTAGTGGGGACGTCTAGTGGGGACGTCTAGTGCGGGCGTCTAGTGCGGGCGTCTAGTGGGGACGTCTATTGCGGACGTCTAGTGGGGACGTCTATTGCGGACGTCTAGTGGGGACGTCTATTGCGGACGTCTAGTGGGGACGTCTAGTGCGGGCGTCTAGTGCGGACGTCTACGTGGGGACGTCTAGTGCGGGCGTCTAGTGCGGACTCAAGCTGGAGGAGGATGCACAAGGTTCTCACGGAGAAATTCACAACCACTCCCTGCAGCTCATAACCCAAATTCCACTCAGCCTGAGAAGGGTTCCGGCACGCAAACTGTTCAACAGCAGCCGAATCAGACAGCGTGCAGGGTCAGGGGGGCTTTGTTACCCGGTCGCATGACTGCTGAAGGCAGCCAAAGCCAGAAAATGTGAACTTTAGGACTGAAGAAAAGGCGAGGGAAAACCTCACTCCTCCCTTGCAATAGGGACACCCTCCTTCTCCCCCCCCCCCCCCCCTCTACAGCTCTAACTATGTACCTCACTCCTGCTGGCCCTAGTGCCCTCCATCACACACAGATCTACTAATATACCCCGTTCCTTCCTCGCAGTGCCTTCTGGTACTCACAAACACCCCCCCCCCCCTCCAGATGGCTTCACATGCAGAAAGAAAGTAGGGCGTCTCATTATTTCTCCAGTGCTGGTGCCAAGAAGCAGACAGAGATTCTGATGTACTAAGGAGCACTTTCTCAGAAGCAAAACCTCCCCCTTCCCCAGGAGTGCAGAATTTGGTTTGAGTTGGGTTTGAACTTGCCAGGGCTGGACAAATTTCTTTCAGTTTGGTCCCAGGTATAGACAGAGCGTCTATTGCCTTTTAACTGGATTCCAAGCCTGAAAACATGTTTCCAAGGGTCGGTCCTTGAGGGGGTCGGTCGGCACGGAGACGGAGAGGTATTAGAACTGGGTCAGATCCCCGACCCACCCCGAAGGACCATTCGCCCCCCTGGCCTCCCCGCACTACCTATGAAGCAGCCGCAGCAGGATCGCGACGTCAGCTATATTTGCGCTACTTAGGAGCTGCTTCCTGCGTCGCGGTCCCGCCCCCTCCTCTGACGTCAGAGGAAGCAGCGCCCAAGCAGCTGAGGGATTGCTGACGTCGCGATCCTGCTGCGGGCTGCTTCATAGGTGTGCTGGAAGGTCAGTGGGGCGAGCGGTCCTTCGGGCGTGGGGGGGGACTGAGCGGCAAGGCCGGGAACACCCCCTCAGGGCTGGTACCCGGGGCGGCCCGCCCCCCCCCCCGCCCCCCCCCCCCCCCTAGGTACGCCACTGCTGTTTTCTCCCTGAGATCTGTGACAGCCATTAGGATAAGTGCATTGAATAATGTCATCTACTTGTGTAACTGATTGATCCTGCTAATCCAGAAGAATCCAGTTCTGTCAAAGTGCAAAACAAATGCCATCCCAAAGCAAGAAGCCCAAATCAGGAAATACACTGTGGAGATACGTACCGAAAAACACCAGTGCTCCAGTGCAAAGGGCAATACCAACAAATATCATTCCTCCTTTCCGCAGTGACCAATCATCTGGGAAGACAGAAGGCAAAAATTACAAATGCAGTGAACAACAAAATTGTTGGTTTGCCTATGCTTTGAAATAGTTCATACAGGACTCAGAGGATGAGTTAGGCCATATACAAACCCCCTCCCCCCTTTTACTAAGCCGCGGTAGAGGTTTCTTCCACAGCACAGAGCACTAAATGCTCTTGCTCATAAGTGTCAGAGCATTTAGTGCTTTGGGCTGCAGTAGAAACCTCTACAATAGCTCAGTAAAAGAGGGGAGGTGGATAATGTTTTGAGCTTGAAACTGAGTTTTTATGTCTTAAATACAAAATATTTCATTAACTTTTCCCAGTATATCTTTTAGTTGTCAAAGAAAGCAGACCTATGGTTCTCAACATTTTTTTAGTCAGTACAATAGACTTCTAGATCTATTTGGAGCTTTTAGTAAGAGGTTTGTTTTTCTTTCAAGATGGCTAATTTATAATCTTCTAGTCGGTTCTTCCAAAGGGTTTTCTCTTTGTGGTTTCTTGATTTTCGCCATGATCTTTCTGCTTTCCCCACTTCTCTTTCCTTAGCTTCATATAAACACAAAAACTCATCTTTTCTTTAATTTTCCTTCTGTCCAAGGCTGTAGAATTAAAAAATGTCTTGATCAAACACTAGCATACCAAGCATCCTCTCACAACAAATAATTTTGAGCATTATTGCTCACAGGTTATTCTTATAAACATTTTAGAAAACAGCTGAAGACTTATTTATTTTCCAAGTATCTGATTAATTAATTCATTTGTACTATGCTTATCGTTAATAGTCTTTTGTAAACTGCGTTGAACTTATGGTTACGCACAAACGAGGAGACTAGACATTTTTTAGATATATTAGTGATAGGAAGAAGTGCTAAAGTGGCATTGTGAGACTCAAAGGTGAAGGGGAGGAATATGTAGAAGCTGATAAAGAAAAGGCTGAACTGCTTAACAAATATTTTTGTTCTGTGTTCACGGCTGAAGTGCCGGGAGCAGAACTGCAGAAGACAAACGTGAATAGGGATGGAAGAGTAATAGACCCTGATCGATTTTCAGAGGGTTGTGTTCGTGAGGAGCTAGCTAAAATAAAGGTAGACAAAGCGATGGGGCTGGATGGTATACATCCTAGGGTGCTGAAGGAACTTAGGGAAGTTCTGGTAGCTATGCTGACTGACCTTTTCAATGAGTCTCTAGAGTCAGGAGTGGTACCGGAGGACTGGAGAAGGGCAGATGTGGTCCCTCTCCACAAAAGTGGAAATAAGGAAGAAGTAGGGAATTACAGGCCAGTAAATCTGACTTCTGTGGTAAGAAAATTAATGGAAACACTTTTAAAACAGAGAATGGGCAAATTTCTGAAATCCTGTGGATTACAAGATTGGAGGCAATATGGATTTACTAGAGGTAGATCTTCTCAGACAAATCTGATCAATTTCTTTACAGGGTGACCAAAGAATTGGATAGAGGATGTGCACTAGATGTGGTGTATTTAGAATTTAGCAAAGCTTTTGACAGCGATCCATGCAGACATCTTTTTTTTTTTTTTAATCTTTATTAATTTTTCAAAACTAATAAAAAGTGCCAGGAATTATACAGACATTAATAATCAAAGTAAGCACTTAAATTCAATCAATAACAATGCAGAAAAAAAATATCCCTCCCCTCCCATCCAACAATTTAATCAAGGAATAAAACAAAAAGATATCACCCCCACCCACCCTGTCCTGGATATATATAAAAATAAACAAAAATAAAATAAAAGACAACTATGTTAAAGTAACAAAGAATGTCAACGGGCCCCAAACCAATTTTAAAAAATTGCTATGCCCCAACATATCAGCATTCATCTTTTCATATTTGTAACCTAAACATAAACTGGCCCATCAGAAAGGAAAGTTGAGGTGGTCGCAATTTTTCCAATTGTGGGTTATCATTTGCATGGCTATCCCTGTCATAATTAGGAAAAGCCTGCATTTGTAGTGGTCCATAGGGGGCTTAATATGCAGCAATGTACCACATATAACTGCCTCATACGTCAAAAGAATTGCTGATTCCACTATGATGTTAAACTGTCCCCATATTGACTTCCAGAAGTTGAGTATCAAAGGACATTAGAGCAACAGATGATCCAGTGTCCCTATGTCTAGATGACAGTGCCAACATCTATTAGATTTAGAACTATCTAACTTATGTAACCTAACAGGGGTCCAAAAAGATCTATGTAACAATAAAAACCAAGTTTGTCTCATAGATGCTGATGCTGTACATCTCATCCTCCAAGTCCAAATTCATGGCCATTGTGACAAATCTAGCTCTCCTGCTAGCTTTGTCTCAGGGTTAGATAGAAAGAGCAGTAAACCCCTATGCAGTAGAGCTGACCAGGTTGGCCCTGCCGATTATGGAAGCGCTGACTTTCCTTGTACCAACATTGAGCCAGAGAGTGACTGCCAGGGAGAGTGCAGTCCAGTTTCAGGTTACTCTTCCAAACCTGCTGTCAGCTCACATAAAACATGCTCTGATTTCAGACTGACTTGAGGTCTGATTCAAGTCAAAACTGTTTATTGTAGAAAACTTTCTGGTGTTGATAAACTGTAGCTTTAAAAAAATCATATAAGTGTGGCATTTCTTGTGCAAAATGCATGCCACTGGGTTTGAAAGCATCAAACAACACACCTAAACTTTATGCGAAAGAAATACGTTTAAGAACAAAGTGAACCAAGATGGGCTTATATTGGGCAGATTATAGTAGGATTCAGTTATGGTTGAGAGCAAATGATGTAAATGCTAAAAAGGAGCAGTTGGGTGTGTAAATGCGTCTATTCTTTAAAGAGCATACAGAATATTTGGAACACTTCAGACATGCCCACGTTAACACCCCTTTGCAGTTGTGCATAAGAGAAATTAGGCACTCGGGTCCAGATTCTGTAAACAGTGCCTAAATCGGCAGCCGTCTACATAAACGGCGCTGTCTGCGTGTCAATCACACTTAGAGCCAGGGAACTACATCTCCCAGAAAGCCAGAGAACTGGCATGAACTGTCAGTTAAGCAGACACAGCTGCAGAGAGAGCTTTCTCTTTTCTCCCTCTTCAGAGCAGGGCGGGGCAGCTTGGAGCCAGTTAAAATGAGGCAGCTGAGACCCAGAGAGGGGGAGGAGCAGAGGAGCTGGGAGCATTTCCCAGAAAGGCAGCATGACTTCCCTCACCAACTGAATGCTGATGAGCCAGGGGAAGAGTGTGAGATGGTGGACCTTTCAGAAGAGTCTGAACCCACCATTGAGAAGCAGTTTGGAAGCTGTGAACTGATGGATATTGGTTTTTCCAGCGAGCCTAGGGAGAGGCTAGAAGTCATGGAAACAAGCTGAAAAGGTGGAGAGTGTTTGATATTTTTCCTTACCTGTTGTTTTTGGTGAAAGCTTGGGACTATGTTATTTTTGGTGTGCAACAAAAATGTCTCACTTTTGAGAGCTATGTTGTGAAGATTCTGTTGCTGTGTTTTTGCTTTAAACCTTTAAAGTCTTCCTCTACAGGTTCATTTTAATCGAATATTGTTGATGGCCAAAGTTTATGCCAAATATTTTGAAATACCGATCTAGTTACATCTTTCCAGGCACTGGCAAATGCATAAATGACATCCTTAAGACAATTCCATGAGAAAATCTTGAATTCTTATGCTACTGTTAATTGCATCAAGCATACAATTTAGAAAATAGTCTTTATACTTGGTCTTCGTAGAACATAAAATTCCTTGGACATGGCTATAGTAAGGTTGTCACATTGGGTGGGAAGTAAATGGTAAAAACATCAGTATTCACAAGAAGTTGTTAAGATGTGCACAGCAGTTGTCCAGAACCAATAAAACTTCACAGTTCTCTTCTAGTTCAGCTTCTGTACAATGAGATTTTGCTGCTGGCACAAAGTGGTTATGGAACAAATCACTAAGGGGGAAATTCTGTATAGGATGCCGGTCTCAGCAGCTGCCTCCGCATCTACAGATTTGTGTCTGTCCTAATGGATAGATGCCTAACCCTGCTTAACCAGCGCAATTCTCTAACCAGCGCCCATGTCACAGGTGACGGTTAGAGAATCATGCCTGATCCCTTGCCATCAGCTGATCACGGCAATGGAATCCACCTCCGGGACTCACGAGAACTCGTGGCAGCCAATCACTAATGGCTCTCCACAGGGCAAGAGTGCAGGAAGGCTGCTCCTTCTCCGGTTCACTGCTTGACCACCGGGGATTTTAAAGGAACATGGGGGAGGCAGGAGGGAGGTTACAGAAGTCACAATCATCTGGGATAGAAGGCAGAAGGGATTCTTCCTGTCCCAGCCCACCGCTGGACCACCAGGGATTTTAAAGTTACGCGGGGGAGGCGGGAGAGAGGTAAAAGAAGTCACAATCGGCCAGGACAGGCGGTTCGGTGGGGAGGGCTGTCATCAGCAGGGGGAGGGGTGCTTTTTTAATTTTTTTTCTAATAGGGCAAATATTGTGCATGTGTAACATGCACAGCATCTGTGCCCATTAAAAAAAAATGTTAGACAGATAAGCAACTGGTCTTTTACCAGTCACTTTTTTTTGGGATCGCTAAAAGTGATCACTTTTTGTACTGCATTGGGAAGCCATGTTAGAGCATCAATTGCTCTATTAGTTTACATGGCATTTTAATATTAATCAGCTTATTTGTATGGTTGGATCGGGGAATGCGTGATTGTGCAGAAAACCAGGCAGTGAGTCATTTTCTGCATCAGTTCACAAAATGCGATCGTCGCTAAAGCTGTTAAAACAGGTTTAACGACGATCACTGGCATTAGCACATCTGGGCCTGTGTCTCTTGTGACAGTATACACTCTTTGTGAATTATTTTTAAAATTATTGTTTTTAAGTTATTTGGGTGCTTATTAAACTACAAACTGGTACAACCAGTCTTTTGTTCTACAACATTAGCAAATGGCATTTATACAAAAATTAGAAAATCATCCATTGTACTACTGCAGTAGAATTGGCCTAGCATGTGGGAAAAACCAAGGCCTGTTTTTAAAGCAGCTTAGTAAAAAGATGAAATCTGAAACTTTTCACACCTGCAAATTACACCAAGCCCTCCTGGGAACTTTGATGGCTAGAAAATGTTCCAGGTAGTTATAAATATAAAGTCACCCAAGTCTATTTTGACAGAGCTAAATTAATACAGAAGCAGAAAGAAACATAAAATGAAAAGAAAAGTCACTCACCAAAAATTTGTTGATTTGCACTAAAAGAACCTGCAATGGAAAGAGACTTAGGATACAACCAAGAATGGAATTAAGGCAATTATGTCACAGTAGAAGAAACAAAGAAGCAAAATACACAAAAACAAACAGCAGAGTTGACTCTCCACCAATGGTAAAAATAATTTTTGAGGAAGCCAAATATTCAATGCAAAAGTCTTTATTGGAGAAAGTGAAATGACTCAACACGAGCTTAGTTCAGTGAGCTTCCAGTTTTTCGTATCATAGGAAAATAGCTTACAAAAAAACTGGAAACTTGCTGGACAATGGGCCCAATTCTTGAAATGCACATCACAATTGCAAGAGGTAGTAGACATCCTACCACCGTCTGGCAGCGAATCGGGATGCACATTTTATTTTAAAAATTGTTCGAGGAATGATATCTACATTGTAGGCATCCATAGTACATCTAAGGAGACGCATAGGATGCTTAAGCATGCCCAAAGGAGGGCACAAGTGTGGTTTCACCTGGAAGTGGCCTTGGGCATGCTTAAGCATCCCTACGTTTCTCTGTAGTTGCAAGAAAGACACCTTAAATTTAAGCTTGCAAAATGCTTCAGCAATGTAGAAGCGAGTCTCTTTAAGACGCCAATGTGTGATTGACATGCGATCAGCGGCCGCCTCTTAGGCATGTACTGAGATCAGCATCTTAAAGACAATCAGGCCCTAAGGGGAAAATTCTATATAGGACGCCAATCTTAGCAGCCACTTAAGCAGCTGCTGAGAATTGCACATCAGCATCCTATACAGAATTGCGTCTGCACTAATAGACAGATGCCTAATCCTGTCTAACCAGCCCAATTCTCTAACTAGCACCCATGTCACAGGTGTCGGTTAGAGAATCGTGCCTGATCCCTTGGGAAGGGGGGATGTTAGGGGTTTCTGGTGGGAGGGAGTGGGCATCCCTCCTGCCAGCTGACTTCACGGCTGGGGAAGGGGTGTTTCCTGCCACAGCCGCTCAGCTGATCATTGAAGGGAGATTTCCTTGCTGTGAACAGCTCAGCAGCTGTGTCTATTTGAAATGTAGGCTAGAAGTTTGCTGGCCTACATTTCAGACATCTATCATGGCCCTAGGGAGACACCTAGGACCACTTAAGCTCGCCCAAGGCCACTTCCAGTGAAATCACGAACACACCCAGCTTTGGATGAGCTTAAATGTCCTGACGCATCTCCCTGCACCCGCAACAGATGCCTATAGTGTAAGCGGCCTGCCTCGGAAGTTATTTTTTTTAAAACATGGAACCCACTTGGCTCTGCCTTCTGTGATCCTGTCTCTCCCCTCTCTGTAACTCTGTAATCTGAGCTGGCTTTTCAGGAGTTCTAAGCCACACCCCCTAAGCCAGAGCGGGAAATCAGACTCAGGCATTTCCCTGATAGGTTTCTTTCCCTTGCTTCTAACAGGACTCTTATCAGGTGGACTCTGGCTCATCTCAGCCAGGTCCATGCTCTCCCAGGGCCATTACCTGGAAACTCAGCACTCACTTGGTCTGCCCTCTTACAACAGGGCTTAGGCAAAACCCTGTCTTTCCTTGGGGCAAACCTTGACTTGGCCCTAGGTTTGTCAAAAGAGAAAGGGGCTGAAGATTGGAGCTGGAAGAATAAGTGAAGGATGATGGGGAAAGGGGGAATGGAGAGGGAGTTCTATGAAGGTGAAGGACGGAGAAAGGGGACAGATTTTTAAGCTGGTGAAAAAAGGTGGAAATAGGGAAGGTAAAAGGGGAAATGGGAGCCTGAATATGGGGATAAGACATAAGAAGAATAGCCATACTGGATAAGACTAATCTATTCTAGCACCCGTTAATGTAACGGGCTAAAATACTAGTAAAATATATAAAAAGAAGAGTATCCATATTGAAATAAGGATTCCCTGGTTTCTTGGACAGTCTGTGTAAGTGTGTTTAAGCAGGTCCGACCCTCAGCGAAACTGGTTTCTTAGATAATCCTTTTAGTTATCTCAAAAGTTCCTGATGGCTTTTCAAAACTTCCCTTCAAGAAAACACTGATAAAAATCACTCCAATTTATAAATCCACTTTCTGAGGAACTCCAGAAAACATCTCAGACTATTTGCATAGGGGCTGAGGGATTTGCATAGGGGTTAACTGTGTTCTGCATGTGTGACCAAGGCCAGGTGTTCTGGTAGGAATGAATGTTGAAAAGCATACAGTGTGCTTTGTGTAGTTTAATTTTGTGGTCAACCATTATGTGTTAATAAGATTATATTGTGTGTATATATATGAAAAATGAATGTAAAAATTGTATTACAATTTGTATTATTATGGGGGTGGGGTCTAGGGCAGAGATTGGGCGGGGGTGGAGCTTTTGGGCCCCCCAAAACAAAAAAGCATTCCGTTGCCTATGCCTAGAATGACTATTTGAATAAAGTCGGGATTAAGTATGATAACATCTATGAGGTGAAAATAACCAGGTGGATTGCTGGAATGGTGTCTCAGGGTGAGGATGGATAGACTAAGTATCTTAATAAAAAATTTGGCCCACGACTTAGCCTGTGTTTTAGATTTTAACCCCTTAAGTGATTGAGTTTGACACCCCTGTTCTAGAGGCTCAGGGCACTCTAATTTTCATGGCTCCAGGTGCTCTCACTAATATTCCAGTTCCACGTTGCAGAGATTCTGCTAGGGCTACAGGCAGAGGATTTTGGATCAAAGCATACCAGATCTCTGCATTCTGTGCTACTCCATCCACCAAGAAATTGCAATGAAGCCAGGCTGAGGGAGGTCCCTCTTCATATCGGAGAGGGGGGGGGGCAGATTCAGCATTTCTGCAGGCTTGGGTTCAGATTCCTTCCAATCATTGGGTTCTGGACATTATTCAATCTGGCTACAAACTGGGTCTAATATCAGGCAATTCATGAGATCATCCAGGCCTTTACCAAAAATAAATGCCCTTTAAAAGGGAGTCTGGCAAAAATAGCTTTAGAGGTGGAATCACCAGTCTTTTGTTTGATCCAGAGCATTCTATAAGCAGAAACTGAATAAGCTGATGCTTTAATCAGGACACATATAATATCATATAGAATGTTAGCTACATAATCCACACCAGATAAAAGTAGCTGAGGAGGTTCACCTCCCTCACCCTTCAAAGTGCATAGTCTGGACAGACAAGCACGTACATCAAAGGATGCTGCCGAGGCAGCTTTGACTCCCAAAGCCATTGCCTCAAAAAGTCCCCTGAGAACAGCAGCCACTAGGTGGTCCTGCATATCCTGGAGCACCACCCCATCTTCACTCGGAAGGGAGGTGTGCTTAGTAACCTGTGAACCAAGGAATCTACTTTAAGTTGACTAAAAAGTTTCTGACACTTCTGTGTCTGGACATGGCTCTTGCTACTTTGAGAGACCATTCTGGAGAATCCCACTCCAAAATTAAGACATTAATATCTGGATGCCAGGGAAATGCAGAGGACTGAACCCTGATTCCAATCATGAAGGTTTATTGGATCAGTGAAAAAGATCATAATCCACATATAGCTAATGGTCATCAATGTGGTTCACAGTGTGGATTTCTGCTCGATTACTGATCGATTACTGCAACTCTTTACTAATCAATATTACGCAAAAGGAAAAAAGGTGCCTTCAAATAATACAAAACACTGCGGTTAAACTCATACATAACGGGAAAAAATACGATCATGTCACCCCCTTATTGATTAACTCCCATTGGCTCCCAATTAGCCATCGTATTACTTTCAAAATATTACTTCTAACATACAAAACCTTAACTTTTAAAGAATCTCTATTTATCAACCGAATGCTTATCTCCCACAACACTTCACGGTCTCTTTGATCGACAGCCCAATATCGCCTAACTGTTCCTTCTTTAAAAATTATTGGCACTAGAAGGCATGATATGTTCTCAGTAATGGCCCCCCAATTATGGAACGCTCTTACCCAATATATCAGAGAAGAAAAAGACCTCAGTCAATTCAAAAAAACTACTAAAAAGTTATCTTTTTAAAGATGCATTCAATCTCTAGCTTTTTTTCCTAGTAGACGCAGACATTAGGGCTCAGTTCTATTACCCCATCCTATTGTTTCATTCCTTGTTTTGTCTCTTTTCTTAAGCAGTGATGACGTAACTTTACCCTTCTATCCTTCTCGTTTCGTGTATGTCTTTGATTACTTATATAAACCTGTTTTATGAAGTTGTAAATCGCTTAGCAACTGGAATAAGCGATTCATCAAATATAAATAAAAACTTGAAATTTGTTCTTTTTTTCCTGCAACAAATAATAATTTCATAAACCTTAATAAAATACAAAATATAAAATTAATATGCATTTTCTTTAAATTAAACCTTTTATAGTGGAACATCATTTTGATGCGGTTTAATTACATTTTTGCTATTTAATCCCCTTTTTACAAAACTGAGCAAGAGGTTTATAGTGCCGGCCGGTGTGTTGAATGCTCTGTGCTCCTCCATAGGAACTCTATGACCATCGAAGCGGCGCAGAGCACTCAGCACACCAGCCGGCGCTATAAACCTCTTGTGCGGTTTTGTACAAAGGGGGTGGGGTAAATAATTGTTTGAGTGTTCAACTATTAATAAAATGACAGAAAGTGCATGAAAATCTACTCTAAGTTTTTCTTATACGAAAGCCTTTGACTTGTTGAATGTTCGATCTATGTTTGAAACACAAACTAACACATCAAATGAAGTAGAGTGGTCTCATGTTTCTAATTTATGGAGGAATCTGGTTAAGATAGATGTGAACACTGCCTTTTTGACTAAATACTTCCCCTCCTTTACAAAGCTGCGCTAGCGTTTAAGCACTGGCCACAGCAGTAACAGCTTGGATGCTCATAGGAATTCTATAAGCATCAGAATTGTTAACATGGTGGCCAGCGCTAAAAATGCTAGTGCGGCTTTCTGAAGGAGGGGGACTGTAAGATGGAGAGAATTCCAAGAGGACTTTGTGTGAACTCAGGTCCCCAGATATTTAAAGAAGATCAAGTTTTTGTAGACAAATGGAATATGATTTTATACAAATGTTCTCTAGATCTAGTGCTGCTAATCATTGAAAAAAGTAGAGAGGTATGTAGTGGGCTTAAAAAAAGAAGTTGACACAGAATTAGATAAGTTGAAGAATATTCATCAAAAAGCTACAGAAAACACTGATAGATTCAAAGAGCAACTTAAAAAGAATAAGTTGAAAAATTGAATAGAGATGAAAAGGACTATAAAGAAAATTGGATATATATATATGGTCTTTTTAAAAAGATGAGAGAAGTGTAGTGCCAATATATTCTAACACTAATCCATCTACCTCGAAAGATAGTACCTCTCTAACACTCCTTTTAGAAAACTGTGAAAGCAGTTTGTAGCACAGGCCGGTGCACTGAATGCTCTGCGCTGCTCCCGATGCTCATAGGAACTCAATGAGTTTTGGGAGTGTTGTGATTCTTTGCTCTCTCTTTTACATTATTACCAAGCAGATGCATGCAGCAGCAGGGGGGTGGGGAGAGGAGAGGAGAAGGGGGGTCTTTGATTTATCTTGTTATCTTGCTGGGATTGTTTGATTTCCCTTTTGCAACCTAACTAAGCACATGCATGCAGCAAGGGGGTGAGTTCTTTGGTATATCTGGGATTGCTTCTTTGCTCTCCCTTTGCAACATGGAGAGCACATGCATGCAGCGGGTGGGGGTTCTCTGGTATACCTCTGTAACAAATGTTTTTATTTCCCTGTATTAGGCATGGAACAGCACAGGCCAGTAGCAAGCCCGATTGGTGGAGGAGGAAGTGGAGTCCAATGCCACTGCTGTGGTCAAAACCAAGCAGACGTGGGCATCGAAGTTCAGCAAGGAAAAGCTAGAGCTTCTGGTGAAGTGCATCTGCAAAGATTTTGAACAACTTTTTAGAAAGTTGCATCTTTCTACAAGCCAGAGGAGCCAGCTTTGAGCAAAATTGCTGAAGATATCAGTGCTCTGGGAGTGAAAAAGTGCACTGTCCTGCAGTGCAAGCATAAGTGGCATGGTGTGGAAACACAGGAAGGGTACAGACCTCGGTGTGAAGTGAGGCTCAACCCCCTGGAACATCGTGCATTGGACACCATCCAGTATGAGCAGGTAATGGACCTGCCCAGTTATATGGACACATCTGAGATAGCCACCAATGCAGAAAACGGTGAGTTGAGTGTGGTTTGAGGGGTATTAGATTTCTGGTATAGACTGAACAGTTTGATTCCAACTGCATTGTGGTTTTTCTTGTAGAGGATCCGCAAAAGGGAATGTCTAGCAGAGTGCCAGAGGTTCCATGTGCGTCAGACACATCTGAAGAAGATGGTGAGTTGTGTGGGTGCCCTAAGCATGGTGAGGGGTAGGGTTAACAGATGTCCGGATTTGCCAAGACATGTCCTCTTTTTAGAGGACTGTCCAGGTGTCCGTATGGCTTTTCAAAATAAGGCACTTTGGCCAGGTTTTGAAAAATTTGACTTCAGAGCCACATCTGGAGGTCATCTGCACATGTGCAGATGCGATGCAGAGGCCAATCATGAGGAAATTCTTCTCTTGGATACTGGACGAAAAGTTGAGATGTTTTATGTGGTTGAGTTTTCTGCAAATAGTAGGCCAATGCTCGTTTGCAGTCCAGAGTGTGAAGAGCCATTTCCCCAGGGTAAAAATGAGGCTTAGGAAAGAACACTGGAAGTACAATAGATTGATTAAGGTGGAATTCCGTAACGACCTTTGGAAGAAACTTTGGATGGGTACGATGCACCACTTTATCATGGTGGAATACTGTGAAAGGGGGATCCGCCACCAGTGTTTGAAGCTCACTGTCTCATTGAGCTGAAGTAAGGGAGATGAGAAAAACCACTTTCCACGTAAGGTACTTAAGATGAGCAGTAGACATTGGTTTGAAAGTAGGCTTCATCAGTTTAGCAAGGACCACATTAAGATCCCAAACCACTGGAGGTAGCTTGAGAGGTGGTTTGACACTGAAAAGTCCTTTCATGAATCTGGACACAAAAGAATGAGCAGTGAGAGGTTTACCATCAACTGGTCTGTAAAAAGCATTTACAGCACTGAGATGAACTCTAATTGAAGTGATTTTGAGACCTGAATTGGATAAATGAAAAAGATAGTCCAATACTGAAGATACAGAGGTGGATTTAGGCTCATGATGATGAAGAGCACACCAAGTGGAAAACCATGTCCATTTTTGCTGGTAACACTGCTACATAGATGGATTTCTGGAGGCTTCCAAAATTAGTCTGACAGGCTGAGAAAAATGGAGGTTAGCCGATGTTAGGCCAAGAGGTACCAAGCTGTCAGATGTAATGCTGGAAGACTGGTATGAAGAAGAGATCCGTGATTCTATGTGAGAAGAGACGGGATAATTTGTAGAGGTATTGGTTCCTTGACACTGAGTTGAAGTAGAAGAGAAAACCAGGGAAGCCTGGGCCACTGAGGGGCTATGAGAATCATGGTGACCAATTCCTGCTTGAGCTTGACAAACATCTTGAGGATGAGAGAGATTGGAGGAAAGGCGTAGAGAAACTTGTGAGCCCAATCCAGGTGGTAAGGAGAGTACTGCCGGGAGCAAAACTGAAGCAGCTTATGGTTGTGAGGGGACTCAAACAAATCTATCTGAGGAGTCCCCCACTGAGAAAATATAGGATGCAAAACTGCAGAGTTGAGTGTGCACTTGTGTGGCTGAAGAAACCTTCTGAGTCTGTCTGCAAGGGAATTCTATTCCCCTTGAATGTATATCATTTTGATGAATACATTGCGAGCAATGGCCCAGGTCCAAATCTTCTGGGCCTCTAGACAAAGACGGAGAGAACCCATGCCTCCTTGTTTGTTTATCTATTCTAATCTTTGATTATTATTTTTTTTATAACAATTCATCTCGGTTAACAAAATATTAATAAAATTATACAGATTAGAACAGAAACTACATTGCGACCTGATTGTCTGTATGGATGAGAAGGATGGTGTTGGTGACAATGTGCTGAAAAGCTTTGAAAGCGTTGCAGATTGCTCTGTTCCAACAGATTTATATGACAAAGACAGTCCTGGGCAGACCAGTGACCATGTGTCATTTGTCTGGCTGAGATTGATAAAAAAACAAATGATTTCTAATATATGTCTTGAACATTAAATAGTGCATATAGTCTAAACATCTATCAGCTATTATAACCACAAATGCTCATAGTTGTATAACCATGCCAAGGACAAAAGCCCCTATAGCAATACCCACCACCCAATCATTGCACATGTGAGCAATATTTGAATCCAATCTCTAAAATAATCAAAAATAATATTAACTTGAAAAACTTATCTTGAAGATTTAAAGGGATGTTCATCAAGACATATATTAGAGATCATTCGTTTTTTTTTATTGTGTTCTTTTGATCTCTACCTCAGCACAAGTGCTTAGTTTCCTGGCAATTTGTTTGATGACTGGCTGAGATTGATGGCAGATTATAAGTCTGAGTGCAAAGCTGAATCAAATTCTCTTGTCTTTGCTGCGATACAAACGCCTTGAGATGAATGGTGTCAAGCAGAGCTCTTATGAATTGTAGAGATGATTGAAGTTTGGATTCGAAACCCAACTGATGAAGGAAAAAAATTGTCATGGAAGTTGGTACTGTTACCCCTTGTGAGGTAGGGTCTTTGATCAGCCAGTCATCCAAATAAGGAAAGACTTGGAGGCCCTGAGACTGTAGTGCTGCTGCCACTACAACCAGGCACTTAGTGAATACTCTAGGAACGGATGCAAGGCCAAATGGCAGTACTTTGTATTGATAATAGCGGTGAGCCACCTGAAATCGGAGGAATCGTCGGGAGGCCGGATGCATTGGAATGTAAGTGTAGGCTTCTTTCAGATACAGAGAGCGTAACCAATCATTGCGATCTAAGAGGGGATATAAAGTTGCCAGAGATAACATCCAAAACTTTTCCTTCACTAGAAACTTGTTGAGACTCCTGAGGTCTAAGATTGGATGAAGACCTCCTGTTTTCTTCGGGATGAGAAAATACCAGGTGTAAACCACCCAGTTTCTCTGTCCAGGAGGAACCCTTTCGATGTCATTGAGAATAAGAAGGGATTCTATCTCCCGAAGAAGAAGGGACATCTACTAAGGGTTAAAAGAAGACTATCTTGGAGGATGATCTGGAAGAATGTTGATGAAGTGAAAAGATTATCCCTTTCGAATGACTGTTTGTACCCAGAGGTCTGTGGTTATCAGTTCCCAGCGAGGATGGTATAGTTGAAGACAGCCTCCAATGGGTTGAGGAAGAGGCTGGGATAGAGGAACAGCGGCTATGCTCTCGAGAAGCACGTCAAAAAGAATGAACAGGCTTATGGGGAGCTGCTGATTGAGATTTTTGAGAAAGTTGTTTCTGCTTCTGCTGTGGTCTAGGGGGAGCAGCTGGTTTGAAAAAAACCTGCCTCTGATAGGAAGAAAAAGGCTTGAAAGTTTTAAACGTTAAAGGCTTAGGCTTGGATTTAACAAAATATCCCAATGTTTCTCACTGTCAGTGAGCTATTGGGTAACATTTTCAACAGAGTCACCAAATAGCTAATCACCCAAGTTCAGAATGTTAGACAATCTATCTTGAACATTGATATCCATGTCAGAAACTCTGAGCCATGCAAGACGTCTCATTGCCACTGGCATAGTTGAGGTTCTGGAAGATAATTCAAAGGCATCATAAGCCGATCTCGCCATGTACCATCTAGCCAGAGCAAGGGTACGAGAGATGTGACGAAAATCCTCGAATTGTTGTGAAGGAATATACCTATCAAAAGAAGACAATTTCGTAGCCAGATTCTTGATATAACAGGAAATTTAGAAATTGTAGTTTAGGACTCTGTTAGCCAACATGGAGTTTTGGTACAAAAGACGGCCAAATTTGTCCATGGTGTGCCCTTCACGCCACGGTGGCACTGAGGTATAGACTCTGGATGAAGTAGATTTTTTCAAAGCTGACTCTACCACCAGGAACTGATACTGGAGTTGTTTGTTAAAACCAGAAGAAATGATTTTGCATAAAGAGTCCAATTTTCTGGGAGCCACAGTAATAGTGAGGGGGGTCTCCCAGTTATTATGAAGAGTCTCTTTGAGAATGCCATGTAATGGTAAGTGAAGAAGTTCTTTAGGAGGCTCATCATAGTCTAAAGCAGGGGTCTCAAAGTCCCTCCTTGAGGGCTGCAATCCAGTCGGGTTTTCAGGATTTCCCCAATGAATATTCATGAGATCTATGTGCATGCACTGCTTTCAATGCATATTCATTGGGGAAATCCTGAAAACCTGACTGGATTGCGGCCCTCAAGGAGGGACTTTGAGATCCCTGGTCTAAGGCCTCTAAATATTCAGCACTGTAGGCAGAATCAGCTTTTAATTTGACTGGGAGCTCTTTGCCTAATTGCGGAATAAATTTTGTGAAACAAAGACTTTTAATAGGAGACTTGGCTCTTTGTGGAGATTTCTGAGGAGACTTTTCAAAAGAAGTATTGTATGAGGAAAGATTAAAATGGTTAGGGCTCTTCAGCTTGGAAATGAGACGGCTGAGGGGAGATATGATTGAACTCTACAAAATCCTGAGTGGAGTAGAACGGGTACAAGTGGATCGATTTTCATTCCGTCACAAATTACAAAGACTAGGGCACACTCGATGAAGTTACAGAGAAATACTTTTTAAAACCAATAGGAGGAAATATTTTTTCACTCAGAGAATAGTTAAGCTCTGGAATGCATTGCCAGAGGCTGTAGTAAGAGCGGATAGTGTAGCTGGTTTTAAGAAAAGTTTGAACAATTTCCTGGAGGAAAAGACCATAGTCTATTATTGAGAAAGATATGGGGGAAGCCACTGCTTGACCTGGATTGGTAGCATGGAATATTGCTACTCCTTGGGTTTTGGCCAGGTACTAGTGACCTGGATGGGCCACCATGAGAGCAGGCTACTGGGCTTGATGGACCATTGGTCTGACCTAGTTAGGCTATTCTTATTTTCTTAAGCCTCTGTAGTGGACTCAGGGACATCATCTGCCGAGTCAGGCTGTAAGTCCGAGTCATAAAAGTCTTTTGGCGGAGTGTGTCAGAATCAATGTTGATGTTGAGCCCGATGTTGATCCGATGAAGATGATGAAGTATGATGTGACTTCCATTTACACTTTGAAGAACGGGAAGGAGAGCGATGTTTCTGCTTCAAAGCAGCTGAGGATGAGCGATACAGACTGGACTTGGATTGTTGAGACGATGAGGAAGAATGCTGATGCTTTGAAGAATTGGATCGACACCGTGATGCAGAATGGGCTCTGCGATGAGATGAGCTGTGTTTGGACGTGGAACGTCAATGTTGCACTGGAGATCCAGTATTGGTACCACAGGACCTAGTGGCCTTATGCTCAGGCTGGGATGGTACTGATTAGTCTCAGATTAAGGTGTTTGAACATGCCTCTGCGCTCAGGATTTCGAAAACTCAGACAAACTGCCAGGTTTTGGAAATTCCTCCAAGCACCCGGACATATGGTAACCCTACCTCATAGAAATGTGGTACATATACACAGGATGCAGGTAAAAGTAAAAAGTGCTTTATTTATGGACACAAAAAAAACTGCTTTCAGCTCTGTTATGTCACAAACATAGTCCTTATAAGCAGAACCTCTCTCTCTCTCTTGCAATATAATCCCAGTCAATATTCTTCATAAGTGGCCAGATCCTAGCAAGGCCCAAACACTATGGGGCTCATAATCTAAATGGAAATACATCTAAAATCCTGCCTTAATTGGCACTTGGACGATCAAAAAGACAGGTCGTCCAAGTGCCAATAATTGAAATGGTTTTAGACACATCTAAAAACAGCTTAGGCCTTTTCAGTGCCGCTGTACACCCAGAGTGAAAAGGGGTGTTTTTGAAGGAGTGGTTAGGGCGGGAGGTAGGTGGGATGTGGGCCAACCTAGACTTAGTCATACTGCAAGTATAACTGAAAGTTTGAGACTGCCTAGACCAGGGGTGGGAAACTCCGGTCCTTGAGGGCCAGAATCCAGTTGGATTTTCAGGGTTTCCCCAATGAATATGCATTGAAAGCTGTGCATGCAACTAGATCTCATGCATATTCATTGGGAAAATCCTGAAAACCCAACTGGATTCTGGCCCTTGAGGACCAGATTTGCCCACCCCTGGCCTAGACAGAACTTATATGTAGTGAATTAGGTGATCTAAAAACAGGTCTGAATGCCCCGAAGGTATCCAAAGTGACCAGATAACAACTGCAGACACAAATTATAGACCCCCACACACTCCTCCAGTGATCAATGAACCCAAGTGCCATAAAAATCAGAATAAAAACAAATATACCTGCCTGCAGAACTTCAACACCTGGCATAGGAAAGCCTAGTAGAGCCGTACAGAGGTGGCTTAAGTAGTCTGGGGTATAGAGAGGAGGACCAAGGCCCATAAGCTACTCTAACCACTGCATTCATGGTGAAACATGTGCACTCCCCCCAAAACTCCCAAATCCCTATTGTACTGCCATATAGGTGACACCTGCAGCCATAAAGGCTATTGGGATGGTAGACATGTGGGTCTAGTAGGTTTAGGTCTTTTCTACTCTTTCCTATCTATTCCCTCACTACACATGCCTCAGACATATTTATCATTCCTTTTTAGCTCTTTTCTACATCTTTCTTATCCTTCTCCTCTTTTTCACTTTTCAGCTACGTATCAAATTTCCATCTTCTCTCCCATTCCCCATCTCATTCCTTCCTCAGCCCTCCATTCCCTTTCATCTTCAGTGTACCTCCATTACCATATTTCTACCCTCTGTTATATCTATCCTCTTATCTGTTTCCTTGCCACCCTCTTCTCCCCCTCAGGGTTCTACCATTCTCAGCATCTTCCTTCCTCCATCCTTATAGCCTAACATCTCTTCCCCACCCTCGTAGCCTGACATCTCCCTATCTCTTCCCTGCTGAACTCTTCCTTATGGTCCAGCATTTCTCCCACTCTCTTCCCTCACTTCCATTTTCAGACATCTCTCTATCATTTCATTCTGCTCATGGATCCAACATCTCCTTCCGTCACCCCTTCTACCTACTGTGTATCTCTCCCTCTCATCTACCCCCATGACCAACACCTCTCTCTCTCCTTTCCTTGTGCCCTATGTCAAATCTCTCTATCCCCCTCCATGCACCATCTCTCCCTTTCTCCCCTCCATTATGTTCAATTTCATCTTGTCCCCTCACCCTACATATCTCCCTCTCCTCCCTTTGTGCCACCATCTTTCCTTCCTCTCACCTTCCCCTCCCCTCCTCCCATGCCACCAACTTTCCTTTTTCTTGTCTCTTCTCTCTCCTGTGCCACCAGCTTTCCTTCCTGAAGATCCTTTCACCCCTTCCCTCCCCCTGTGCCATCAACACTCCTTCCTAGCCTCCCCTGTACTCCAAGGTTTGCTTCTTTCCATTCCTCCCTCCCATCCCCTGTGCAATAGTTTTCCATCTCTCCCTCACATTCCCCTGTGCAGCACTTCCCGACTGACTCCCCCCCTTCCCATGAGACCTCTTGGACCTCCTAAAGCAGAAGCGGTGAACAGCTGCTTGCGACCTGCCCACCAGGGCTTCCAGTGATATCATCAGTAACATGGCAGAGGGAAGGCCCCAGCGGACAGGCCAGGAGCAGCCTGTTCACTACTGCTGCTGCTTTAGAAGACCCGGAAGAGACTCAGGACTCACTGAGTTGGTGAGTCCGATTTTTTAAGGAAACCAATCAATTCAGATTGATTCACTGAAGTGAATCGGTGAATCAATTTGAATCAGTGAATAGGGCAGCACTATAAAACACTACTTCAGCCTCAGCCAACCAAGGCTGAGAACCAACAAAGCATTGTTCAAATCCCAATGCAGCTTCTTGTGATTTTGATCGTCATTATCTCAGGTGCAAAGTTAGATTGTAAACCCTCTAGGGATAAAAGAAAACTTACTGTACATGAATACAACTTACCTTGAACTATAAATGTGGAAGCTAAATCAAGATCCCTTTCCTTCCACCAAGTTCCTTAAATCTGGAAGGATAGTTAGAAAACTCACACTTTGCACATCCTCACACACCCTTTAATGTATCAGAAGTCTGAATAAACTGTAATGAGAGCAATAATGACCTAAGCATTACTGGAAAACTTAAATGACATTTCCTGAAACTTTGGAGGTATACATACCATTTTGCTGTGCAGATATCCCTTGAAGTTCTGAAACAGAAATTGAGGATTTTAAGTTGCAAAACTGTGCTGTATTATTTCATACCATATTTTATTTCTGACATGTGAAGGATAATTCTCTAAACTAGGTTTTAACATTTAGTTGCACATTATGGGGCTCATTTTCAAAAAAGATAGATGCCCAAAAGACAGCATAAACTGGTAATTGGCCATCTTACTAGTCAAAATGTCCAAGTGGGCATTTTCGAAACATACCTTCTTGAAATCTTTCTGGTTGTTTTGTCTCCAGTGCATCTAAATCTTAAGGGAGCATGTTTTGGACAGGGTTAGGGCAGAATTAGCACTTCAATATTTTATAGCAGTGTATCACAAACTGTGTGCCGTGACACATTAGTGTGCCTCCTGAGATTCCAAGTGTGCAGCGGCATACTGAGGTGGAAGAGAAGCCACCTGACTTGCCTCTCGCTGTGAGACGCACCTCTAATAGGGTCAGAGTGGCGCTGCATATCTACAGGCAGCATCTTCCTGCTGCCGTCGTGTTTCCCTCTTCACCCCCTGCTGTCGTTGCATTTCTCCCTGCGCCCCCCCCCCCCTGCTGCCATCACGTTTCTCTTTGCACTCCCCTCTGCTGCCGTTGCATTTCTCTCTGCACCCCCTCTCTCCCTCCCAGCAGCAGCAGCAGCAGCAGCTCGGTGTGCTTTTAACTTGGTCACACTGCTGCTGCTAGGATTAATTTAGACGCGTTTCATCCGGGAGCTTCGGGGCCTTTACTAGGCCGGCTCATTGCGGCGAGCTGGCCTAACAAAGGCCCCAAGGCTCCCAGATGAAATCGTGTCTAATTTAATCCTAGCGGAAGCTGTGTGACCAAGTTAAAAGCACACAGTGAGCTGCTGCTAGAGACAGGAGAAGTACTGCTAGACAAGGGAGGAGGGAAAGGGACAGGAGAAGGGGTACTACTGGACAGGGGGAAGGGGGAGGATGGAAGGGAGAAT
The DNA here is from genome assembly GCF_902459505.1 of Geotrypetes seraphini. Classification (NCBI taxonomy): domain Eukaryota; kingdom Metazoa; phylum Chordata; class Amphibia; order Gymnophiona; family Dermophiidae; genus Geotrypetes; species Geotrypetes seraphini. The sequence continues at coordinate 128,130,006 of NC_047094.1, forward strand.
GGGTACTGCTGGACATGGGGAGAGAAAGAAGTGCTGCTGGACAGGGGGCAAAGAAAGGGAAGGGAGAAGAGGTGCTGCTGGACCTGGTAGAAGAGGAGGGAAAGAAAATATGCTACACACTGGAGGGGAGGGTGAGATGGTGGATAGGGAGAAAGCACAGTTACTTACCGTAACAGGTGTTATTCAGGGACAGCAGGCAGATATTCTCTACATGTGGGTGACACCATCAACGGAGCCCCGAGCGGACAGTCTCGCAAGCAAACTTGCTTGAAGATCTTCAAGCTTGCGAGTGTACCACACATGCGCGTGTGTCTTCCCGCCCAAGTCAGGGCGCGTATCTCCTCAGCGTGGCCTCAGTTCAGATAGCTAGCAAAGAAGCCAACTAGGGGAGGTGGGTGGGTTGCGAGAATATCTGCCTGCTGTCCCTGGATAACACCTGTTACGGTAAGTAACTGTGATTTATCCCAGGACAAGCAGGCAGCAAATTCTCTACATGTGGTTGACCTCCAAGCTAACCAAAAAGGGATGAAGGGAGAGTTGGCAATTTATGAGAACAGATTACGCAAAACTGACTGGCCAAACTGGCCTTCCCGTCTGGAGAAAGTATCGAGACAGTAGTGAGAGGTGAAAGTATGAACCGAGGGCCAAGTGACGACCTTGCAGATTTCCTCAATAGGAGTTGATCTGAGGAAAACTAGACGCTACCATTACTCTGACTTTATGCCCCGTGACCCGACCCGGCAGTGGGAGACTAGTCTGAGCATAGCAGAAAGAGATACAAGCAGCCAACCAGTTGGAGATGGTTCACTTAGACACGGGACGCCCCAACCGATTCGGATCACAAGATATGAAGAGTTGAGAAGCAGTCCCATGAGCCTAAGTGCATTGCAAGTAGAAAGCCAACACAGTCCAGAGTGTGAAGCATTACTTCTCCAGGAAGAGAATGAGGCTTAGGAAAAATTACTGGAAGAACATTGGATTGGTTGAGGTGGAAATCCGAAACCACCTTAGGTAAGAACTTAGGATGTGTATGGAGGACCACCTTATCATGATAGTTTTAGAAAACTCACACTTTGCACATCCTCACACACCCTTTAATGTATCAGAATGTATCAGAGTGATGAAAAACAGTGAAAGGCTGATCCGCAACCAAGGCTTGCAGCTCACTGACCCTGCGAGCAGACGTGAGAGCAATAAGAAACACTACTTTCCAAGTGAGATACTTCAAATGAGCTCGATCAATTGGCTCAAAAGGAGGCTTCATTAACTGAGCAAGGACAACATTGAGAGGACGATGGACATTGAAAAGACCGTTCATAAATCGGGAAACCACCGGATGTACAGAGAGCGGTTTCCCTTCAAGCGGCTGATGAAAAGCAGCAATGGCACTGAGGTGGACTCGAATAGATGTTGACTTGAGACCAGACTGAGACAAGTGCAACAGATAGTCCAGCACAGAAGACAAGGAGGCAGAATGCGGCTCCATGTGTAATGTAGCACACCAAGAGGAAAATCTGGTCCACTTCTGAGAATAACACCGCCGAGTGGACCGCTTTCTGGAAGCCTCGAGAACATCCCGAACAGACTGAGAGAACTGGAACGAGGCAGTTAGGTGACGAGGTACCAAGCTCTAAAGTGCAGAGACTGCAGGTTGGGATGAAGAAGATAGCCTTGACTCTGAGAAAGCAGAGAGGGAAAAACCGGAAGAAGCAGAGGCTCTGTGGCACTGAGTCAAAGCAGCAGGGAGAACTAGGATTGTTTGGGCCACCGAAGAGCTATCAGAATCATGGTGGCATGGATGGACTTGAGCATGACGACAGTCTTCAGAATCAGAGGGAATGGAGGGAACGCATAGAAAAACAGGCCCGTCCAGTCCAGAAGGAAAGCATCCACCTCGAGCTGGTGAGGAGAATAAATCCTGGAGCAGAAACGAGGCAACTTGTGGTTGAGGGGGGATGCAAACAGGTGTATTTGCGGGGTCCCCCACTGAGCAAACACCTGACGCAGAGTCGACAAATTGAGGGACCATTCGTGAGGTTGTAGAAGGCGACTCAGTTTGTCTGCCAAGCAGTTCTGCTGACCCTGAATGTAAACCACTCTGAGAAAGATGTTGTGACAGATCACCCAATCCCAAATCCTCAGAGCTTCCCGGCAAAGAGACAGGGAACCCGTACCTCCCTGCTTGTTGACATAATACATGGCCACTTGGTTTCTGTCCGAACAAGAACCACATGGTCGCGAAGCATATGATGGAAAGCCTTGAGAGTGTTGAAAATGTCTCGGAGCTCCAAGAGATTGATGTGACAGCACCGCTTCTCACTGGACCAAGGGCCCTGGGTTCGGAGGCCATCGAGGTAAGCCCCCCGAAGCATAGGCGGACGAGTCCATCATCAAGATCTTCTGCAGAGGGGGCATGTGAAACATAAAACCTCTGGGCGGGGGGAAGGCTGGTGGACAAAAGGGACCGGTATGCTTTGACTGGAATTGTCAAAAAGACGGCACCGGCTTGGCTGCCACAGGCATCTGAGGTTTAGAGGGACGCTGCTGCTGCTGCTGCGGTTGCCGCAGCGGCAGACATAGAAACATAGAAACATAGAAGATGACGGCAGAAAAGGGCTACAGCCTATCAAGTCTGCCCACTCTGCTTACCCACCCCCTGTCTATGCCCTAATGACTTCTGCAGGTAACGCCTTGGAGGAAGCTTATACGGCTTAGCAGGAGGGGCTCACGCCTTAGGTCGCACCAGGGAGGTGAAGGACCGCTCATGTTCCGAGAGGAATTTCGTGGCTCCCTCAATCGAGTTAAAGAGCTCGTTCCTCACACAAGGAAGATTCGTCAGACAATCTTGTAAATTGGGATCCATATCCATGATGTGCAGCCAGGTCAAGCGGCGCATCACCACCGCAAAAGCTGTGACCCTAGATGACAGTTCAAAGGCGTCATATGTGGCCTGGAGCATATAGAGACGAATCTGGGACAGTGTCTCCTGAAGTTGACAGGAGTCCGGTCGACAGTGAGCGGGCAAGTCATGGAGAAAAGACTGCAGGATCTTCAGGCAGTGTTTGAAATAGGAGGTAAAATTAAAGTTATAATTAAGGACACGGCTTGCTTCCATCAAGTTCTGATAAAGACGGCGGCCAAATTTGTCCATCGTCCGCCCTTCCCTGCCCGGAGGGACAGTAGCGTAGACCCTGGAGAGGTTAGATTTCTTCAATGAAGATTCCATGACCAAGGACTGATGGGATAGCTGTGCTTTCTCAAAGCCCTTACAAGGGATCGTGCGATAGTGAGATTCCATCTTGGAAGGGATGGCAGGAATGGCATAGGGGGTCTCCAGATTTCTGAAGAAAGTCTGCTTCAACACCTGATTCAGGGGAAGACGCCAAGACTCCCTGGGTGGATGAGGGAGCTCCAACTCATCCAAATATTCCTGGGTATACCGGGATTCAGACTGTAGATCCAGCTGAATAGCCTTACCCATATCAGAGACAAATCGTGCAAAGCAGGAGATCTGAGAAGAAGAAAGGGCCTCGTGCGGAGAAGAAGATCCAGAACATGGAGCCACCAAAAAGGAAGAGGACGCTTCCCTAGAATACAGAGCAGGCAAATCAGAGTCCCGAGAAAAAGGCAGCAAGGAAGTCCTGCTCCACGGCCTCTGGGGAGTGGGTGGGTCAAAGAATGCCCGCGTTGCATCATGCTGGGAGAAGATCCTGGAATTCGAGGAACAGGAGAAGAAGGAAACTTCCCAGACGGCTTTGATGGAGGGGTCCTTGACCTCAATAAGCCACGCCCCAGCGAGACAGAAGGGGTAGGCAGCTGTCAAGAACAAGACCTGTGTCTCGGCTGCACAGAGGCCTTGAGGGACCTCGAGGTTCGCAGGGCTGGAGACCGTCCCCGCCGAGGTGAGTCCCTTGGCCGCTTAGACAGTGGGAGCTTTGAGGTCGAGGCAGACGGAGCCCGGTGCTTTAATTGAGGCCCACAGGCTGGTGACCCAAGCCTCAAAGCAACAAGAGAAAAATCACTGGAAGACAGCTGGTGAGACCGGCGAGATCGAACTCGAGGGGCCTCAGGAGGATGCTCAGGCTGGCTTGCCGAGAGCAAGGTCGAGGCAGGAGCAAGCTGACTCAAAACCGACAAGAGCTGAGTCTTCAGGATGGCCTTCAACATGTCCTCGAATTTCAGCACCAACACCATAGGGAGTGGTCGTACTGGTGCAGCAGTGTGCTCCAATGAGGGCGACCTCGAGGAAGAGTATTCCCTATGTGTGGAGGCACGCTTGGAGGAATGAATTGAAGAGGTCTGCACCACCGCACTCGCCTGAGACCCCGTGGAAGGCTTCTTCACCAGCGCACCTGAGGGAGGAAGAGGAGACTTATCCAAAACAGGGTTTTTCGCAGGAGCAGCCACCAAGGCTCTGGAGGTCGAGGGTGACTTTGATGAGGTCAAGGCCTGTGAGGCTGGGGCTGAGATCAAAGCCAAAGTCGCACTGACTGGAGGATCCATAGCTCCGAAGAGCTCAAGGATCTTAAACCAGCTTAGGCCTTTCCTCTGCCTCTAAACACCTAGAGCGAAAAGAGGCATTTTTAGAGGAGGGGAAAGGGCAGGAGGTGGGCCGACCTAGACTTAGTCGTACAGCAAGTATAACCAATAACTTGAGCATGTTGAGCAAGTCAAAACAGGTATAAGTTCCAAAAAGGGGCTGCTGAGCTGATCGCCGCGACCTGCGGCAGGAGAGATGCCCAATCTCTCTTGCCGCAATTGTGATCCACCCCCAAACCCTGAAACAATACCGACAGGAAGGAGCCCAACCCTCCTGCAGACGCAACCCCCATTAAAATACGGGCAGGAGGAACCCAGGCCCTCCTGCCCACGACGACCCCCCACCCCTCTAAAATATGGGCAGGTGGGATCCCAGGCCCTCCTGCCCACAACACACACCCCCAACCCCCCCTCATCCCCCTGTACTTACATTACATTGGCTGGATGGACGGATCCTAGGCCCGTCCTCCCGGCAGGCCTGCCATCCTCTGAATGGTGGGCCTTAGGGCCTGATTGGGCCAGGCACCTAAGGCCCCACCCACAGGAAGAGTTTTAGGTGCCTGGACCAACCGGAATTGACCCAGTTGCCTTAGGCCCCTCCTGTGGGCAGGGCCTTAGGCACATAGGGCCAAACCAGCCCATGGCCCAAGGCCCCGCCCATAGGAAGGGCTTAATGCAACTAGGCCAATTCCGGTTGGCCCAGGCGCCTAAGGCCCCTCCTGTGGGCGGGTCCTTAGGCACCTGACCCAATCAGGTCTTAAGGCCCACTATTCAGAGGATGGCGGACATGCCGGGTGGACGGGCTTGGGACCAGCCAACATAATGTAAGTACGGGGGGGAGTGGTTAAGGGGTTGCGTCATGGGCAGGAGAGCCTGGGATCCTTCCTGCCCATATTTTAGAGGGGGTGGGGGTTCACCATAGGCAGTAGGGCCTGGGATCCCTCCTGCTCATATTTTAGGGGGGTGGGGGTCGCTGTGGGCAGGAGGGCCTGGGATCTCTCCTGCCTGTATTTTAAGGGGGGTGGGGGGTCACCTCGGAAGCAGGGGTTGGGCCCCCTCCTGCCGGTATTTTAAGGGGGTGGGGGTTCACGGGTCTCACGCCTCGGCAGGAGGGGTTGGGATCCCTCCTGCCGGTATTGGTTCGGGGCTGGGGGGTGGATCGCGATCACGGCAGGAAAGATTGGGCATCTCTCCTGCTGCGATTGCCATCCCCTTTCCCCCAAAACTGTCACGAACCATGGCAGGAGAGATTGGGCATTTCTCTTGCCGTGGGTCACAGCAGTTTGGGGGTTGGGGGGTCGATTGCAGCAGGGGAGATGAGCCATCTCTCCTGCCGCAATCGTTGTCAGGGGGGGTGGATTCTGTAACTGGTGTTGTTTTTGACAGACACTGGTTACAGAATCCAGCTTTTAGGTGAAGGACTGGCCCCTCCTTCGCCTAAAAGGTCTTGTTTTGGTCATTTGGGACTTAGGCTATTTTGGGGTTGATAATGTGTTCTAAGGTTAGATGTAGTGGTGGTCTGGGCGTTTAAACTGCTGAACGTAGAGGTAGGCCATTCGCAAAACAATCCTAATTTTGGACTTTTTTTTTTGAGAATGGGCATTTTCCCTGCTGCTACTTTCAGCGTTTAGGGCCTTAGGCCGAAAGAGGACTTAGACGGTTTTTTTATTATGCCCCTCCATGTATTTTATTTTATTTTTTTTTAAGGACATTGGAGAAATAAAATCTCATTTATCCTTTTCTTATCTTTCTTTTCTTGACCTTTCCTTCTCCCTTTCCCACTCCAGTTTATATTCCTTGTTCCCTTCTCCAAGTTCTCATTCTCCAACTCAGGGAGGAAGTTATCAATGTAGGCTACAAATAAGATGTGATATTTTACTGTTAACTCCAGTTATTGATAGCTAGGTCTTATTTCATAAAATGCTGAAACAAGTTATTGGAAAAATAACACGCCATAACAGTAGTCCATGTTGCTATGTCCCTTAAACCCTAGTCCTTGCTCACTTGCCCTTCCTTCCCAAACTCAATCCAAATACCCACTCTGTCCCATCTCAACCGTCCCTCCTCTCAATTTCCATGTTCCTGTGCTCTCATTCTACTAGCCCCATTCACCAAGGCAGTTTCATAGCCAATGTAACATCTTGAGAATTTCAGCACGTGCAAGAGAGCTGGCATTGGAGGTTGAAGTACATCTGCAAGGAGACCTCTTCAGCCATTAAAGCAGAGGAGGTCTGAATGTGAAAGGGCCCAGGCCCCAATGCCCAAAACCCCCCTTCCATATCTACACTGCTTGAGGGATTTAATGTGGAAGAATACTCCCTTACAGTTGATTAACTTAATCAGCTCCTAACACCCAAATTGCCAGCTGGAAGCAGGAGATAAACGGCAGTGTGCTCAGGTTTCTTCCAACTGGTGGGGGCACATGACTTATCTCCACTTAAGCTTTCAGAATATATGCACTGACACTGAGGCTTCAAGTGTACGGTTTCATTGCGTAATCTCCAACTGCTTGAGTTGCTCATCTAATAAGTAAGACATGGCATGTCTGGAACAGTGAATGGGAGTGTTGGGTCAGAACACTGTGCCAGAACAATAGAGAAAGGGTGTATGTAGGTTTGCTAGCTAGCTCCAGATTTATCTGACAAGTTTGATCCTGTTCCTGGGTTTATCCTGTTGCATGTAGTGTCTTATAGTTCTGATTTCCCAACTATATTCCCTAAGAAAAGCAAACCTGCTAGTTCCTGTATAAATGCTATGGGGCAGATCTGAAGACAGCTGCCAATCCTATATGTAGGGTAATATCATGTGGGCTGCAATTGTTTGAATGTATGTACATTCAGTCAGCCTCACAAACTAGCCACAGCTCCTCAGTATCTCTCCTCTCTCCTCCACCAGGGCACTCTGCTCATCAGATAAGTCTCTCTTATCTATACCCTTCTCTACGGTCAGCTCCAGACTCTGTTCCTTCTACTTTGCTGCAACATATGCCCAGTTTGTATATACAAACTGGGCATATGTTGCAGCAAAGTAGAAGGAACAGAGTCTGGAGCTGACCGTAGAGAAGGGTATAGATAAGAGAGACTTATCTGATGAGCAGAGTGCCCTGGTGGAGGAGAGAGGAGAGATACTGAGGAGCTGTAGTGTGAATACACTTGTAGGTCAGTAAGAGGAGTTTGAACTGTAAGCGGAACAAATAAGGAGCCAACAAAGTGACTTGAGGAGAGGGGTGATGTGGGCATACTGATATTAGCAGAATAGAAAACATAAGGTAGACCATGAGAGAGGATAGGAAGGATAGTGAAAGAAACAGGAAGACATGCTGGATCACATAGGGTAGCCACAATGCCCCATTCTGCTCTGGGTTTTGGGCTCTGTCTAGATGACTGGTCTTTCCTTCCTGGCTAGAAATGTGAACCAAAGGTCTGGGAAACAAGCCACAAACCCCATAACAATAGCTTCATTTCTCCCTTGAAGTAGAGTCAGCAATCAGTAGACAGTATCTTGCTGGTTTACCAGAATAAAATATTTTTCTTCCTGCTCATAGAGAAGGACTATAAATATTGATTTATTTATTCAATTTTCTATACTGTTCAACCAAGGAAGCTTAGAATAGTTTACATGAATTTATTCAGGTACACAAGCATTTTTCCCTACCTGTCCCAGTAGGCTCACAATCTATCTAATCCATTTAATAACTGGGATTAATTGTAAAATAAAACATCTTAATTGTAGTCAAAAGTTGATAACTCCCCCCACCCCTTTAATTTGCTGCAATTACTGTTTATACATCTAGAGCCATAAAACTGAAGTACACATGGAAACAGAGCCATTTGCATGTGAAAGTTGTGAAATCAACACTTTCACATGGAAGCTGTTGGCTTCATGCCACTCATTTGCCGGTACTCACAATAGGTACAGACATTTTATAAATTGAAAAACACCGTTAGAACGGCAAAAAATGGTGAAGTTAAAGCACCTACCAGCTCCTAAATAAAAGGCACCAGAATCACACCTACATATGTGCTTTCGGCCGTTGAATGCCAAAGTAGATGTGGCTAATGCTGGAACTGGTGTTAGGTGGCCTAAAGCACTGTTCTTCAACTGCCAGTCTGCAGACCGGTGCCGGTCCGCAGAAAACTCCTGCCAGTCCACGCATGGCCGGCAAGATCGGATTGGGGCCATCGGCAACGTCTGGGCTGCAATGGAGATGAGCGGCATTGGCACCCCACACCCCCTCCCCTCTCCCCGCGACGCAGGCAATTCGAATCAGAGGGAAGCTTTGAACTGAGCACCGCATTGCCGATCTGAAGTGCTGTTGATGCCGGGGGGAGAAGGAGGCCCGTTGCCGATCGTGAGTGTCATCGCGAGGGGGGGGAGGGGTGTTGCCGATCTTGTTGCCAAAGAAAGGTGAGAGGAAGGGAGAGAGATGGGCCTGTAGTGGATGGAGAGATTGAGAGAAAGGGGCAGATGATGGAAGTGAGGGGAAAGAGAGAGAAGGGGCAGATACATGTTTCAAATCTGAAATATTGTAATCACAAAACAGAAAATAAAATTATTTTTTCTACCTTTTGTTGTCTGGTCATTATTCAAATCTTGTTGGTCCCAGGCTCTGGTTGTCTTCTGATAACTTGCTTGCCAGGGTTTCCTTCTTTCTTCTTTCTCCGTGCTAACCATTCATCTTCTATCTCTGTCCTCCCCTTCTGTTTCCCTTCCCTCCCCCAGAGGTCTGGCATCTTTCCTTATTTTCGTCTCCATCCACAGATCCACCTTTTCTCAACTACCCTTTCATCCAGTATCTCTCCATCCTTCCCCACCACCCTAGGGTCCACCATCTCTCCCTTTCTTTTTCTAACTACCCTCCTAACCAGTATCTCTATCCCCCCTCCACACCATCCCTTGTGTCCCAACTTCTCTCCCTTTCTGTTCCTTCCCTCCCTAAATCCCATTGTCCACCATCTCTCTTCCTCTCCTCTGTTTTTAGACCCATTATTTCTTCCCCCCAAAGCCCGGCATATGCACATCTCTTTGAACCCCCCTTCCCTCCCTCTGTGTACTTCTACACCAGGCCCTCCCTCCCCTGAAGGCCTGCACCTCCCCCTGAAGGCCTGCCTGACTGTCCCCCCTGAAGGCCTGTCTCCCCCTTGAAGGCCTGCCTGTCCCCACTCCCACCCCAAAGGATTGCTCACCCCCCTCCCCCCAGAACTCTGATGCCAAAGCACTACAGTAAGGAAAGGCTATAGGTTGTTATACCTACTATAATTTGAATACTGTACTATGAATGCAACGAGCACAAGAAACAGCCCTTAAAGTAGTTGCAGACAGTCCCAGGCTACAGCAAAAAAACATTATTTTTTTTTTTGCCTGTGTGTTTGTTTCTGTTAAAATAAAGTAGAATAAAATGATCCTCCTCTGATCCTACCATTCCATGCCATTTAGCATTTCTCTGTAGTTCCTGGTCTTAATTATAATCTATTTCCCTCCCTTTAACAAACACAGCAAAAATAATACATCTCCTAAGAAGCAAACCTGATGGAAAAAAGCAGTGAGCTGAAAGGCAGGAAAGCAGCTTCAGCTAGGCAAGTCATTTCATTGCCCCAGATACCATAGTTAGATCGTGAGCCTGCCGGGAGAGAGGGAAACTACTTTAGAGCGTTTACTATAGCTGCGGAGGAAAGGTGGAATATCAAATAAAAATAGGCACAATCAAGCTTCAAAAGCAGTATAGTTACACCGCGGGGGACGAGCCCATGTTGACATCTTCGGCAGCTGTCAGACGCTATTGGATAGGGTCAGGGGAGAACCAGCGTTATCACCCCCCCCTCCCCTCCCTCTCCTGGGCAAAATCTGAGTGCAAATCAAGTTCCCTCCAGCTGACAGGCCGCTGCAGGCAAAAGAAGAAAGATCCAGTCGCTTCGGTCCAGCGAGCGGCCCTCTCGGCAAAGGCTGGCGAGGCTGTCAAGAGTCCTCAGCCTACGAAGCAGCGAGAGTCTTCATGGACTGCGGCTCTCGGTTCCTACCAGTCCCCTGGCCTCCCGCACACCATTTATGAGCAGCATGCAGAGAAGATCGAGGTGCTAGTGATCTTTGCAAACTGCTTTGGAGGCCAGGGGGTAAGCACCAGTGGGAAGCCAGAGGGGAAGCAGGACACCAGGAGGGAAGTCGGGCACCAGCACTTCACAATTGACCCTCTCCTCTCGCCCTCTAAAGCAGGAGCAGCAGCGGCCAGCCAGCAAGAGGCAGCACTGCCGATTCTGCTTTAGGGAGCAAGGGGAGAAGGTCAGCCACTGAATTGGGAGGCCAATTTTTTTTGTTATTAAATCGATTTGAATCATGAATCGGGCAGCATTACTGCATAGTAAAAAAGAATTTGATTTAGATGGAGGCAGAAAATAAAGAAGGAAGACCAGAGAAGGAAAGGGAAGAGAGAGAGGAGAGAGAGATGCCAGAGAACGGGGAAGGAGAAAGAGATATCAGATCTGAGCGGAGGAAATGAGAAGAGAGAGATGCTAAAAACCACAGCGGGGAGGGAAAAAGAGATGAAAGGAGAAAAATGCCAGACCATGAGGGAACAGAGGGAAGATGATGGATGCCAGACCAAAGGGGGGGTCTATAGGAGAGATGGCATGGGGAGACAGACAGTTTCTGGAAGGGACAGACAGTGGATGGAATGGGCAGATGCTGGATTGAAGAGATAGGGCAGACGCTAGAAGGAAAAGAGTGAAAAGAAGATAAAAGCAGAAACCAGAGACAACAAAAGGTAGAAAAAAATCATTTTATTTCTATTTTGTTATTATATATCCTGCTAGAGACATAACTGGGGACTGCAAAGCCCAGGCAATACTTCTTTAGCTTCCAGCTGTCTTAGGGCTCTCTCTGACCAGGGGGCACTTCCCTAACACTATTCCTGTCATGTGTGACTGCAGTATTCGTTAGCATGATATTTCTGTGTAGCATTCTGTAATAATTTGGCTTGTTCAGTTTTCTTGATAGTAGAGGGGATATATGTGAAGGGGAGGGGAGACAGGGGTTTTGTTGGTCCTTGCTCTGTATATTTGCATTTATAAAATGACAATTGTACAGAATATTGTTTCTTTTTATACTTTAATAAAATACATTCAATATAAAATCATAACTGAGGCTTGTGCGGATGGGATCAGATGGTTTGTGGGGACCGAGCTCGCTAAGACGGGGCGGAAATGTGGTTTTTTTTATTTCAGTCTTAGTAGTTTGCCGGTCCACAAAATAATTCTTTTATTTCTGCCGGTAAACGGGTGTAAAAAGGTTGAAAACCACTGGCCTAAAGCACCTAGATAGGTGTGATTCACACAAAGATAGGCACTGGAAATGTAGGCCCGGAAAACCCTAGTCTACATTTCTGATGCTTATCTTTCCCTTAGGAGCAATTCTGAAACTGGTACCAATGCTTGATTGACACGCGATTGGCAGCCGCTTTAAAGGCAGCCGGTTTTAAGCGCTGGTTACAGAATCTAGCCCTATATCCCTTCTGTGCCCCTCAACCTCACAAAAAAACCTACCCTTTCTAGCACCCTAACTCTTTCTCCCCACTCCCTAATATCCTCACTCCCTCTTCCCCTTGCACTTTTTGCACATTCTCCACTCATTACCCCCCTCCAAAAAAAAAAAAAAAAAAAAATCCTGGGATAGCAATAAGAGAATGGCAGCAGCTATATACTTCCCATCTTCTATCACCCAGAGCTTGTGTCATGTTTTAAATAACATGGACCACAGATTTAAAGCTCAATACTCTGACACTAAATAGCAGAGGACAATACAGCCCAAAATGCCACACTGCTATTGTCTCTTCCTCCAGTGATCACTGGAAAGATATGGCATTTGCCATCACTATTTATGCTCAGTTTCCTGCAGTCATTTTATAGAATAAGGGAAATTAATTGGAAGGGCTTTTCTATTGTACCAAAAGAGACTACTCATCTTTCTAATCTTCACCTTGACATTGTGACCAGCCAGGTATTCTCCCTGCCAAGGTCCCAGTTAGGACAGGGGAGAAGGTGAAAAGGAAAACCAGGAAGGGAAATTCCAAGGTCCCTCCGGTTCCTGAGCCTGATCACATCTCCTTTGACCACTAGAGGGAGCCCGAATTAACCGAGGAAGAGTTAAGTGATATTTACCCAACCAGCCACCGGGGGAGCCCAAGAGGCCCCTGGAACACTGATGACTCAGACAGAGTAGGGCGTCGCCCTAAAGTATTTAAACCTGCAGTTGAGAACAGACAGGGAGGTCAGCTAGGGAGAAGGTTTAAACCTTTTCTCCCTAGGGAGTCCCCGGGGCCAAGCAGGAGCAACCAGCCTATTCCCATGGAGCTGTTAGAGGCTGGACAAGCTGAGGAGCTGCTATTTCCAGAAGAACAGCCCATGGAGTGTGAGGAAAGTCTGTCAGAGTACGCTCCGGATTTTGCTGAAGCCATGCAGGTAGACTGGGTCTCTACCAGCAAATAGTGAGTGGTGATTTTTGCTCTGGACTGTTTGGGACTAATTTTGTTTTGGTAAGCTGGGAGTGTGTATTGTTTGGGAGAGGTTTTGCTAACACCCTGGGAGGGAATTTTGAAAGCCTGTCTAGAGGCCTTACTTTGCAAAACCTGTGACACTCTCCTTTCCTGGCAGTGCTCTGAACTTGCCGGAGGCTTTATTGGAACTTTGGGCACTAGAGCTATGGAACAGGTGCCATGAACTTTATTTTGTGTTGTTTTATTTGCTTGCCTCTTTTGGTATTTTTGTTTTGCTGCTGCTTGGGAGCATTCTGACAATTTTGGCAGCTGTATTGAAGGACTAATTACCTTTATGAAGGAATGAATAAATTGTATTTTCCTTTGAACTATAATTGTGGTAACTTTGTTTTTTTTTTTGTTCCTGTTTGGAATCCAGTCCTTCAGGGTGACTCCATTCCGGGTCACATGCTGGTGTTCTATTTTGGTGCAGCCACTGGGAGCGCTGTAGAGCTCTTGTCTCAGCTACAGTGGGCTACAACATTCATCTAACTACACTTCTTCAAGTTTTTATTAGACTTGATATTTTGCCTATTATAATAACATCTAAGTGGTACAATATCAATAAAATATAATAAAGCATAAGTATTATGGAAAAAAGTTAAGTTCAAAAATATGTAGGATAGGAAATGGAGTTATACAATGCTGATAGGATAGCTAAGACAAAGAAAAATGCGGTGCTGTAGGTCAGATCATGCATCTCCCAAGAGACATGTTCCTAGAGGAATTATCCTTAGGAGCTAAAATTTTCTTTAAAAAAAACAAACGTGTTTGAATATTTGAAAGGAAGCTTCAAAGGGATAAACCAGGAGTGTCAAAGTCCCTCCTCGAGGGCCGCAATCCATTCAGGTTTTCAGGATTTCCCCAATGAATATGCATTTGATCCATTAGCATATAATGAAAGTAGTGCATGCAAATAGATCTCATGCATATTCATTGGGGAAATCCTGAAAACCTGACTGGATTGCGATCCTCGAGGAGAGACTTTGACACCCCTGGGATAAACCAAAGGAGATTACTTCTTTGGGTGTTCCTTCAGATGCCACCAGCATAGACAGGTCTGTGGCTTTTAGGTTTTGTATGATTGTTTTGTATTTTGATATATTTTGTTGTATTCTATTTTTTTAATGATATGTATCTGTGTTGCAACACACTTTGGATATTTCTTGTTGAAAGAAGAAATAATTCTAAAGGTTAGAATTTTGCCATTAAAAAAGTGCTTGCTTATAAAATCAGATCTACAAACTCAGCAGATAAAGAACATGTAAAAGTTGTCCCAATGAGAATAGCTTAAAAGCTATCTCATAATGCCTGGACAGTTATACTCTGTAATGCCTCACTTCACCACAGGAGGGAAGCACATGTTTTGATTCTGTATTTTACTTACTGGAGAAACTCTGCAAAAACAAGTTTAAAAAAACTCAGTACACACTATTTATCAAAATAATAACTAATGAATTTAAGTAGTTAATTAATTTAAACATACACAATAGAAAAGTTGTTATTGATAGGTACAAACTTTGTAAAGTTTTTGGTGCAGAAATACCCAGGAGTGTAGTAATAATGTACTGTATAATAACTTGGCTTCTGGTGATTTTTATTTTTATTTTTTTGCAATTCAATGGAGTTCAAAAGGAGTTTGGAAATGCAGGCAGTACAGACTTCTTGCAGCTGCCACTATTTACAATAACCCAGCAGTGTTCACAGTTGTTGCTACAAATTTATTTATTGAAGAATATTTCTATTTTGCCCAACCACAAAGGTTGTAGATGGATTGCAGGAATCACTCAAAACACAGATAAGTTAAAAAGCAGTATATGGGGAACACTCAAATGAGATGCCATAAAATATCAGATCAATTTATCAGCAAGATGTAAAATGAGTTACAAAAGGAGCCTTATGAAAAGAAAGCACACAGTTACTTACTGTAACAGGTGTTATCTGGGGACAGCAGGCAGATATTCTCACATATGTGGGTGATGTCATCCACAGAGCCCAGTAAAGACAGTGCAAAAGTGTACTTACTGTCACTTTAAGCTTTAGAAGCTTTAAGACTGCCTGCACTGCGAATGCATGAGTGCCTTCCGCCTAACGCTGGCTCGTGAGGTCATCAGTTCTTTGCCAAGTGAAGAAGCCAACCAGAGGAGGTGGGTGGGATGTGAGAATATCTGCAGGTTGTGTCCAGATAATACCTATTATGGTAAGTAACTGTGCTTTATCCCAGGATAAGCAGACAGCATATTCTCACATGTGGGACTCCCAAGCTTATGAAATGGGATAGAGAGAGTGTTGGAATCTAAATAAAACACCAATAGGTAGGTCTCCGCTCAAAAGGTATTCAAGCAGGTGGAGCAAGGAAAGAAAAAGAAAAGAGAAATAATGAAAGGCATAAAACCCATCCTCTGAAAGAGGAAAGGGTAAGAAGGTAAGAACAGCAGCTTGTAAGGAGGCTCTAAAAAAGGAGACCTCAGAACGGCAGGCAAGTCCGAATATACACAAGGAAGACACCAGAAGGACTCAAGTAGAAAGGGAAATTGAAAAAATGGCACATATAGTAGTGCCAGATGAAAAATTCCCAGAAAGCCATTTGTTTCTCCTTACAAAGACAGGAAATGAGAGGGAAAATCAAAAACTGGAAAAAGAAAAGAAAGGATGGTTCCCGTTGAATAGACTAATGGATTGCTTGGCTATTTAGCATCGAGTTTTACCGATCCTACAACCAACAGGTCTGCCTGTTTTTTTCTGACAGGTCTGCCTGTTGTTGGTTTTTTTCCTTTTTTGTTCCCATGGCACAAATATTGTGCGTGTATTACACATGCAAAATATCTTCCCCCTAAAAAAAATACACCCCAACGCTGCCAATGGCCCTCCCCCATGACCCCAAACAATTTCACACACCCCCATGAGCCACCGTCCCCTCCAAAACCCCTCCAAAATGGCAGGAAGGATGCCCACTCCCTCCTGCCATGAAGGCTCCCACCTGCTTGCCTGCTCCCCTGAAAAAAAATGGCAGGAGGGATGCCCATTCCCCTCCTGCCACAAAGGCTCCCTCCTGCCCACCTGAAAAAAATGGCAGGGGGGATTCCCACTCCCTCCTGCCATGAAGGGTCCCGCCCACTCCACCAAAAAAAATGGCAGGAGGGATGCCCACTCCCCTCCTGCCATGAAGACTCCCGCCCACCTACCTGAAAAAACAGCAGGAGGGATGCCACTCCCTACTGCCACTGCAGTGCCCCCTCACCGCCCCAGTGCCCGTACATTTCTGTTAGGAGCAGAAGGTACTGAAAACACCTCCTGCTCCTCCTCTGGTCGCTATGCTACTGGGTTTTAGGCCTCCCCGGTGCATCATGAGATGCACAGGGAGGGACCTAAGGCCATGACTGGCTCAGATGCCTCGGGCTCCTCCCTTGGGAGGAGCCTGAGGTATCCAAGCTAATCAGGGCCTTCCTTAGAAAGGAGCCTAAGGAAGTCCCTGATTGGTCAAAACAAGTAATGGGTGGTGGGCTGGGCAGACCGGCAGGGGGGTGGAGAGGTGTCCAACAGGAGGGACTGGGCATCCTTCCTGCTGGTAAAGATCACATGGGTTTGGGGGATGTTAGGCAGGAGAGACTGGGCATCTCTCCTGCTACGATGTGTCAGACGGGGTTGCAGCGGGTGGCAGCAGGAGAGATTGAGCATCTCTCCTGCCGCGATCAGCTCAGCAACCCAATCTGGAACTTATACCTGTTTTGACTTCGTCTAAGTTAAAACATATAAGTTCCATCTGGCAACCTGTCAAACTTTTTGATTATGGCTGCCAGACAACTAAATCTAGGTTGGCCCATCTTCCTCCCACCTCCCAACCTATCCACGCCTCCAAAAACGCCCCCATTTGCTTTGGACACACAGAGGTAGTGAAAAGACCTAAGCTGGTTTTAGACACCAGTTTTGATTATCGGTACTTGGATGACCTGTCTTTTTGATCATCCAAGTACTGACTTAGGCTGGTTTTTGGACTTTTAAAAAATATTATTATGAACCCCATAGAGTACAGAGCTCAGACATCAGAGTGCGAATGAAGAGAAATAGGACCTTTTTCCATTCAAAGAACTGATAGGAAAATTGCAATGAAGAGAGCAACCAAGAATGTGGATGCAATCAGAAGAGGAGTAAAGCCAGAAAGAAATGTAATCCAATGGAAGCAAAGTCTGGAGTGACCGTATGGCTGTGAAAATTGTTATGAAGATAATCAGACAGAAAAGGCTTAACTTTTGGGATGAGAAAATGATGTACAGTGGATGCCAGAAGTGACCTGGAACCTGAACCTTGGAGGATGGATCTCCATACCAGAACTGTATGTCTGAGTGAAGTGTTAGACATGGAAAGAGGCACAAGAAACCCTATGTGACTTGTGCATGGTTACAGGGGAAGCTGAGGGTCCGATCTTACAACCTAAGGTGCCGAGGTTGGAGTCCCCAGTAGTGCACTATACTGTCATTACATGCTCATATGTTAGAGATGCTTTGCAAATGGTTGTGTAGAAGCAAGAGAGGAAGTCAAGGCAACCAAAGAATGGAGGTTGCTCTGAAGAATTAGAAAAGTTAGAAAAACCAGGCATACCTAAAGGAAATTTAAATGCTACTATGAGTGGGGTTCAAACCCATGTGAGCACATTTCCATAAATCAAATGCTTAATCCACTTCACCATCCTAATGGCTGTGGTGAAGGGAAAATGTGGGTATACCCAAATGTAAAAGATAGAAATAGTGGTGGTGGAACATGAAGTCTATTAGTGCAGCCGAAAAAAAGGGAACATGAAAAGGAAGTATGTTGTGTGTTTGAAGAATAGAAAACAGTACCACAAAAATTAAAAATCCAACATAACAGTCGTCGGAGATTTGAAAAAGAAGTGCATAAGAATAACTATTTGGGCAGTGAAATGTTAAGTGACTTACCCAGAGTCACATGGATCTGCACCGGGAATTGAATTCAGAACCTCAGGGGGCTGAGGCAGCTGTTCTAAGCACTAGACCTCTCTTCCACTGATTGTATGGCATTTTGTACGCATGAAACATAGAAACATGATGGCAGATAAAATTTGGCCCATCTAGTCTGCCCAGACGCAGTAACCATTATCTCTTTCTCTCTGAGAGATCCCATGTGCCTATTCCAGGCCCTTTTGAATTCATATACAATCTCTGTCTCCACCACCTCTTCTGGGAGACTGTTCCATGCATCTATTTATTTATTTAATTCGATTTCTATCCCGTCCTCCCAGTAGCTCAGAGCGCGTTACAAGCAAACATTCACAGTGGAATACATTTGAACAGTACAAAGACTAAACAGCAACTTAAGTACAGGTCAGGAACGGTGAGGAGGATGCAGAAAGAAGGGGGTCATATAAGGGGGTCAAGGGATAATTGCAGTTGGAATTTCAGTTGAAGAGGAGGGTCTATACCGCTTTCCGGAAGGTCATCTATCACCCTTTCTGTAAAAAAGTATTTCCTTAGATTACTCTTACTATCACCTTTTAACTTCATCCTATGCCTTCTCATTGCAGAGTTTCCTTTCAAATGAAAGAGACTCGACTCATGCGCATTTACATTATGTAGGTATTTAAACGTCTCTATCATATCTCCCCTCTCCCGCCTTTCCTCCAAAGTATACAGATTGAGATCTTTAAATCTGTCCCCATACGCCTTATCACAAAGACCACACACAATTTAGTAGCCTTCCTCTGGGCCGCTGCCATTCTTTTTATATCTTTTTGAAAGTGTGGCCTCCAGAATTGTACACAATATTCTAAATGAGGTCTCACCAGAGTCTTATACACGGACATCAATACCTCCTTTTTCCTACCTGCCATACCTCTTCCTATGTACCCTAGCATCCTTCTAGCTTTCGCCGTCACCTTTTCAACCTGTTTGGCACCTTAAGATCATCACATGCAGTCACATCCAAGTCCTGCTCTTCTGTCATACACAAAAGCTCTCCCCTCCCCCCAAACCAGTGGTCTCAAACGCAAACCCTTTGCAGGGCCACATTTTGGATTTGTAAGTACTTGGAGGGCTGCAGAAAAAATAATTAATGTCTTATTAAAGAAATGACAATTTTGCATGAGGTAAAACTCTTTATAGTTTATAAATCTTCCCCCTCCTCCCCTAAAGGCCTGCATGTTCCTCCCTTCTTTGCAGCATCCTCCAGCTTCCCCTCTGGTCTCCCGGTCTTAGTTTCATCTAATTAACGCAGCCTGCTGAGAGGATCGTCGGTGCTGTAGCATTCCTTGCAGGAGGTTCCCTCTGCCAAGGTCCCGCCCCTCCTCTGATGTCAGGGGCAGGATCGCGGCAGAGGGAACATGCTGCTGAGGACGACGGCAGGCTGCAAGGATCGCTACAACATTGGAAATCCTCTCTACAGGCTGCGGTAATTATCTGAAGTTAAGAGCAGGAGGATATACCTGCCAGCTTCAGACTAAACTCTGCTCCTCTCCAAACAATCCTTTGAGCCACGTAAAAACCATGAACAAACCAAAAAAAAGCAAAACAATAAAGAAATAAAGGGAGCAGATCATGATTCTCTGAAGAAGGAAGAACTGAAGGAGGTAGTAGAGACCGTGGAGGAACGTGAAAGGGAGAAAACCCGCAAAAGAGGCAGTGGGACCGCTGGACGACCAGGGAAGGAAAGGGTACATCAAGGAAGACAAACAAATCGCAGACAGGCTAAATTCATTCTTTGCGTCTGTCTTTACAAAGGAAGATACTGCAACAATTCCAGAAGCAGTGAAAGTGTTCAAAGGAGTAACAGAGGACAGCCTTACCACAGTAGAAGTGGACTTGGACCAGATCTACCGCCAGATCGACAAACTCAAAAGCAGGATCAAGAGGAGTACCGGGCAACTATAGACCTGTGAGTCTCACGTCGGTCCCTGGGAAGATGGTTGAGGCGCTGATCAAGGATAGCATAACCCGGCACCTAGACACACACGACCTGATGAAAGCCAGCCAACATGGATTCAGGAAAGGGAAGTCATGTTTGATGAACCTACTTCAATTTTTTGAGACAGTGAACAGACAAATTGATAATGGAGAACCGGTGGATATTATATACTTGGATTTTCAGAAGGCGTTCATCAAAGTTCCACATGTAAGACTCCTCAGTAAACTGCAGGGCCATGGAATAGAAGGAGATATACTAAGATGGATAGGCAAATGGCAGGAAAACAGAAGGCAGAGAGTGGACATAAATGGGAAGTTCTTGGACTGGGAAAATGTGACTAGCGGTGTGCCCCAGGGCTCGGTACTTGGGCCCATCTTATTTAATATTTTCATGAATGACCTAGAGGATGGAACATCCATGACACAAAGCTATGCCGGACCATCAAATCGCCGAAGGACAGTGAGAAACTCCAGAGTGACATGAGCTGATTGGAGAATTGGGCAGATAAATGGCAGATGAAGTTTAATGTGGAAAAATGCAAAGTGATGCACTTGGGCAGAAAAAATAAGGAACACAAGTATAGTATGTCAGGTGCAACTCTGGGTAAAACTGAACAGGAAAAGGACCTGGGAGTATTAATCGATAGGACATTGAAGCCGTCGCCACAATGCTCGGCGGCAGCGAAGAACACGAATAGAATGCTAGGCATGATAAAGAAGGGAATCACGAGTAGATCGGAGAAAGTTTTAATGCTGCTTTATAGAGTGATGGTCAGACCGCACTTGGAATACTATGTCCATACCTAAAGAAGGATATAAAACTGGTCTCCATACCTAAAGAAGGATATAAAACTGCTAGAGAGGGTGCAGAGACGAGCAACAAAGCTGGTGAAAGGTATGGAGAACCTGGATTACGAGGAAAGACTTACGAGACTGGGGTTGTTCTCCCTTGAGAAAAGGAGACTGTGAGGGGATATGATCGAGACTTTCAAAATACTGAAAGGAATCGACAAAATAGAGCAGGAAAAAACATTATTTACAATGTCCAATGTGGCACAGACAAGAGGACATGGGCTGAAGCTAAGGGGGGACAAGTTCAGGACAAATATCAGGAAGTTCTGCTTCACGCAACAAGTGGTGGACACCTGGAATGCTCTCCCAGAAGAGGTAATTGCGGAATCCACCGTTCTAGGATTTAAGGGTAAGTTAGATGTACATCTCCTTATGAGTGGCATGAAGTGACATGGGTAAGGGTAAGCTAGATGCATTTCTCTTTACGAGAAGCTTAGAGCGATATGGGGACTAAAACTATGCCAGGGTACACCTGGCGGGGCCACCGCATGTGCGGATCGCCGGACTTGATGGACCTAGGGTCTGTTCC
This sequence comes from Geotrypetes seraphini, assembly GCF_902459505.1. Lineage (NCBI taxonomy): Eukaryota > Metazoa > Chordata > Amphibia > Gymnophiona > Dermophiidae > Geotrypetes > Geotrypetes seraphini. Next base: position 128,151,364 of record NC_047094.1, read on the forward strand.
GGAGATGGCACTTCTTATGTTCTTATGAAAGACTGTGATTGACATCTTCTACAATATGCTCACAAGCACAAATGAATAACCCTATGGTTCAGCATACCATCCCTATTGCACTGAAATATTCACTTAGCCAGTTAGGTTAGAGTTGGCCAAAATCCCTAAGACATTCAGTGCCAGTTGCCAGAACTGGTCTGGCACTAATTATCTGGGTCAGGCATCAGGCAGATAGCATACTGCCTAGTGCCAACTGAATATTGGAATGTGGCATAGTGGTTAGAGCTACAGCCTCAGCCCCCTGAGGTTGTGGGTTCAAACCCCATTCTGTTTTTTGTGACCGTGGGCAAGCCACTTAAGCCTCCACTGCCCTAGGTATATTAGATAGACTGTGAGCTCACCAGGACAGACAGGTAAAATGATTCAGTACCTGATTTGTAACCCATTCTGAGCTACTTTGGAAGGACAAGCTAAAACATCAAATTTAAAAAAATGTGTTCGCAAACCTTCCATTTCTACTGGTCAGCAAAGTAGACAAAAAAATTCACAATGGAAAATTTTTGGCAATGTTTGGCTCCATACTGCTGCTGGTAGGTAAGTCAGCTGAAGGTACAACTTTACCAGTAGACATGTACCATGAGGTACTTCCAAGATTTGCAATACGAGCCTTTACAGTGAAGTGAAGCTGAAGATATGACCATTCAAAAAATAAGGCTTTATGCATTTATGCAAATTTTCACTGTTTTTCAGATTCAAATATCTCTAATGTGTAATTTTTTTGTTTTTGTTGTTTTTTTTTAAATATCATTTGAAAGTGCATGTTTTTTGCTACAGAAGCTATCCTGTTTCATCTTGGACCCAACCTTTCTTTGGTGAGAATTAAAGTTTCAAAGATAAGCATTAGTTGTATATGCGCACGAATGTTTAATATTGAAAAGAATGAAACGCTAAGCACTAACTGTATCAATTTGAATGAAGAATATTCTCATATAACAGCCAGCTTCAGTAAGATGTTATCTCACTGATTTACCATACTCCATTCTATGTTGGCTTCACTATTTTAAGGTCCTCAGCGGGCCACCACACACTCAAACCATCTCATTGTGTGGGGCTTTATGCTCCCATTCGTCATTGGACCCATCTATATTTCATGTGTGCATGTATCGCAAATATTAATTTTTAAAAAAATTTTTTGTATGAATACATATATGCTAAAAGTACTTAGCTTGTGGATTCGACGCTAATCGGGAGGGTAGAAACATCAATCACCCAACATGTTTCGCCCATACAACTCAAGGGCTTTATCAAGGCTCCCTCTCCCTAAACAGAATAAAAAACACCTAAGTGTCACTATTATCATAAAGCATATATTACTATAATTTAAACTTTTTACAGACAGTAACCCTTACCGTTCATAGTTTTCTCCCACCATCGCGTCTAAAACGAAATGGCGGTCACGCTCTTAATCAGCTGATTTATACGTGACCCAGGCGCCAACGTCCCAGATGATCAGGGACGTCAGAGTCTGATGTCAAAACTTGCAGTAACCAGAATTGACACGTATTCTTTGTTTGTACTTTCCTTATTTAGCGGAAGATAATAACTAAGAACCCCCAGAGCCCGCCTCATATTAGAGAAGCCCACTCCAGCTCATTGTTAAATCCATATGGAGCTACCGTGTTAAGGCGATAAATCCAGCGTTGTTCAATTAAGTTTAGTCTTCCCTCCCAATCCCCTTCTAATTCCCTTTCAGATACATAGTCAATAACCCTCCATTTTATATGTTGAATCCCATGGCCCTTATCCAGCCAATGCTGAACTATGGGGGCTTGTACTGCCCCAGTATTGATGCGGGATTTATGCTCATTCAGGCGTACGTTAATGGCCCTCTTAGTACGGCCCACATACACGAGATTACATGGGCACACTATTATATACACCACCCTCGTTGTCTTACAGGTCGTGTCAGCCCTAGCTCTCACCACGTAACCTGATTGGGGATCAATCCATTGAGGCCCTTCCAACGTGAGGTCACACCATTGACAGTGGTGACATTTAGTGTGTCCAGTACCAGTCTCACTATCATATTGACTATCCGGTTTTTTAAGGGCCTGACCAATAGTTTTGCCTCTACGGTATGAAAAAAGGGGGAGCTCTGAAAAACCCTCATGAAGGTTTAATATATGCTTTAGATGGTAGGGGTGAAAACTATCAAAGTGGAGAAGGGTGTTACGAGCCACCGGCTTCCTATATAGAGTTGTTTCAATTGTCATTTGATCCCTGCTTATCAATATGTCCAAAAACTCAATCTTATCTATACTATAACGGGGGACAAACTGCAAATTGGGATTCTTAGTGTTAATCCACCCAAAAAATTCCTGCAGACCCTCCTCAGTGCCCTCCCAATGGGTACTGAGGGTCCAATGACGAATGGGTCCAATGACGAATGGGAGCATAAAGCCCCACACAATGAGATGGTTTGAGTGTGTGGTGTCCTTAAAATAGTGAAACCAACATAGAATGGAGTATGGTAAATCAGTGAGATAACATCTTACTGAAGCTGGCTGTAATATTGAAAAGAGGCATGTTTATCACAAACTATGTTGTATGCAAATGAACAAGGTACATGTTTCACAGTTAAGTTCAGATTGTTACTGTTTTATGATCCCCTTCCCTGTATCCATGCATTTTCATATACCCACTGCCACTGGTCGTGAAGATCATGACAAGTGTATCATACACTGAGACCACACATTTACCAGTTATTGATCCATTGTCTGAAAGACATTCCCAATAGTCAGATAATATCATATAAATGTCTAAACATTATTAAATGTTGCTTGACTCCAAAAAAACGTTGCCACCAATACTTCAAAAGACCCAAAAACAAGGCGACAGTCTTAAGGGTTCTGAGAGTGAAAACTGCCTATAAAAACACCTGAGCTAAACAATAATAATAACAGAATAACCAATAATAATAATAAATATTAATGAAGTGGGCAACCTCAATGTGGAGGGTCAGCGAAGGGAGAACTTCTCCAGTGCTTCACACTAGAAAGCAAAGGCAACCAAGCCCCTGCCTGCACACCATCATCTGTTCCTGGCATCGGGGCATTGGACTTTTGTTCCCTGTGCCTTTTCAGCAAATATTATGAAGACCTTCTGAAGATAAGTTGGCTGTTTTATTTCTTTTTGTTGAGAGGAGTTGGCTGGGGAGTTCTCAGAGTGATTTCTGCTATTTATTTACACCTGTGTATTATTAGGTTTTCACTATGGTTTAACACAAGCTACCCTATATGTTCCCTCCTTAAAAATCATTGGTACTCGCCGTGACCTGATCTTTTCAGTTACTGCCCCAAATATTTGGAACTCACTCCCTCTATATTTACGGCTCGAGCAAGACTTAAAAAAATTTAAGAATAGTTTAAAGTGTCTTCTTTTTAAAGAAGCCTTTAACTAAAAGTTTAATTTTCCGGTTAATTCCGAATTTCATCTTCCTTTATTAAATTCAGATTATATTCCTCTTCTCTTTATATTTTCCAATCCTCAAATTTCTTTTCTTCACACCTTCCCTATGTACTAACCCAACCTGCTTATTTTTTTTTTTTTTTTTTAATTGTATTTTTTCTTTCTTCCCCCTTTCCTATTGTTTCATGTGGATTGTTTACCCCAGTTTGTTTTTCTTTTATTTCTTTTTTTATTTTAAAGTAGTTAATTTTAATTACAATGTATTTGTGATTTTAGAAATCCAATTTTATTTCTTTGTAAAACGCTTTGTATTCTGAAAAGCGTTTAATCAAATAATATAATAAACTTGAAACTTGAACACTGATTTTGATTTATGCACACATGAGGCAACCGATGATGGTGTGCAGGCAGGGGCTTTGCTGACTTTGCTTTCTAGTATGAAGCGCTGGAGAAGTTCTCCCTTCGCTGACCCTCCACACTGAGGTTGCCCACTTCACTAATATTTATTATTATTGGTTATTCTGTTATTATTATTGTTTAGCTCATGTGTTTTTATAGGCAGTTTTCACTCTCAGAACCCTTAAGACTGTTTATTGCCTTGTTTTAAGCTTTATTAAAGACAAAAAAAGAAAAGTACAAAAACCACACTTATTTAAAGTGCACATACATAGTGACAAAAATCAGGAAATCAAATAAATTCAACTTTTAACTCAGTTTCTTGCATATGCTTTTGAAAGTCTGGTCAATGTTTGCCAAAATTGCTTGTGGATAAGTCTACTGTCTGCCTGATGAAGTGGTCATAGGTGCATTAAGGCCTGCATTAATGTGCTGTTCAGGGATCCAGCATATGTCTCTGACGAGAGGCCAGTGAAATGACCATGCAGGACCTTATGGATGCAAAAAATTAATCAGGATGTTGCATTCTTCCATTGAAATTTCACATACATGACCAATCCACCAAGAATTGTTATATATGCAAGCTAAGTACTGTCCAGGTTGAAAGCTGGATGCTTGAAAGGTAGGGACATGTTTAGGATCAGGATCAGACTCTAATACATTGGCAATGAATGAGCTGGTATCATTTGAAATTTTGCTAATGCAGAGTCTAGAAGTGTCTATGGGCTTAAATTTGTGATTTTCTCTTGTTCCAGCCATTGTGTGGCCCATACTAGACCTTTGCTCCTGAGCAGGTCTTATTGCTTCAATATCTAACTTAGCAATGAAGAAAAATGTAATTCCTGAGAAAGATTTATCGCAGAATTCAAATAGATACCTTGGTGTCAAAATTTGGTTATTGAGATGGCGTTGTAAGCTGACATGGGCAGCTAAACGCATGGCTGTTCCCCCAATCCCATCACATGGAGATTTGCCATGGCTGGTGCCAAAGAAGTTCCACTCAGCAGTAATTTGAAAGTCAGTATCATGGCTGCAGAGATTAAAGAAATTCTTGAAGCTTTTATATTGCGCACCAGAACCATCACTAAAGTAGTGAATATGGCTTAAGACAGGCAAAACTTCCTTTAGATGCAGACTAAGCAAAATGCATGAACAGCAATAGTATCGTGACGCAAGTAGTCACTGATCATGCATATGCATAGGCTTTGGATATCAGGATTGCAGAAGTAGACAACGAAGGGGTGTAATGTTGCGTGGCTATTTTCCCAGTGAAACACCTATACTGCATCCTGAATGATGAAGGAATCATTTTCAGCGAAATCCATCAAAACAATAGCATGTCCCTCCTTTATATTTGCTTTCAGTTCCTTCAGATAAGCACTTTGGTACTTGGAAATAAAATGGTGGCTGGCCAAATTAGAAATTTTTCCAATTAATTTGGAAGTGAAGTCCTCTATGGATAACTGTAGAGTTTCCAGTGTATCCCGATCAGTGTGAATCCACTGCTTAAATTCAATGATATCATCTGGATCATGTTCATCAAAGAACTCGGTAAAATATTCCTCCAGAGGGATCTGCTCAGGACATATTTCACACTGCTGCAATATGCAGTTTTTTGAGTTCATATCACAGACAGTTTTATTCAGAAGCACCTTGTAGTCATTTGGAACTGCAATTGCTGAAAGCATAAGTTTCACATTCTGGTGGATTGTGCAGACACAGACTGAATGAGTCCCTGATGAACTGACTGAGACACACCACTTTCGCCGAAACTCACTAAACTTTGAGAACCCAATTTCAGGCCCATGCTGACTGTGATAGGTGGTGTACAGTTTCTTCAGAGTGCATAATAGCAGTCTTTTCTGCTTTTGCACTTTTTCACCACTGATCCGAACAGACATAATCTTTTTTACCTGGGCATATTCTAGAGATTTCATCGTCTTCAAAAAAATCAAAGACTTTCTATGTAATCTGCTGAGCAAGCACTTTTCCTCTCTTAGTTGCTGGAACAGCAAAAATGACACCCTGCTATTTCAGCTTCCTGGCCTTTTTAACCATTCTTGTTGAAACGCCAAATTCCAAAGCAGTTTTCTCAATAGTCCAGCTGTGTGGAGCAAGAGTGAGAATTTATATTTTCTCCCTATTACTAGATAGTTCCAACTTCAGCTTCAGTTCAGGCAATAGAACACTTTTTAGATTGGCCACTTTCTGGTTCTGCTTTGATATCAGCTGGAGTTAAGTCACTAATAACTGCAATTTGGTCTGCAGAGAGTTTGCGTTTAGCCTAACTTAAGGAATTTTGCTTGCTAATCCATTGAATCTTTAGAGGAGAGATTCCGAGTGGTGAAAAGCTGGCATTGAAATTTTCAGATGCATTGGTAGTCATCACTGTCAGAATCAGACTTAGGGCTACTTAGATCTTGCAGTTTGACATGCAAGTCTTGCCTGTATCTTGGGCAAAGCTTTTGGCCTGGTTTAAACTCGTGCTTTGTGATAGTTTTTAAATGATCAGCTGCAAGAAGATCAATTGGGTGTAGACCTTTGATATTGCTGTGATTCTGTTTTACATTACATTACATTGATGTCTTCTATCCCGCCAATACCTTTCAGTTCTAGGCGATTTACAATAAGAAATTAGCCTGGGCATTCCCAGGGAGATTACAAGGTTGATAGCTATAGTATGTGTTGGGATATGGGAATGGTCGATACGGTTTGGTTAGATCATTTGATAAATTTCTTGAATAGTATAGTTTTCACTTCTTTCCTGAATGTTTTGTAGTTGGGCGTCGTGGTCATCAGATTTGAGAGATGGTGATCTATTTTTACTGCTCTGGTGGCTAGTAGACCGTCATATAATTTTTTGCTTTTCTATCTCCAGAAGGTAGATGGTTTCTGGCACTCAACTATTATAGATTCCAATACTGCAGGGCTCTAACTTATTAGTCTCCATAAGATAAGAGTCACCTAAAAATACAGAATAAAAGTAAGGTGAAAAATATCAGTGTGAGAACACAATGAAAACAGAGCAAAGCAAGTTGTACGTCAGCAAGTGCAGAGTAAGTTTCCAAAATCCACACAGGCATAGCCTAGTTAACTAGGGAAATAACCAGATGCTGTACAGAAAGAATAGATGGAAAGCAACACGCCAAAGGCAAGCTTTGTTAAATAATGAAGTCATATGGAAGTGACGTCATCGAGAAGCATGGCCGCTTAATTTTTGAGCTCCAGAGGGGCTCGACATTGCCAGTTTAATCAAATATCTCTACAGTTCAGTGAGAGTATTGTCGCGGGTGAATTACATTCATGAATGTATGGGGAGCAGGAAAAAGCTGGCGAAATTTCAGTATCCGGGAGCGGTGAGTGTAAAAACGAGGTTGCACGCTCTCGAGTCCCCGACAGCTCCTATTAAGATGGCGCAGCAGCTTGGGCCCAAGCAAGCGGGATCTCAGATGGCCGGTGCTGAATCGGGAGACAAGCAACTGGAAGGGAACCTGGAACGGTGGTTCCGGGAACTTAAGGAGGAAATGGTGGGGCTACGCTCGGATGGTAGGGTGGCCCTGGCTGAGATACGTTCGGAGGTGAGCGAGCTTGGCACTCGGGTGTCGGCGACTGAGGGCCGTTTGAATCAAGTGGAATCCACCATACAAGAACATTCCACGGATCTGCATGTGGCGGTGTCCCAGCTAGAAGAACTGCGGAGTCAAGTGGAAGATTTAGAAAACCGATCGCGGCGCCATAATCTGCGCTTTAAGGGCTTTCCGGATACGGAGCAGTATAAAGATGCACGAACAGTGATAAAGGACTTTTGTACCGCCCTGCTCCTGGAAGAGGACCGGGAGGACAGGAGTCTTATTGTTTTGCAACGAGCTCATCAGAGTCTAGGTCCAGCCCGGGGCACGGGCAACAGAGACATCATAGCTTGCTTTGGGGACATTCCGCTCAAAGAACGGATCCTTCAAGCAGCCTGGCGTCATCCTAATTTTACCTGGCAAGGAGTAGCAATGGGGGTATATCAAGACCTGGCCACCGTGACCCTCCAAAAAACGCCGTGCTTTCAAAGAAGTGACTCAACTCATGCGGGCTGAGGGATATCGTTATTGCTGGCTTTTTCCGTTTGGATTGTTACTCACAGTGAATGGGAAACATCGCAGAGTGGATTCTTTGTCGGATGCCTGGCTTGCCCTGAAGGACTTGGGATGCCGATTGCCAGTGGACTGTCGCGAACCGTGCTCGACAGGGGCGGTTGATGAATCTGGTACCAGGGACTTAGGAGTCTTATCTGAGACTCCTCAGCCATCAACATCTGGCACCTGAACTGCTCTACTTTCCTTGGCATTTAATTTTCCTGTTCTGATTATTTACTACAGTTGGTTCATTTGGAGTTCACATTTGTTGTTTTCACCAGCTTCCTACATATGTGTGTGTTAATCATTGACTAGCTTGGTTAGTTATGAGGTGACTGGGGCAGGTGGCAACCTGCTAATACTTTGACTTCCTTATGAGGGTTTGTTGAACTTTAACTATTTACTTTTTATAGTTTTAGTACTAGGAATGCATGACTATTTGTTGAATGGAGAGTGCTGATGGATGGTTGGGGAAGAGGGATGAGTGGTTTGTATGATTGGGGATAAAAAGCCACCTTTTAGGGTGAGTCTTATCGTTTTGATTTACATTTCCTGTGTTGGCTGCTTCTACATTGGGCAGTCCTCGACCATCCAATTTAGGCGACTGAATTGCTCTCATTTCATTTGTATTGATTTTCTTTGTTATTCCTACCTAAAGCTGAAGGTTCATTTAGAATTCCAGTTTATAGTTTTAACAAGCATCCCACCTGATCTTTTTGATGGGAGTTAGTCATTGGCTAGCCTGTTTAGTACTGAGATGTTTTAATTAGATGGAAACCTGCAAATCATTTTATTTCAGTATGAGGGTTGTTTGAACTTTAAATATTCATTATTATAGTTCTAGTACTGGGATAGTATGCATGTTTGTTGAATGGAGAGTTATGCTGGGAGGGTGGGGGAGTGAGATGAATGGATTGTGTGACTGTAGAGACCATGACAGCAATCAAGATGAGCCTCTTTGATATGACGTACATTTCTCATAATGGCTGATTCCAAATTGGGCAGATCGGCTAATCGGAGGGGGATGGGGGTGGGAGGGGATTGGCTAGAAGGAGGGAGCTAGCTGGGCAGAGAGTAGGGGATGGGGAACCGGAGATTCTCATTGGATCCTGGAATGTCAATGGGCTAAATAGTCCCGGTAAGAGGAGCATGGTGTTTCGAGATTTAAAACGTATGAAATGGGATATTTGTTTGCTACAAGAGACACATTTGAGACCCCGTGATACTGGTCTTCTTCAAAGACCCCAATTTGAATTTATTTGGACACATCAAGGAGAGGGTGCTAATAAAAGGGCGGGAGGGCTGGCCATTCTGATGAGAAAGGGCTTAGGTCTTCAGGTGGATCACATATACAACACATATAACATCTTCCAGCATGAAGATAAAATTGAGGTCCAAAGACTCTCCACATGGTAGAGGCCGCCAACTCTCAGAGAAGTGCATAGACCCCACTCAGGCACGCACAAGTCCTATAGAAAAGCTGTCAGAAAGTAAAGTAAAGGAAGAAGAAGAAAAAAAGGAAAAAGCCAGAGGAGAAGAAATCTAGGAGCCAGGCACTAAGTCATCCCCAGTGACCAAAGCTCCCTGCCCTCCATCACTGTTAAAGGCACCGATAGCTGCACACAAGCGAGTCAAACAGAGACCTGCTTAGTTGGCTCTTCTGTGTGTCTCCCTCAGGGTGCCGGCAACAAACCAGTTTCTCCTGCAGCTGCAGGTGGCAAAGCCTGCTCAAAAGCTTCTAACTCTTTCAGTTTGTCAAAGGATAGTTGCTTCCCTTGATAGTGCAAGCGCACTCGAGCAGGATACTGAAGGACTGCAAGGAGGCCCCGCTGGTACAGCGCTGAACAAAACGGAGCCATCGCTCTCCGCTTAGCCGCCACCACTGAGGAAAAGTCCTGAACAGGAGCACCGGGCAGTTTTCATAAGTGAGCCACTTACCCTCCCAATTCGGGCGTAGAACCCGCTCCTTCTCCACAAAGTTGAGGAGCCTCATAATCACTGGGCAGGGTGTTCTCCCTCCCATCGCTGCCCAATTCAGTTCACTCGCTCCAGACTCAACTTTGGCAGGTCCTCACCCATCTGGAGGGATGTGGGTAACCAGGTTTCCAGCCATGCTCACAGGTCACCCTCTTTTACCGTGTCCAGTATGCCCACTGCTCTTAAATTGTTCCATCGAGATCGGTTTTCGTGGTCTTCCACCCTCTCCTGAAGTTGTTGAGCTGTACGTTCGAGTGCCTGCATGTGGGTAGAGAGCGAGTCCGCGGTGGCCTCATGCTGCACCATGCGTTCCTCTATTTGGAGCACGCAACATGATATGATAGAAACATTCAAATACATCATGGGTCACATCCAAGTGGAGGAGGAATTCTTTTCTCTAAAAGGTCCCACGGCGACAAGAGGGCATCCACTAAAACTTAAGGGAGGAAGATTTCATGGTGACACCAGGAAATACTTCTTCACTGAACGGGTGATTGACCGATGGAATGATCTTCCATGCCAGGTGGTCGAGGCCAGTAGTGTGCTCGACTTCAAGAGTCGATGGGACAAACAGGTGGGAGTACTACAGAGTTATGCTCAAACGATAGATACTCCAGGGAAGAAGGGTTCTTGAGTAGGCAGACTAGTTGGGGGGAGGGTTCTTGAGTGGGCAGACTTGTTGGGCCGTCGGTATTTTTTCATCTTACCCACAACTATGAACTCACTCTCTCTCTGGTACAGGATAGTTAAGGAATTGGTGGAAATGGCTGGCATCTCACATGTGGCTCGCCAATGGGAGGGAGAGCTGGGGGGCACTTTAGATACTGGGCAGCTTCAGGAAATTTTTCAGATGGTATGGGTTTTTTCAAAGCGACTGAATTGAGAGAAACTCATTTTAAACTCCTGCAAAAGGCATTCTTAACTAGGGATCGGGACTGCGACATAGGCTTGTGGGAGACCTCGCAGTGTCTCTGGTGTAAAATCGCAGCGGGAACCTTTGTGCATACCTTTTTAGAATGTCGCAAGTTGACCCTATGGACTGCTGTGATTAACATCATTGAGAAACAGTTGAACCGCTCTGTCTCCTGGGATTATTTGACACTTTTGCTGGGGGATCAATGCTTATTGCTTGATAATCATGTTCCTGATCACAAATTTATTGCTATTGCCTTTTTATTGGTGGTCAAAGTAATTTTGAAATCTTGTCTGGAAGCGGAGAGCCTGCCTGTTGACACTTGGCTCTCCCTGATGAAGCAGACAGCCAGAAGTGAAATCTTGGTGGAAAAAGGGAAGAGACAGACACCCGAAAGGCAGCGGTATATTTGGTTGTGGCAGTAGTGCTTTTCCCTGTGAGGGCTTCAGGGTGAAAGAGTTGAGGCTCGGGGTTTTTTCCTCCTTTCTGGACTCTCGCTGACCAGCTCCCCGCATCTTACCAGTACTCTTAGGGTTAACAAGGGGGGGGGGGGAGTGACTGTGGTGTGCTTTGAGAATGTATGTTACTTACTTCTACAGTTCCACCTCAATGGAAGACTGCCTTTATCACCCCCATTCTTAAAAACTACAAAATTAGTATTGATGATTTATCCAACTACTGTCCGATAGCTAATATACCATTTATAGCAAAATTAACAGAAAAATGGATCTTCAACCAACTCTCTGACTTTATTGAGAACACAAACGCTTTACACCCAAATCAAACCGGTTTCAGAAAATTCCATAACACTGAATATTCATTACTTGGCTTGACATCAAACATACAGTATTTCCTGGATCATCATAAATCTGTAATACTATTTTCTTTAGACTTTTCAGCGGCATTTGATACCATAGATCACGAATTGCTCATTAATAGGCTTGAGGAAAAAGGAATTACTGAGAAAGTTTTAGCATGGTTTAAATCGTATCTTTCAAACCGTACCTCTTCCGTTAGATTTAACAATGAAGTTTCCGCCCCTCACACTTCCACATTTGGTATTCCTCAAGGATCAATTTTGTCTCCCTTACTCTTTAATATTTTTCTCTCACCATTATTAGAAATCAGCCAATCCATAGGCTTTATCCCATTTTCGTACGCTGATGATATCCAATTAATTCATCCTCTTGATCCGGAAAATACCACGGAAATTTCTTCTATTAATCACAAACTAGAACAAATACAAGACTGGCTTACTTCAAATAAACTAGCTTTAAATATTAACAAGACTAAAACTATGCTATTTAATTGGAAAAAAGACATACCATTATCAAAACCGTTTGTTCTTAATAATATTACTCTTAACCTAGTATCCACTGTTAAAATCCTCGGGGTTCTTTTAGATGATAATCTGACTTATCATGAACACATCTCCCATATTGTTAAAAATTGTTTCTTTAAACTACGTCAGATTAGATCAATCACCAAATTTCTAAGTTTACCTTCATTAAAGATCCTAATTCATTCTTTTGTTATATCGAAAATTGACTATTGTAACGCCTTATTTATTAACATCACTCAGAAAGAAAAAAGGAGATTACAGACCATTCAAAATACAGCTATAAAACTAATATATAATGCAAAAAAATATGATCATGTCTCCCCATTACTTAAAGACGCTCATTGGTTACCAATAAGTCATAGGACTTTATTCAAAACAATGCTTCTCATCTCTAAGACTTTATTATCCAACGAACCTCAATTTATCTCAAAATCATTAATCCCTTATATAACCCAACGCTCATTACGATCATCTGAACAAAACCTGCTAACGGTACCGTCTCTGAAAATCATAGGTACACAAAGAGCCGACATGTTTACAGTAATGGGACCACAATGGTGGAATGCACTTCCCCAATATATTAGAACTGAACAGGACACTACAACTTTTAAAAAATTACTAAAAACTTATTTATTTAAAGACGCTTTTAACTCCTGATTGATCAAAGAATACCTTTTAACATTGTCTTAAACCTTACTGTTTTATTCCTTTAAAAAAAAAAAAAAAAAACTTACTTAAAGATCATCTTTAATCTCAAAGTGTTTAATTGCCTTAGAGATAGCCTTATCTTGTGCTTTGTTAAAGTTAAACCTAGCCTTTTGTTTTTCCCTTTTCTCTAACCCAACATTGTAACTTTATTCTATTCCTTACCCCTCATGTATGTTTTGGATGAAATTTATAGTGTAAAATGTCAATATTTGTTATATTTTAGTTTCTTGAATATTTTTACTCTGATTATGTACATCGCTTAGAAATGTTTTAATAGGCGATTCATCAAATATTTAATAAAACTTGAAAACTATGTTGGGGTTTTTTCTACTTCTGTTTTTCTTTTTCGAATAAGGGATTTTGTAGAGGGTTTTTTTTTTTTGCTTGATTGTATTATGTCTACTGTAAAACTGGCCCAGGTGGTTGGCCATGACACGCCGGGCACCTTCTGTTGGGAGCTACTTTGTAGATGGATTGATTGCCTTTTCTTATGTATGTGTCCTATTGCTCTGCTCTGGGTTGATGTCACAGTGTTGTTCTTGGTTGTGTTATGGTTATATTGCTTGCCTTAATAAAGATATTATTAAACATGTTTACGCAAGCAAGCGATGATTTTCTTTAAACCATAAATTCTCATCGAAGAAAGATTGGGTCCAAGATGAAACAGGATAGCTTCTGTAGCAAAAAACATGCTCTTTCAAATGATTTGTTTTTTTAAAACTACAAACTAGACAGTGCAAGGCCAGCCGAAAGGAGACTGTAGGAGCTGTGCCTAGTCCTGAGCACATGGTAGCAGAGTTCTGAGCACATGGCAGAACAGTGAGCGGAGAGTGTGCTAGCAGGAAGAAGCAGAGAGAGGAGCAGAGAAGGCGGTGCTAGCAGGGGAAGAGGCGAGAGCTAACTCCGCCCACCCCTGACATCACCAGACAAACTCCCCCCATAAAAGGGGACGAGCCAACAGCAGAGAGTTCACAGTGCAAGGCCAGCCGAAGGGAGACTGTAGGAGCTGTGCCTAGTCCTGAGCACATGGTAGCAGAGTTCTGAGCACATGGCAGAACAGTGAGCGGAGAGTGTGCTAGCAGGAAGAAGCAGAGAGAGGAGCAGAGAAGGCGGTGCTAGCAGGGGAAGAGGCGAGAGCTCACTCCGCCCACCCCTGACATCACCAGCCAAACTCCCCCCATAAAAGGGGACGAGCCAACGGCGCGCAGCCATTCGGCACGCGGCAAAGGCGCTCGCCTTAGCGAGAGCGCCTTTGCGAAGGGCCTCAAGAAGGGCATCAAGAAAGGGCTATCAACTATAGCCGGACTCCCAACTTATAAGACTAGCTAACTAATCAATTGTCTTCAGTCTTTCTTTAGCATTCTACCAAGTCTTTAACTATCAATCTACAACTTTCTACCAAGTCTTTAACTCTCAATCTTACAACTTTCTATCTCACCAACAAGCTACTAAATCTTTCTCACTAAACAGGCACACTAACAAACAGACGTTTTTAACTGACAATTAACTAACTGTTAACTAACTGCTACTACTAACTAACTAACTAACTACTCCATCCCTCAGACCAAGAACTAACTAACTACCTCTATCCCTCCCTCAACACTTACTGACCAACACCTAACAGCCCCCACCCTAACAAACATCCTAAAAAAAAAAAAAAAAAAATTTTAAATTAAGAAATAATAACAATAAACCTTTGTAATGGCAGGTAGGACTAGAAGCAGCAAGACTTCAATCAAAACAGGCAGTTCAGTCAACGAGAGCACCCAGGGGATGGCTATGGTCCGAGTACAGATGGAAGGAGAACCAGGATGGAGGGCAGAGGTCTCTGTACAGACCGAGGCCATCCCCTCAAAGATGTCTACAGTCTCAACGCAGACAGAAGTAATGGTTCAACTGGACGAAAGCCTTTTGATGGAGCTAAAGAGCCTGAGAGAGGAGGTTCAGCGCTTAAGGAGCATCCGAGACGACGAGACCTTCATCGATGGAGTCATCCAGGAGCTGTCTCAGATTGCTGAACAGGAACCTGACAAGACCACCCTGGGAACACCCATAGCATCCAAAACGGCCACCTTGAGACAAACTACCGGAATGCAGGAAGTGGTTGGAGACGCTGACTCCTGGCAGTTGGTGACTTCCTCCACAAGAAAATGCAGAGGACCTAACTCTGTCTCTTTTTCCCCCATACAGGACAGCTCAACATCGACACCTCATATCGCCCTGAGGAACAGATATCAGCATAAATTCATAAAGCCATATTTTGGGGATGGTCATATCTTCAGCTTCACTTGACTGTAAAAGCTCATATTGCAAATCTTGGAAGCACCTCATGGTACATGTCTGCTGGTAAAGTTGTACCCTCAGCTGACTTACCTACCAGCAGCAGTATGGAGCCACACTTTGCTAAAAATTTTCGTTCATGAATTTTTTTTTGCCTATTTCGCTAACCTGTAGAAATGGAAACATGATCGCAAAAGATTTCAAACTTGGCACAGAAACTTGCCCCAGGGTGTTGTACCAAACTGCAAAATTTCAGACTCCTAGGTAGTTTCCTTCTGCCACAGTGCTTAAGCAAAGTTGGCGTTTTAGGTCACATGAAGCTTAGGAGTGGATCAATTGCTTTTGTTCAACCACCCCTCCTAGCTCCTGACCAAATTGAGATAGATCCAAAAAATTTTGCAGCGTTTTATTTGAGAGCCTAGACAACACCCCTGTAAAATTTGGTTGGATTTCAAGGGGGTCGAGCGTGGGCAGTTTTCAGTATTGGCATACTTGACATGGAATGACCCTTTAGTCTAAAAATGATAAGGAAGATTTTTTTTTTGTTAAGAATGTTTATTTATTCTAATTCTCTGTAAAAAGTCTTATTGTATCCCTCCTTGAGTTACAATAATGGTTAAACTGGTTAAAAATTTGAAAATTAAATTAAACATACATTAGACAAGCTTAACACAAGGAACACAATTATGACATGAAAAATATGCAAAACACCTCATTATTATGTAAGTTGAATAGTGCACCTTGCAGTGAACACTGCAAGTTTCAGTATTCCACGGAAAATAACACCCTATATGCATGCATTACTTTAACTAATACATAGCCCAGTGTTCTCAGATGTCATCTTAAAGGGTCAGCACACACACAAAAAAAGATGCTGCTCCCCTTCCCCATTTTCCCTAAAGAGATCTGAACATCATCCCCAGCTCCTACAGACACAGCCAACCCCTTTCCCCAATCATCCAGAGTTCTGGGCAAGAGCAATCTCCTGTTACTCTTGTTCTTGGCGGTGCTAGGATCAAAATAGCACCAGCAACCACCATCACATACAAATTAAAGATAGCATCTTTTCTAACCTGTAAGACAAACAAAGAGCAGAAAAAGTTGCATCTCCTGTAATACCTTCATCTGTATCTGAAACAGAAAAGTAAATAGGTCTGCATAGTCCTAGAACTCAACCATTTCCTAATAGATAATTTTAAATAAATGTAGTCCTGTGAAACATGACTATTTGAGTGGGTACACTATGGTATGCTTTTGTTGTAAGTGTTTGATTAAAGTTGATTATGTACTTTTAGATTCTAGATATTAACATTAATTAATTAATTAATTATTTTAGTAAATACTCCTCCTGAAGAAGCCATCCCGGTGAAACTCCGGACTACGTTGGGGAGTAGAGAAAATTACCATTTGCACAAGTAGCAGATTGCACATTTTCGAAACAGCAAGTCTGCAGAGCCACAATTTTTGACCATCCATGCCAAACAAGATAAGTGCAATAATATAGTAGTTTAATATAAGAAATAATGCATAAGCACATGCATGATTGTCTTATGTTCTGAGATCAAATACAGTGTGGAATAAGGGACCTTAAGGTGCGATAATGGTCCCAGATTGTTCTCGCTGTGTCTCTCATGCAGGAGATGAGACACTGAGCACTTATTCACTTATTTAAATATTTATTTATTTAATATTAAAATAAGAGATTATAATTAAGTAAAATTTACAATGTTGTATGCATGAATTGAAGAAGCTGGTAACCCATTTGAATTTATGCTTTTGCTGTGTTCATGTTTTTATGCCTTACTCCATGTTCTTTGTTGTAAGTCACTCTGTGCTCTTTAGAATGTAAAACAATTAGGGCTGGATTCTGAAAACTTACCGTGCCCTTAACGATAGTCACTAAACCAGTTCCAGCCGGTTTAGCATGCCAGTATTTTACTAGCCAACTAACAGAACAGCTCACCGTGGTCTTTTCCAAGCTTCCTAGTAAACTCCAACTCTCCCATGCAAATGTAGTACAATGAGGTCATTAATATTAAAATGGTAGTAAAATGGACTTATTAATATTTAAATGAGCACTCCAGGCAATTCTCTATCATTGCAGGGTGATTCTGCTACCTCATTATGCTACATTTGCGGGCAAAATTTTCTGGCAGGGTCTGAACTGTTGTAGCCTTACTTTCCGGTCAGTGCCTGAGCACTGATTGGCTCAGGCACTGACAGGAAAATAATGCTTGACAGCTCAGACCCACGCCCACAAATTTAAAAAAAAGACCCCTGATCCTTCCCACCGATTCCCCCAGGGTCATTTGATGTTGCCTGTTCTGTCACCAGCATCCCCTGCCCCGATACCCCTTGCACCTTTAAATTGAAGGAGGGCTGGAGGGATGTCCACTCTCTCCTGCTGCTGGGGTCCTCTGCCCTCCCTGATAACCTCCCCAATAGCCCGCACCTTTAAGATGAAAGCTGGTACGAGGGATGCCTACTCACTCCTGCTGCTGGGGTCCCCTGTCTTCCCGATAACCCCCCTGACAGCCCCCAATGCCCCATATCTTTAAGACGAAGGCTGGCAGGAGGGATTCCTACTTCCTCTGGCCAGTAGGTCCGCCTCTTCAAAATGGCCTAGAGCCTGCTTTAAAACAGGCCAGACACTTTACAAATTAACACAAAACTCTGCAAAAAGACACTCAAAACCTACATAGAAAGCGCATAGAAAGTTACTTACCTGTAACAGGACAGCAGGCAGATATTCTCACATGTGAGTCACGTCATCCACGGAACCTGGCACGGACAGTGTTACAGTGTACTATCACTTTAAAAAAATATTCAAACGCTCAAGACTACCCATACTGTGCATTCGCCGGAGCCTTCCCACCTGACATCATAACAACATAAGAATAGCCTTACTGGGTCAGACCAATGGTCCATCAAGCCTAGTAGCCCGTTCTCATGGTGGCCAATACAGGTCACTAGTACCTGGTTAAAACTCAAGGAGTAGCAATAATAATAACTTTATTTTTATATACCGCCATACCACAAAGCGGTTTACAAGGAAGAGATTGTATACAAACAACGACATTATAGAGAACTTTTGAAATTACATTGGCATGTTAAGTTTAGTCAGGTTTATCTGGAAGTGTTTTGGAAGTACATCAGGTTGAAGTGGGGTCAGAGAAATTTGTCAAAGAGATAAATTTTTATTGACTTCCTAAACATTTGGTATGAAAATGTGTTTGAGATGAAGTTGGTTAAACATGCTACCAATACAGGGCAAGCAGTGACTTCCCCCGTGTCTTTCTTAATAACAGACTATAGACTTTTCCTCCAGGAACTTGTCCAAACCTTTCTTAAAACCAGCTATCTGCTCTTACCACATTCTCTGGCAATGCGTTCCAGAGCTTAACTATTCTCTGAGTGAAAAAAAATTTCCTCCTATTGGTTTTAAAAGTATTTCCCTGTAACTTCATTGAGGGTCTCCTAGTCTATGTAATTTTTGATGGAGTGAAAAATCGATCCACCTGTACCCATTCTACTTCTCTTAGGATTTTGTAGACTTCAACCATATCTCCCCTCAGCCGTCTCTTTTCCAAGCTGAAGAGTCCTAACTGTTTTAGTCTTTCCTCATACGAGAGGAGTTCCATCCCCTTTACTATCTTGGTCACTCTTCTTTGAACCTTTTCTAACGCTACTATATCTTTCTTGAGATAAGGAGACCAGAACTGAACGCAATTCTCCAGATGAGGTCACACCATGGAGCGATACAGGGGCATTATAACATTCTTAGTCTTGTTAACCATCCCTTTTATTAATAATTGCCAGCATCCTATTTGCTTTTTTGGCCACCACCGCACATTGGGCGGACGTTTTCATCATATTGTCTACAATGATACCCAGATCCTTTTCTTGGGCGCTAACCCCCAAGGTGGACCCTAGCATCCGATAACTGTGATTTGTTATTCTTCCCAATGTGCATCACTTTACATTTGTCCACATTAAATTTCATCTGCTATTTGGATGCCCAGTCTTCCAATTTCCTAAGGTCCGCCTGCAATTTTTCACAATCTGTATGCATTTCAACAACTTTGAACAGTTCAGTGTCATCTGCAAATTTAATCACCTCAGTCGTCATTCCAATTTCTACAGATCATTTATAAATAAGTTAAATAATACCAGTCCAAGTACAGACCCCTGCGGAATTCCACTGTTTACTCTCCTCCATTGAGAAAAATTACCATTTAACCCTACACTCTGTTTTCTATCCTATAACCCAGTGGTTCCCAACCCTGTCCTGGAGGAACACCAGGCCAATTGGGTTTTCAGGCTAGCCCTAATGAATATGCATGAAGCAAATTTGCATGCCTATCACTTCCATCATATGCAAATCTCTCTCATGCATATTCATTAGGGCTAGCCTGAAAACCCGATTGGCCTGGTGTTCCTCCAGGACAGGGTTGGGAATCACTGCAAACCAATTCCTAATCCACAACTGAACTTTGTCACCTAACCCATGACACTTTAATTTTCTCAGCAGCCTCTCATGAAGAACTTTATCAAAAGCTTTCTGAAAATCAAGCTACACTATGTTAAATGGCTCACCTTTATCCACATGTTTATTCACACCTGCAAAGAAGTCAAGAAAATTTGTGAGGCAAGATCTCCCTTGGCTGAACCCATGCTGACTCTGTCTTATTAAATCATGTTTGTCTACGTGTTCCACTATTTTATTTTTTATAATTGTTTCTACCATTTTGCCCAACACCGAAGTGAGGCTTACCGGTCTGTATTTTCCCAGATCTCCCCTGAAGACCTTTTTAAAAATCGGCGTAACATTAGCCACCCTCCAATCTTCAGGTACTACAGACGATTATAGCAACAGGTTACAGATCATTAACAGCAGGTCAGCTTGTGGGACCTTCAGTTCAATAAAAAAAACCCGCGGGCATTGTAAGATACAATTTTTAAGTCTGTCCCCGCCATCCCCACAACACAAAAACAAAGAAATATAGAAGACCAAACCCCCCAATACCACCCACCCACCCAAACCCCATCTCCTACCATCCCCCTCCCCCCCAGGCCAATTAGTGGGAATCCAGTCATATCCCACCCACCAAGAAGGAAGGAATCGTCTCCTAGCACTCATAGCCCCTTCTCAAGATGTCATCATGATTTCCATCCCTATTGCAAGGGAGGTACAGACCAACAATCCCAAAAACAAAACACTACCACACTCTCCCAGCGCACCCACATGGTGTATATTGTCACAAACCCGAATCCAATGCCGGCCTTGTGCCAGTTAAACCCCGGAGAAAACATCCCCTGAAACTGGTCCGGGCTAATCATTGTGTCCCTGATAGGCAGGAACAGGACCAGGAAGCACAGGCTGTGTTCAGACCTGCTGCAGAATACAGCCTGGTGAAAACTGGCAGGGCCCCTTTAAATCCTCCATTTTGTGAGGATTTTGTGGCTAAACAGGGGAGTTCAGCCCTGAAGGAAGTTCAGCCCCTGAGTAGGGCTGGGCGTGGTACAGCAGCTTTGCACCATTTGGAGAGCTGGCTGACCAGGAGAAAGGGAGACAGAGGAGAAGCTCTCAGGTGGAAGGAGCCTCCAAGTCCCCCAGAGCCAAAGGACATTGAAATGCTGGACTCAGGAACAACCCTGGTAAATCCAGAATGTGAAAGCTATAGATTGCAGTACTTTACCAGAGGTGGGACTATTTGAGGAAATGGATATCAATTAGTTTGAAATTGCTTTTTGAGTTAAGTTTTGAATGTTTCCATTTCTGCTGGGCATAAGGATTTTCCTTGAGCCTGCTAGCTAAAGGAATGTATGCTAGCAAAGTGTTTGCTTATATGAGAAGTTTTTTTTTGTTTTGTTTGCCAAGATGGCTGCTGTGAAAAGAACTTCAGCAAGTTCTTTTCATAAGGTGTGAATATCCTGGAAGCTGGGACAGGATTTACCCAGTGGGTTTGCGGGTTACTTTGCTATTGGTAACAAGGAGCCCCTTTGACAAATCTGCCAGCCTTGCTGCCACTACTTTTGAAAGGGCAGCGCTGCACAGTGCAGTGTGACAGTTTATTTGTCAATTAACAAGTAAGACGCTGGGAGAGTCAAGGACTGTCAGAGACTCTGTTATACCTGGGACATTGATAAAAGAACTTTGGGAAAGTTATCCAGAACAGGCTGGTAATTATAATATATTTTGTTTTCATGATTATGACCAGGATCTTTTGAGTACATTTTCTTTTTATGCATTTTTGCTTGGACCTGTTCAGTTGAACAATAAATTTAATTTCTTTATTTCATTACTTACCTGTGTGAGGCCATTCTGTTTTATGCACATAGGATAAGTTTATTCACAACAGGGACTTCCTCCCTCTTGGGGAAGCACGCTGGGGAGAATATTTTAAGCGTGGGCCGGTTACCGCAAGCCTCGAGGGCCGGCCACGCTACAATATCCAATATATCCCCTAACAGGCAAGAACACCCCCTTTCCTCAAATATCCACACTAGCCCCATCTGCATCCCCTACTACTCATCCGTGCACACAGACACTCATCCAGTCTCCAGCTCTCTGCCCCACACTCCGCCATTCCCACCCAATTCAACTCACTCACATCACACATACAGAGAGTCCTCCACCAACACACCTCTCCCCAAATGCATAACTAATATTTCCAATACAACACACAAAAACTCAATGGAGGAGAACAGTGGAGTGGGTCTGTACTGGGACCGCTGCTATTTAACTTATTTATAAATGATCTGAATATTAGAACGACGAGTGAGGTGATTAAATTTGCAGATGACACTAAACTGTTCAAAGTTGTTAAAACGCAGGTGGATTGTGAAAAATTGCAGGTAGACCTTAGGAAACTGGAAGACTGGGCAGATGAAATTTAATGTAAAATAAGTCAAAGTGATGCACATTGAGAAGAATAACCCAAATCACAGTTACCGGCTACTAGGGTCCACCATGGGGGTTAGCGCATAAGTAAAGGATCTGGGTGTCATCGTAGACAATACGATGAAACCTTCTGCCCAATGCATGGCAGCGGCCAAAAAGCAAACAGGATGCTACAAATGATTGAAAAAGGTATGGTTAACAAGACTAATGTTATAATGCCCCTGTATCGCTCCATGGTGCAACCTCAACTGGAGTATTGCATTCAATTCTGGTCTCCTTATCTCAAGAAAGATATAGCGGCACTAGAAAAAGTTCAAACAAAATGACCAAGATGATAAAGGGGATGGAACTCCTCTCGTATGAGGAAAGATTAAAAAGGTTAGGGCTCTTCAGCTTGGAAAAGAGACAGCTGAGGGGAGATATGATTGAAGTTTACAAAATCCTGAGTGGAGTAGAATGGGTACAAATGGATCAATTTTTCACTCCGTCAAAAATTACAAAGACTAGGGGACACTCGATGAAGTTACAGGGAAATACTTTTAAAACCAATGGGAGGAAATTTTTTTTTCACTCAGAGAATAGTTATCTCTGGAACGTGTTACCAGAGGATGTGGTAAGACCGGATAGCGTAGCTGGTTTTAAGAAAGGTTTGGACAAGTTCCTGGAGAAAAAGTCCATAGTCTGTTATTGAGAAAGACATGGGGGAAGCCACTACTTGCCATGGATCGGTAGCATGGAATATTGCTACTCCTTGGGTTTTGGTCAGGTACTGGTGGCCTGGATTGGCCACCGTGAGAATGGGCTACTGGGCTTGATGGACCACTGGTCTGACCCAGTAAGGCTATTCTTACGTTTTTAACTCAATAACGCCCAAAAAGAAGTGTAAACGCCTGAAGAACTGGGACAAATACTTCTTTATTTCAAATGAAAGACTCAACACTGCCAGTGTTTTGGCTCTTGGCCTGCCTCAGGGGCAGTGGCATACCTAGCATATGTGACACCCAAGGCCCATCATTTTTTTACCTCCCCTCCCCCATCTGTATGAAAAACATGATTTTTAGTAACAATCCACACATCGCACAAGAGTGTACCTAGGACAAGGCAGTAAAACATCAATACACCCATTGTAAAACTAAACAAGCCAGACTAGTACAGATCAATTCTGCACAGTCAATCCTAACAGAAAATCATGTCTTTCGAACACAGAAAACACCTTTGCCTAGTATGGAATATGTAATCACAAACTAACTTCTCCCCCTTTAACAAAACTGTGGTGCAGTTTTTTGTCACAGTGGTAACAGCTCAGACGCTCATAGAATTCTGAGCATTGGAGCTGTTACCACCATGGCCGGCATTAAAAATCACTCTATGGTTTTGTAAAAGGGGGGATAAAATATAAATATGTAGACAAAGGTTAAACTGAACCACCAAAAAGCTAGACTCTGCATACAATGTAACACCACAGAAACAGTAACACTTGTCCCCTATAGCAAAAAAATAAATAAATAGAACTTTTTTCTACCTTTGTCTGCTCTGGTTTCTACTTTCCTCATCTTCTTGTCACTCTCTTCCTTTCATCCACTGGCTGCTCCTTCTATATGGCATCTTCTCTCCTTCTATGCCACTTCCAGAAACTGTATGCCTCCCCCTTTCACCTCTCCCTTCACCCCCATTGGTCTGGCATCCCTCTTCTTCCCTTCCCTCCTCCAATGGTCTGGAATCCCTCTCCTCTCCTTCCCTCTCCCACACCCCCATGGTCTTGCATTTCATTCTCTCCTCTCCCTTCCCCCAACATCTATCAGCATCTGCCCCCTTTCTTTCCCTCCAACCCAATTCCATCCAATATCCTTCCCCCTTATGTCTCTTTCCCCTTTCCCTGCACACCAATTCCATCAGCATCTGCCCCCTTTCTCTCCCTCCACCACCCTTCCATACCACCCTGCCCCCTTTCTCTCCTTCCACCATCCTTCCATGCTCCTTTCTTTCTCCCTCCAAACCAATGCTATGCAAGGTCCCGTGATGACTACGTCTCCCGGCTCTGCTGGAAATAAGTGACATCGGAGGGGGGTAGGTCATCGTAGGACCTTGCAGCAACTCTCAGCAACTGCTGGTCCACCCCCTTTCCAGCAGACGTAGTCATCGCAGGACCTTCCTGCACCTCAGCGCAATGCTAGTCTACCCCCTTCTGATGTCGTTTGTTTTGGAGCAGAGCCGCCAGATGCCGTTATTTCGGGACCTTGCTGCATCGAAACAAGTATGTCGGAGAGGATGGACCAGCAGCTGTGCTGAGGTGCAGGTCCCATTGGAGTAGGTCCACACCCCCACCCCACGCTTGGCATGCCACTGCTCAGGGTTTTTTTTAATTATCATGCAATTTTCTTTTATAGAATTGCTCAACCCAATTTCTGATTAAACTGCTTTTAGAAACCCGTGGTGTCAAATATTTCCCGCTGTCTCTATTCATTATTTCTCTAAAGCAATAGAATAGAGATGGCGGGAAATATTTGCTGCCGCGGGTTGCTGAAAGCAGTTTAATCAGAAATTGAGATGAGCAATTCTATAAAAGAAAATTGCACGATAATTTAAAAGATTCCTGAGGCAGACCAAGTGCCAAAACACTGGCAATGTCGAGTCTTTCATTTGAAATAAATATTTGTCCCAGTTCTGCAGGCGTTTACACTTCTTTTTGGATGTAACTATCATTTCTAATATCACATCTCAACAAGTCACTACTATTAGCCCCCCCACTATAGCAGGTGGGTAACATCTAGGTCCAATTCAGGAAGGTCCAGCGGCCTGGCTCGCTGCAGAAGGACCAGCCAGCATGCGGGCTCCTCATTCCACCCTCTGCCACCGAAAGCCCACCAGGCGCTGCTGAACTGTCCGTGTCGGGACGTTGTCCTCTCCTTCCGCTGGGAGCTCAATCCCCTCCTTCTCCAATAACTCCCAGGCCTCTCGGATCGATGACACTCGGGTGTGCACCCAATTAAATGTCACCAATAGGCCAAAGGGGAATGTCCACCTGTAGCACACATTAGATTGGGTCAGAGCCTGGGTCATCGGCTTGAAAATGTGACATTTCTGCAAGGTGGTAGCAGCCAAATCAGGAGAATGTTCCAAGCGATGATCCTCCCTGGTGACAGTACCAAGCTCTGGAGCCCAATGCAGCAAGCGCTCCTTCAGCGGAAAACTTTGGCAGCAGATCACCAAGTCTGGTGGCTGCTCATTGGATCAAGGCCCCAAGGCCCTATGAGCCCTCTCAATCCCTGCTTCCAAACGATCTTCCTGCAGCAGCCAACGAACCAATTCACTACCACCTGGGCATCACGGTAGACCGCAGTATCAGGAACACCTCCCCACCCCCCTCCGGCACTCTGAGATTGTTATTTATTGTACACCACTCAGAAGTCTGATTGAGCGGTATAAAAAATTTTTAATAAACTTGAAACTTACAGTGGGTGTGGTTCTCTATGTCTTCCACCTTGTCGAGCAGGCCTTGGAGCTCCTCTCACACAGCTTCCAAACCCCACTGCGCCCCCACCACAGGCTCCTCATCCGAATCCAATCGAGTCTCTACTGTATCAATCCGGGTCCCCAGCTCAGCCAAGTCAGACTTAAGATCCTGAATGGCCTCTTTCACTTGCTGCCTAACCGCCGCAATATCAGATTTCACCTCCGCCAGCCATTCTTTCGTGTCTGCCTTGGTTACTACACCCCCACCAGACATGCTGTCGGGGTTCATAGACAATGGCGCGAAAGACAAAAGCGCGCGCCGACAATTGAGCGCAGCACGCGCCGCTCTAAATTACAGTTTTTAGAGGCTCCGATGGGGGGTTTTGTTGGGGAACACCCCCAGTTTACTTAATAGACATTGCGGCGGCGTTATGGGGGGTTTGGGGGGGTTGTAACCCTCCACATTTTACTGTAAACTGAACTTTTTCCCTAAAAACAGGGAAAAAGTGAAGTTTTCAGTAAAATGTGGGGAGTTACAACCCCCCACACCCCCCACAATGCGGCGCGATGTCTTAAGTAAAGTGGTGGGTTCCCCCCCACACCCCCCCCCCGTCGGAGCGCTAAAAACAGTAATTTAGAGCGGCGCGGCGGCGCGCACTGCGCTCAATTGTCTGGGCGGCCTTTGTCCCGGCGCGCTTTTGACCCGACACCTGCTGTCGGGGTCCGGGCTCTCCGAGCAAGACATACTCATCTGGGTCCTCCGCTGCTCATTGTCTGCCAGCCCCGTACCGTGTGGCGCACGGCCTGAGTTCTTATCTCTGGCGCACAAGACAGCGCCATCCCCAACCCCTCTCTTTTTGATGGACACCATCCATTTGCCGATTGTATTGCCAGTACAGGAGCAAGTAGGGAGCTTCAACAACACACCTAAAACACTCAGTTTCATGGGATATCAGCGGGCAACGATCGGACTACCGTGTCTAAGCTCCCATCTTAGACCGGTGATGTCCTTCAATACATTATTTTGATTTTTTGGGGGGGGCACAATTCCCTGGTGTGTATACAGTGTGCATAATACCATCTGTAACAGAAGTACTGCAAGAGGCAACTGGTATACAATGAAGGGGTTCTTCTTTTCTGTGAACATCTACTGTCCCTTATTTTTAAGAGTGGTTCTCATACAGGGGGCAAACAGTGTCCTTTTTAAGCTGCACTAAATATCCAGTATCTGAATTTTAGCTATAAACTACATGCAAATAAGTAGGGAAAGTATGTAGAGTATAACTCATGGAATTCTTTCCAATTTCCCTGCGAGAGAGAGAGAGTGTGTGTGATTGGCAGTAAATATTAAAAACTGCATCCAAATACATGCTTAGTGTATCCACGCTATCTGCTGATGCATTTGCAGCGCAGTAAAAGAACAATTCTATTATCTGGGCACAGTGGATTTATAAAGCTGGATTGGCATTAGCCATCTCATGGCAGCTTCACAAAGTTAAAACTACCCTGGTACCTCTGTAGCTTGGTTTAGTGTCTTCTTTTCCTAAACAACTGAACCTTACACTATATATATAGGATGACTAGATGTAGCTGGGCCAGAGCTATACCCCTTTCACCATTTCTGCTTTTAACACACAAGACAGACACCCAGAACAGCTGCAGCATTGTACCTGACCAAAAGAGTAGGCGCTGGATGAGGACGGTGAAGGTTTCCAGGGATTAAAGCAGCTTGGTATGTGGCAAGCTGGGCAGTGAGTGGTTGGGAGAAGTGACAGTTGAAAGAGAACACACTGCAGAATGTCACATTCCAAAACAGATCCAGAGCCTTAAAGCCACAGGCCGCATGAGGGAATCCCACACGGATGAGATGTCACTGTGAGCATATGTCTTCCGTAATTAGCTGGCTGACATTCAGAAACGGTAATAATCCACTATTTTCCTCTGATCACATAAGTTGATATTCCTGTTCCCTTCTACTCAATGAGAGGAAGTGTATTGAAAAAAGCAGATTCAATGTAGCATAAGCAGATCTGAGTCAACTTACCCCTGAGGACCTTCATTCCTTTAACCACAACAGCACCATGCTTCTTATAATGGTAACACCTGTACCCTCATTCTATCATGCTATATCTTAGGGTTAGCATTCTCACCCATCCCCTGATCTGCCATCAGCAGTACCGCACCACTCGGAGGAATAGCCCTCTCCCACCTCCCTCTACCCCAAGCTCCCATCAAAATAGAGTGACTCGGGGAAATTTACTACTTATTTCTAAGATAAGCAGGGTAAAATCTGTTTTACTGCTTGGGATCTAGCTAGGTACTTGGGACTGGGTTGGCCCCTGTTGGAAACAGGATACTGGGCTTGATGGACCTTCGATCTCTCCCAGTATGGCAATTCTTATGTTCTTAACAATGAAAGTAAGTGAGAGTGCTGTCCCTCTGATGCAGTGTGATATATTGGCCTATCCTGATGGAAGCTCGGGGGGGGGGGGGGGGGTTGTGGGGCAACTACTGACCCTCAGATTTTGTGTGAGTTATCGCTCTATCCTGATGGGAACTCTTGGTGGTGGTGATAGGGATTGGCAAGCGTTCCATCCCTCAGATGCAATGTAGGGTATTGCTCTATCCTGATAGGAACTGGAGGGGGGAGGGAGGAGATCACTGACCCTCAGATCAGTGGCATAGTAAGGGGAGTGCGGGGGGGGGGGGGGAGCAGCACTGCTCCTTCTCTCCGCCCCCACGCTCCTCTCCTTGCTGTGCATGCCCCTTGCCTTCCCCTGTACCTTTTTTACTTCTCCGTTGGGAGGTTGCTGCCTATGTCGGCATCAGCGCTCTCTCTGATGTCACTTCCGGGACCCACGCCTAGGAAGTGACATCAAAGGGCAAGCCGACACTGACGTGGGCATGTTGCTCATGCCAGAGAAGTTAAAAAGGTACAGGGGAAAGGGAAGGGGGTCACACGTATGGCAGGGGGGTGAAGGGGTACCACTACCCTAGGCACCGCTCATCCTTACTATGCCACTGCCTCAGATGCAGTGTGAAATACTGTCCATCTTGATAGGAGTTTTGGATTGGGAGGGTCAAAGAGTATGTCCCTCCAATGCAGTGTAGGGTATTGCTCTATCCTGATGGTATAGAAAGAGGATTACTATATAGGTCCTGGACCTGATGGGCCGCCGCATGAGCAGGCTGTTGGGCGTGATGGACCTCTGGTCTGACCCAGCAGAGGCACCGCTTATGTTCTTATGATGGGAGCTAGGGGGAAGAGGAGAGAGAGCACCGTCTTTCAGATGTAATGTGAGGTATTGCTCTATCTATCCTGATGGGAATAGTGGCAGTGAGGGTAGTGGGGAACACTTTCCCTCCAACACAGTAAGAAATATCATTCTATCCTGATAGATGCTTTGGGAGGGTGAGAGTACTGTCATTCAGAAACAGTGAAGGTTATCACTCTATTCTGATGGGAGCTTGGAATAAGGGGATGTGGAAGACAGCTATTCCTCTTAAGTAGTGAGGTATTGCTGATGGCAGATCAGGGGATGGGTGAGAATATCACAATTATTTCATCTTTGAGAATGATTATTAATTGCAAGTAAAAGGGGTGGCGATGGGGGCCACAGTTGCCCCATCCAATGCATGTTTATAATGTCACAGTTTGAAGATAAATATATATACATTGAAAATGAACATATATACAGCATATATATATATATATATGCTGTGGGGGGGGGGGGCGCTGTGGAGCCCCACTAAGATGGTCACCTGAACACTTAGCTCTGGCAGCCCTTACTCTTTTTCTTTATCTTCTGCTGCATTTCACATCGAATCTCTTACTCAACCTAATTCACTCCATAAACAATGGCTACAGCCAAAACTGGCAAAAGACACAAGCCCGAACCTCAATCATTGGCGAAATTGGAGGCATAGGAGAAATCAGATAAGCCTGAAGCTCCCTCCATGCTAGATTTATGGGAAGCCATTAAATCGGTCCAGAATATGCTTACCGATACCAAAGATGCCATGGCAGAAATCAAAGACGAATTGTCCACAATTCATGAGGATTTAACCACGTTTAAAACTAAAGTCGCTGACTTGGAAGTTAAACTAAATTAAACTAAACCTTAAGTTTGAATACTGCATCCTCTTCACAAATGTAGAGCTCGGCACGGTTTACAGGAATTCATATAGAAAGGAACTCCAATGAAAAGTTGAAGGACTTAGTAAAGAGAAAGGACTTAGTACGTCGGAGGGGATGGACCATATCGAAGAGGGACTTAGTATATCGAAGAGGGAGGGGTAATTATATTTTAGAGAAAAGCCAAGTTTTCAGGTGTTTTCGGAAGAGTTGGAGGGAGCTCAGACTCCGATGCGGGACAGCATGGCTATTCCACAGCTCAGTGATCCTGAAGAGGAGGGATGACCCTAGTTTTCCTGCATGGGATATGCCTTTTAATGAGGGGAAGGATAGTTTGAATTTTTTAGTGGATCTGGTGGTGTTGGGATTCGAGGAGTTCCAAGATAGTGGAAAAAGGGGAGGAAGGATGCCGTGTAGAGTCTTGAAGGTTAGACAGGCGCATTTGTAGTGAACCCTAAGGGTTACTGGAAGCCAGTGAAGCTTAGGCAGAAGCGGGGAGACATGGTCAAATTTACTTTTTGCGAAGATTAGTTTAGCCGCGGTATTCTGAATCCGTTGAAGTCTATGAAGGCTCTTCTTTGTTAGGCTTAAGTAGATGAAGTTACTGTAATCCAGTCTGGAAAAAATGATGGATTGTATGAGGACAGCAAAGTGTTGTTGATGAAAGCAGGATCTCACTTTCCTTAACATGTGAAGATTGAAAAAGCATTTTTTTTACTAAGGAGTTGAAGTGGTCTTTGAAGGACAGTGTAGAGTCAATGATGATGCCCAGAACTTTGCTAGAGAGCTCAAGCTGCAGTTTGGTGCCAGAGGACAGTGGGATGAGGGTGGGTAGTGGCCACCATGGAGATCAACATCAAGGCGCTTCAAAGCCACGTGAAACGCACGCTGGTTATTGAACGAGAGCTTGAAGATGCTAGTAATCGCTCTCATAGAAACAACATACGTCTTTTGGGGGTCCCGGAAGGTCAAGAAGGAAATATGATCGCCTTCCTCAAAACTTTCATCCCCACCTTGTTGCACCTTCAATTCAAAGGTGACTTTGAAATCGAGCGAGCACATCGATCGCCATCTTCGCGCCAACCGCGTGATCGGCGCCCAAGACCCATCATACTCAAAGTCCTCCGTTACCCTCAAGTAATAGAAATCATGCAGAAAGTGAGATCTCTTGCACCTCTAACCCATGAGGGACATACGATTCTCTTCCTTCCTGACCTGCACAGAAACACCGTCAAAGCTCGACAACTTCTTGCCTCCCAACCGCAACTCAAGAAAATGGGTGCCCGCTTCGGCATCTTTTACCCGGCACGGATGCGGATCACCTTCCTGAACCAGACTAAAGACTTCACTGATCCTGAGCTTCTCGCCAACTCCAATCGATGCTGTCTGAGCCTTCCCAGCCTAACCTTCACCATCGGCTGCTAAACTGAACTATTCTCCAGTGTGACTTATCTTATTTGCTATCTGAGTACACTTCAATTTGCTTACCATTGAATCGGACTGATATATTCTTATTTTCTTTTTATAGTTTCTTTCTTTTATCTTAATATGCTTACTGATTAGACTAGTCTTTTCTCCTCTCTATACTATCTCACACTGTTTCCTTACAGATTGCTTGTGTACTCATAAATTTGTTCAGCATTTACTAGAGCTTCTTCAATTTGCTCTGTTTATTTGTTTAGTCTGGCAGCCTACCACTTAGCCATTGTTTGTTCACAATGTTCACTTTCGCTTATCGCTTGACCTTTCTGAACTGTTTGCTTGTTAAATTTAATTAGACTTGCAGCAGGGGCTACTTTCTGACAGTCCTCTCTACTTAGGCTGCTGGTGTGCTGTTTGTCTCTCTCGACCGTCTGGTTTGTCACTTTTCAGACACCCATTGCTACTGCCCACTGCTTTTTGCAGTGAGCTACACTCACTGACTCTGTATATATATTATTACTTCTTTATTTTATTTTTACTTTCATGATGTATACAGCCTCCACCTTTCCTTTAACTAATTTGCTTACAGTTGCTTGCATAATTACACGATTGTATATTTTTACAAGTATGCCATTGTAATTCACAGATCAAAACTCGACCTCGGAAATGTCACTCTATAACTTCTCTTAATGTTAAAGGTCTTAACAATGTAATCAAAAAACGCAAAATCCTCTCTTATATAAATGACCTTAAATCCGATATAATCCTCCTACAAGAAACACATCTTAATGATGTGGTCTCAACTAAATTTGTTATGAGAGGATTTTGCGCTCCTGTATTCTCCCCGGCCCTTAATGGGAAAAATGGTGTTCTTATACTTAGACAACACATGGAATTTTGCTACTCCTTGGGTTTTGGCCAGGTACTAGTGACCTGGATTGGCCACCGTGAGAACGGGCTACTGGGCTTGATGGACCATTGGTCTGACCCAGTAAGGCTATTCTTATGTTCTTAATCTTGTTCATATAGCTGTTCATATGTCTGTTTGTAGAGCTTGTGGACATCTTTGTCACAGTTACTCCTAACCCATTTCTGGTCCGAAGCAGTTAGCAGAAGAGGAAGATCTTTACTGCCTTCCAGAAAGTTGTTAGGGAGCCCAGGGATCTGATTTGCATGGGCAGATGATTCCATAGGTTAGGGAGGAAGTTGATGTAGGAGTGTTTACGTGCAATTTCCAGTTGAAGGGCTCTTTCTGAGTCATTTTTGTTTCAGAGCGGAGGGGGCAGTTGGGCATGTAGGGGTGTAATTTGGCAGCTATGTAGTAGGTTGCTTTGTGGTGTAGGTTTTTATGGGCTAATATGAGGCCCTTGAAGGCACAGCGCTTGTTGATAGGTAGCCAGGTTTTTAAAGAGGCTGATCGTCACATTCTGTACTTACTGTAGATGGTTCAGGTTTTTTGCAGTGAGGCCATTGACGTGTGTATTGCAATAATCCATAAGCGAGAGCACATAGGAGTAGAGGAGCTGGGCAAAGTCTTCTTCAGAGAGATAAGGGCGGATATTCCATAATTGGCACAGGTAATGAAATGAGGTAAAGATGACTTGGGAGATTATGGGAAGAGAGAAAGATATGCTATTAACCTCTACATTAGACCGGTCATTGATATAGCCCAGAAATACAACATCAAAATCCTATGCCGATGACATTCAACTCCTCCTCCCACTAGATGAATACCAATCAGCCCAAATTATCAACCTCCAACTTTGCCTTTCCGACATGAAAAACTGGATGACAAATAACAAACTGCAGCTGAACGCCACTAAGACCCAACTCTTATGGATTAGAAAGAAAAACACCAAATATACCTGCCCATCTCTATCACGGGAATCCACCTCCCTCACAGCAGCAGACCAGGTACGTAGCCTCAGAGTAACATTGGATGGCCACCTGTCCCTATCCACCCACATCTCCCAGGTGGTCTCCACTTCCTTCTACTACCTCCGCCAACTGAGAAGGATCAAACCTTATATCTCCAAACTGGACCTAACTCAACTGCTCTACGCCTATGTTCTCTCCAGGATGGATTACTACAAATCCATATTTAATGGAGTAGCCAAAAAGGAACTCAAACACCTCCAGTGAGTCCAAAACGCAGTGATCCGCCTCCTATACAACTTCAACTATCACGACCCCATCTCCCCAGTCCTCCACACAGAACACTGGCTACTAATCAATAAACACTTCAAGGCTCTTGTAATAGCATAAAAGATTCCATGCCACCACCCCAGCCTACATAAGTTCCAAGCTACACCTGTATGCCCCTACCCTCCCCTTCTGCTCTAGAGCAGAGAGACGACTATGCATCTCCCCAGGAAGGTCTCTCCTGATGGAAACTGCTCCTACAGCCATTTCATTCCACAGCTTTGGAACCAACTTTCCCCACAAATCAAATTACAGAACTCATTAATGACCTTCCGAAGAGCTGTGAAAACCTCTCTCTTCAACTAAAGGTCCAGCTGCAAACAATCCCCTCTAAACTCTCTCCCACCAACAACCACTAGTTGGTGGCCCTCTGATCCAATCTACTGTATTACCTCCCAAGGAATTTCCTTTGAATGTCCCCACTCAAGCTGTCCTTAAGTTACTGTACTGTCCAGCCTTGTCATTATGCTACTGTATTGTATGGCATAGTATTGTGGTATATTGTATTGTATTGCCAAACATACTGTCCAATGTAACATACTGTGAATGTTAGCTTGTAACCCGTTCTGAGCTCCCGGGAGGACAGGATAGAAATCAAATTAAATAAATAAATAAATATCACACCAAGGTGCGGACTTGATCTTTGGCTGTTAGAGTAGTTGATTCTCAGTGATGAGTGGGTGAAACTTGAGCTCTGCTTCCTGACCCAGAGCAGCTGTTTTGGCAGTGTTGAGTTGAAATTTGTTCCAAGTCATCCAGTCTTTCATGTCTGTGAGACAGTTGTGTAGCTTGGCGAGTTGGGTGGCCCTATCTCTACCCAGAGGAAGGAGTTGGATATCATCAGCATACGAATGGATCTTGATGTTGTGTTTGTGGGGAATGTCTATGACAGGCTTAATGTATAGGTTGAAAAGGAGTGGGGATAGTAAGGCTCCTTGGGGGACCCCACATTTTGTGGGTTTAGGCTTAGAGATGTCTGAACTAAACAGAACGGATTGTGTTCTCTGTGATAGAAAGGATGAGAAGCATTAGAGTGCTGACCCTGTGATTCCTAGGTTGGTAAGTCTGGTGTGCAGAATCTAGTGGTCGACAGTATCAAAGGCTGAGCTGAGGTCAAGCTGGATCAGTAGGGCATCATTTCCCTTGTCCAGTATAGACCAGCATTCATCTATGATGTCCAAAAGGACAGTTTCTGTGCTATGGTATGCTCTGAAGCCTGATTGGAACTTGGATATGGCTACTTGTTGATCCAGGAAAGTTTGTTGCTGTTGTAGCACTATCTTCTTTAGTAGTTTTGAGACAAAAAGCAGATTAGAGATCGGTCTGTAGTTACTTGGGTCCTTCAGGTCAAAGGTGGGTTTCTTGAGGATGGGTTTGATGAGGGCGGATTTCCAGCTGAGTGGTACATTCCCAGTCACTAAGGAGGCATTAATGAGAGGAAGGAGTGACTCAGTGAAAGCATCTTGAACTGATAGTAGGAGATTGGATGGGCATGGGTCTAGGAGCGAGTTAGTAGACGTAGTTGTTTTATGGTCTCTGCGAGATCTCTGTGGGTGATTGATTGGAATTGGGGAAGAGATCCGCTTGGTGCGTCTATGAATGAGCACGGAGATAGGCCCATGGGTAGCAGAGGTGAGGGTGTTGTGGATCAAGTTTTATTTAAAATTTGATATTCCGCATATCAAACTTCTAAGCAGTATACAATAAAAAGTATAAAAACTAGATTAAGACATACAGACTTACTGGTACAGGGGGAGAACTGGGGAGAACTACATGACAGAATAGGACAGAGATCTATTTATGGATAGTACAATACGAGGGGGACCCGTCTGTAAATTATAGTTGTAAAAAAGTTTAAATTAGTATGCATCACCTTCCCACTGTTCAGTTTATCCACCAGCTTCTGTAGGCCGCTATCACCAGTGCCGGCCAGCCTGATGTCATTGCTGTATGTTGTCGATTTTGGCTTGGAAGTAGTCAGAGAGTATCTCGCTGCTGAGGTCAGCTAGGATGTTGTGCTTGTTCCTGTGGAATGTAGAGAAGAGGCGATTTGTCAGTGTGAATAAGTATCTGGAGCAATTGGGGACTTTTTGAAGGAACTGTGCATAGTAGACTTTTTATGCCTCCAGGAATGCAGATTTATAGTTTGTTGAGAGATTCTTCCAATAGGCTTTATTCTCCTTATGTTGGCATTTAAGCCATCTCCTTTCAGCTTTCCTGAGGTTTCTTTTTTTGGATCTGAGTTCATCAGTGAACCAGAGGGAGCAGAGATTGTGTGTGGTTGGCTATGTCTTTATAGGTTGGGCCAGGCTCTCATAGAATGATTTTATTTCTGTGTGCCAGGTAGAGGCTGTTGAGTTGATAGAGTGGATATCTTGTTCACATTCTTTAGCAAGTTTGTGGATGCCGGCAGAAAGGTCACTTATATGATGGAAGTCTTTGGAGACTGAGGGAGGGGCTGTGCCATGGAGGTGGAAAGTGATGAGGTGGTGGTCTGACCATGGGACAGGTATAATGCTGTGAGCAATGCTTTGGGGATATGTGGTCAGGTCTTTATGAATGAAGATCAAGTTGAGGGTGTTGCCTGCTGAGTGTGTGGCGGATGAGACAATCTGGTGGAATCCTAGGTCGTCTAAGGTTGTCAGGAAGTCAGCCGTTGCACCAGAGGTGCTGGGATAATCAGGGAGGTTGAAGTTTCCTAGGATGGTTATTTGCTTGTAGGAGACATACAATTTGATGATGTTGAGGAGGTCCTCTAGTGTACTTAAGGGGGAGTGAGGAGCCCTGTATATAAGGGCAAAGATGGTTTCACTATTGCTAGCTACGGTGAAGATAAGGCATTTGAGGGCTATGAGGGAGAAGGCATCTATCAGCTTGGGTGAGGTGTCCGGTTTTTTTGTTTTATTTATTTATTTGAGTATAACAGTTTATTATACATACAGTTCTCTAAAGAAATATGAGTCCACATCAAGGAAAATATAGAAAGCATTCTAAAACATATTTAACCATGAAGAAAAAATAAAGAACATTCCTGTAAATAACATATCTTAAGTTTTAGATTTTAGTTTGAACATCCATCTCTCTGTCTAACAGGAATCTTTCCAACTGATCAGGTTCAAAAAAAGCATATGAAATATATATTTTTTAAATTTTATTATTTATTGATTTATTTGTTACATTTATATAACAAAAAACATAAGTATATCCAGTTCAAACATAGCATATAAATGCTCATCAAATAAAGTCAAAGGCAATAGTTTATCAATGATCAAGTCCACATTAAATGGCCGAGAGTGCCAAAGCTTAAAAGCATATGAAATATTTAAATAAGTAACCATACATTTAGCAGGAAATTGTAGGAAAAAAGTAGCTCCCAGTGATAGTACTCGCAATTTATACTGAAGAAATTGTTTCTACCTATATTGTGTAGCTCTACAAACATCCGAAAACATTTGTAGTTTCTGCCCGCAGAACAGGAAATCTTTTTTCAAGAAATAATTTTTCAAAATAATACTTTTTACAAGACTCCGAGGCGAAAGTAACCAGGAGGGTGGCACGTTCAGAAATTTCATCCTGAGTTGTTTCCAGAAATAAAGTTAAATTTTCCAGTGGATCTTTCTTCTGGTTACATCCATCAGGCATACACCCACCTCCTGGTTTACTAACCCTCTCACTGGGAGATAAACATCTATTCAACACAATAGTTTCAGCATTGCTCAATTCTAGAACCTCTTTAAAATATTTTCTAAGTAGTACCGTATCTCGGGCAAGAGCAGTGAACATTTTGGAAAATTCATTATTCTCAGATTAGAAGCTCTCGTATGATTTTCCATAATTTCATATTGCCTATGCAACCAAAGACTATCTTTAATTGCTGAAGTACTAGTTTGCTTTAGCAAGCCTATCTGAACATCTGATTTTTTAACTGCTCCTTCTAATTGATTAATTTTTTCTTCCATACTTTCTATTTTAGACACTACTTGACCTGAGAAAACACAAACTTTTTGATAAAGCTTCAGACCTCTTAACCACAGTCCACACATCTCTTAAAGTTATATTCTGAGCTTTTCCTCAATAGATAAATTCCCACTAGGAAACTGAACTGATTGAATTTCATTTTTATGCATTAAGGGGGATTTCGACTGTGGGTTCTATCCTATAGGGAGACTATCATTAAACAAGAATCCTCTGAAGAGAAACACGAGACAGGTGGACCTGGGAAAATTATTTCCCTAGAACTTAAAGAGGCACCCGATACATTTCTTGCAATTGGAGAGGAAGGGGTAGGTTTAGAAGTTAATACCAAATGTCTTTCAATAGGGCCTGGACGGGCCGGGGTACTAGAAGGTAACAATTTAGACTTTAACCTTCGCTTACCCATAATCACAACAAATCACTTAAATAACAGAAAGTCTCAAACCATGTAATCTATTCCACTAGGGCTCCACCAGGACTCAGAGAGCGGCAAGGTTTTATCTCCTGTTCTGCCCCTCCCACTGATCTCAGCACGGGGCCTTGGGTACAGCTGATGCTTGAAAAAAAAGGTAAAGCAAAGTCACCGGATACCTCCTCCACTCCAAGCAGACCTCCAGTAGCTGCAGAGAGTGGCAAGGTTTTATCTCCAGTTCTGCCCCTCCCACTGTCAGCACAGGGCCACGGGAACAGCTGATGTTTTGAAAAAAAAAAAGGCAAAGCAAAGCCGCCGGAAACCTTCACTCCAGGCAAACAAGCCTCCCCTCTCTCCCGTGAGGTACCCATTTTGATGATTGCTGCCACCCCACCACCTTTCCTTCATTTGCGGGAGCAAGCTAATGCCTGGTAGTTGGGGGGGGGGGGGGGGGGGCTAGGGATTTCCTTCCTCCTAGGGACACTCTTTGTCTTGCAGCCAGGTTTCTGTGATGAGGATATCCCAGTCATTGTCAGTGAAGAGATCATAGATGATGGCATCTCTGTTGCCTGTTGATCTGGCATTGATGATGGCTATTGAGAGGGAGTTGGAGGAAGGTATTGGTAGTGAGGATGGGATGGGGATGAGGCTATTTGTATTTCTTGTGTGGAGGTTCCTGTGGTGTGAACTCAAGTCGCTGTACCTGCCTTGGCCTAAGAGCACTGGAATGGTGAAGCACATTTTGGCAAGGAGTACTAGAGTGGAGGGGGAGCTGGAGCTGGGGGACAGAAGCTGCCATTGGGAGTGGCTGGCTGTGGTAATGGGGTCGAGAAGGAGTGGGACAAGGAGTGCAGGGGTCATTGTGTCGGAGAAAATAAACCCAGGATAGGGCAGCAGAGGGCAAGCAGGGCCTATGGGTGAGCCAAGATGGATGTAGGGCAGAAAATGAAGAAGGAAAGAAAAACAGCAAATGGATAAGAAGGCTTGGAAACAGAGTTAAGAGCACAGACAAAAGGAAGTACAACCAAAGACTGGGAAAAGATGAATAGAAAAATAAAATCACCAGACAAAGGTAGGAAAAGTAATTTTATTTTCAATTTAGTGATTGAAATGTGTCAGATTTCAGAATTTACATCTGTTGTCTATATTTTGCATTGTTCAGTAAGAAACATGTTTCTTTCTATTTCTCTGTATTGTACTGCACACAGAGCTTGGCATTTTAGGGTTTTGTTTATGTATATTAGGACTTTTAGTTTGTGGTTGTGTATTTGCTTAGGGTCTATTGGTGTTCTACATGTGTGACCAAGGCTAGGTGTTCTGGTAAGAATGAATGTCATGAAGCGTTATTGGTGTGATGACCCCAAATAGAAATATATTTGTTGGCAATTTGTCTAGGTTTTGGAAGGCCCCGAGCTCGGGGCCACATCTGGAGGGCTTCTGTGCATGTTGATGTGATGACATCACACATATGCGCGCATGAGTGTGATGTCATTATTCTGAAATCCATGCATTCGCAGAGGCCCTCTAGACACGGCCTGGAGCTCGGGGAAGGAAACTTAAGGTTTGTGTGGGGGCAGGGCTGGGGATGGAACAGGGCAGGGCCAGGGGTAGAACAGGGTGTGTTCTCTGTTTTTTTAAAGAGGAAATCTGGTAACCCTAGGATATGTCAACTGGCATAGCTAGAGCGAAAGGCATATGCTCACACAGACTGATGAAGGCAGGCAGTTGAAGTTGATCCATGCAGCTCAAACAGGAAATGACAGCTGGCAGTAGCCCAGATGAAAGGAAGGGAGAAAGTGAAAGGATTAGAGTTGCAGGGGAGAAAGAGGTTCAAATACTGTTCTGTTTAATGTATGGTTTTAAAAGCAAACAATCAATTTTGCATAATGTAGATTGCTTTTCTGTCTATATATCCTTGGGGTGTAAAACTATTGCTGATTGAGGCCTAGATGTACTAAGAGGATCGGTTAGACCATGTGGGTCTACACCGATCCGATTTTTTGGCTGATTCAGAAAGAGCTATTGATGCACTAAAAAGTTTGCATGCAAATGATTCAAGTGGATGTTAGTTGTAATCCCCGACTCTGCCATTCGATTATCACTGTGAGAGCAACTCTCACACGTGCGCAGAGCCGGCAGAGGAAGCCCAAACAACTGAGATGCAGGGGAAGGGAAAGCAGTTTCCTGCCACTCAACTGTTCAGGGCAGGAAACCTTTTTTTTTTTCTTTAATGGGCACAGATTCTGTGTGTGTTACACACATACAATATCTGTCCCATAAAAAAAAAAGAAAAATAAGCACCCTTCCCACCATTGATGGCTCTCTCTGACAAACCAGCACCACAAACCGTCCCCCCCCCCCCAAGCCAGCAAAAACGGCAAGAGGAATGCCCACTTCCTCCTGCCATACTGACCCACCATGAAAGAAAAATGGCAAGAGGGATACCAACTCCCTCCCCTCTCCCCATGGTAGCAAAACGACATATGCACAATATCTGCCCCATTAGAAAAAAAAGCACCCCTAAGGCCCTGATTGGCTCAGATGCCTGAGGCCCCTTCCCTTAGGCACCTCCCACTGTATCCAGGGATACAGAAAGGAGCCTTAGGGCCTTAGACGCCTCCTTGTTGTATCATGGGATACAGAGGAAGGAGCCTAAGGCCCCTCCTAAGAGGATGCCAATGGGAGGGACCTTAGGCATCTGAGCCAATCAGGGCCTTAGGTCCCTTCCCGTGAATCACATGATGGAGCGGGTAGGGAAAGGCCTGCCATTTTGATTTGGTGGGCCTACAAGCGTAACGGACTGAGCTTTCCTCCTGCTCCAACTTCTCTAAAAAGTTACAGGGGGGCTGGGGGGGGTTCAGGGGACCTCTTATGGCAGGAGGGAGTGGGCATCCCTCCTGCATTTTTTATGGGGGGGAAGGGGAAAGGGATGTTTTGGAAGAGCACCTGATGCGAGAGTGGGCCTTTGGTGACAGGAGGGAATGGGCATCCCTTCTGCCATTTATTCTCGCATGAGGGAGATAGGGTCATCATGGCAGGAGGAAGTGGGCATTCCTCCTGCCATTTTCACTGGCAAGGGGTGGTGTCGGTTCCTGGTGCCAGTTCTTCACGGAGAGCCATCATCGGCAGGGGTGGGTCTTTCTTTTCTAATGGGGCACATATTGTGCATGTATAATATGCACAATATCTGTGCCCATTAAAAAAAAAGGTTAGACATGTAAGCAACTGGTCTTGACCAGTCACTTTTTATGGATCACTAAAAGTGATCACTTTTTTAGTTCATTGGGAAGCCATGTTAGAGCATCAATTGCTCTACTAGTTTGCATGACATATTAATCAGCTTATTTGCATGGTCGGATCGGGGAATGAGCAATTGTGTAGAAAACCAGGCGGTGAGCCGTTTTCTCCACTGGGTCGGCAAACGTGATCATCGTTATAGCTGTTGAAACAGATTTAACGGCGATTGCTGACTTTAGTGCATCTGGGCCCAAGAGGTTTCTTCACAGTTGCATGAAAGGCTATGAGACAGTCACATTGCAGAACTGCTCTCTGGGTAGGGCACATGAGTTAAATATGCAGTTTAAAATTTAAAAAGTGAAAAAGAGAACCAGTGGGATAAAATACACACTCTTTATTGAATTTATACATAGAGAAAATAAAACCAAAGAGGGGTGGAAGAGAGTCCGAAGGTGGCCATGTGCAGCCACAGGGCATACTGGAAGGGGACAATGAAGCTGTTCAAAGGTGTAATTAATGTTTCACCCAGGAAATCCAGGCATCCATAGCAACTTCATCAGCAATTGGTGGCACTCCCTGCAACAAAAGAGAACAGAAGAGATTTAAGCTAGACCTGGAAAGAATCAATTCCTTTTGCATTGTATGGTCAGTCTCTGTTCCCATATACAAAGAGAGATCTCTTCAATATTGGGGGGGAATTTGTTTATTTCTGGGTTTTTACACTATGGCATTCTGACATCCTTTTTCTGTAACAAGGAAAGATGTAGAATAGATGCCATATTCTGCTTCTGTACACTCGTCATATAGGAACTCAGTTCTTGGTCTGCTATAGTGAGGCACTTTGGTGTACCACAGCTATCTCCACCCTTCCCAGTGCACAGGACTTCATGCAGCTTCCCATTCAGACCACCAATAACTAGATATCTTTTGGTGTGAATTTTGTGATGCATGACCAACTTGCCTTTTAGAAGACTCTGTTTTTTGGGGTTTTTTTTTTTTACCAAAATTGTTACAATCTTCATGCCCTCTCCCCACATTTACAATCTCTTGCATCAGAAACTCAGCTCCCAGATTTTAGAGTGATGACCTCAAAGAGCTCCCGTTTCTAGTTAAGCACTCTGAAATAATTCAGGTATTGATTGCTACACATAGGGCAGACACTGGGGCTAAACATTTCTCAAAGATCCCAAAGTTGAAACTTGGGGAGCTACATGAATAGAATGCATTTAATGATGCGCTTTGTAGCTTAAAATTCAAAACAGAGTAGAAGAGAAG
The DNA here is from genome assembly GCF_902459505.1 of Geotrypetes seraphini. Lineage (NCBI taxonomy): Eukaryota > Metazoa > Chordata > Amphibia > Gymnophiona > Dermophiidae > Geotrypetes > Geotrypetes seraphini. The sequence continues at coordinate 128,193,578 of NC_047094.1, forward strand.
GCAATTGAAAAATGTCTATTCTGTACCGCTTGGTAGACTAGTATAGTCCTTATGAATGGGTAATATGCCTCACTGCTACCAGCAGGTGGAGACTGAGATCAAACTTGTATATTAGCATAGCATGCCTCTCTTGCTACTCCAGTTTTCCTCAGTCTCCAGTAGCAGGTGGTAAGGCTTTTCAGCTCCCCTCATAGCACTTTTGGAACTTTGTTTGTGGACTCCTGTTTCCCCTTTTTGTGCTGGATAGAGCTTAGGTGGGTTCTGTTTGGGGATCTGTCCGACCTCAAGGGTGTTAAACCCAGCGGGTCTTGTGCTGGGTCCCTCCCCCAACCTTCCTTCACCTCCCCATATTCTTGTAGTGGGCCTCAGCAGGCGGCCTGGCCCCCTGGTTGGTCAGCCCTCTAGCTTTGAGAGCTGTGGAGTCTGCTCTGACTAAGTAAAAAGAAATAACAAAAAAATCCTGAAGTGTGCCGGTCTAAAGGGCTCATTTCCCTTTATAACTACCTTTTTTTCTGTGTTTTTTCTCAACTAACCGGCACTTTCTTTACAGCTAGGGTGGTTTTCATCACAATGAGCTCTTTTAAAGGGAAAAAGTGCTCCTTGTGCTATTGGCCGGCCTGTGCAGGCCGGAGCGGTGGGGAAGCCTCGTCGGTAACGGATGCCAGCGGCCAGGGTACTTCGCCAAATGTGCCTTGCGGTTCGGCTTCGAATCGTGAGGAAGCCCGGGTTCCCCAGCCACTGACGGTCAGGGAGCACAGGATTTCCTTACTGCTGGTTCGGCTGGGGATTACCTTTTTGCATTGGTCGGTTCCTCAGCCTCAGCGTCAGGAAAGTCCCAGGCTTTTCAGACACAACAGGCCGCAGGAGCTCCGATTTTGGCGGTTTCAGGTCCAATTTCAGTGGGAACCTCCTCATTCATTTCAGTTACCCCAGGTGACCTTCCCCCTGTTCTGGTAATACAGGGGTAAGGTATATCAGGGTGCCCTGCTGGGGCAGGGAGTCCCTTGGGGGCCACCGGAGGGCCTTCCCCCTGAATTTACATTAGCACTTTGTAATGCTTATGTGCTGGCGGCAGGAGGTTCCGTGTCCACTCTGGGAGTCTTGGGAGGGGGGAGGGTTACCCTTGACGTCTTCCCCAGTGCGGCCGCACACAGCGGCAGTTTTGCCCCCTCTACTACTCTCTCATCCAAATGCCCGAGGGTCTCTTGGGTGAGGAATTTTTCCCAGAGGAGCACGAGGTGATTGATGAGGACCTGGACCCTTGGGGAGAATTCCAGGATCAGTCTAAGTCAAAATACACCCTCTAAACTAGTACCTTAAATTTTGAATATATGAAGACAAGCCTCAGAGACCTTAAATTCAGGCAGCGAGCTGCTAGAGATACTGGCAGGTCGGAATCTCAATCATTGGCTCGAACTTCATAAATATTTGTAATTTTTTTTTAATATTTTAAATATAAATAGAAAAAATAAGTAAAAAATAGTGCAAGTTGGAGTCCCTCCTTAAACAGAGTTTTGATGTGACAGCTCTGTGATCCAGGTGGCTATGTGTGGCGGACTGGTGGCTCGGGCGTGTTTTTGTTGGGCTCAGCATGTTCTTGATGATAAATCTGAGAATTGGGACTTGCTAAGGCAAGATTTTGCCAAAATTGAATTGGGTGCTTCTTATCTCTCGGATGCCATGTATGACCTCTTGCAAGCTTCTGCCAAATCTCTGGCCTTAGGAGTGGCAGCACGCCATACCTTGTGGCTTCGTGCTTGGTCGGTGGATTCGGCATCCAAAGCTAAGTTGACAAAGTTTCCTTTTAAAGGATCTTTCTTGTTTGGTGAGGACCTGGACAAGTTGGTTCAGACTTTCACTGATTCTAAAGTGCCTCGTTTGCCTGAGGATAGGCCTAGGCCGCTGGCTCGAGGTGGCGCTGCTCATGGACATGGGCATGATTTCCACTATTTCCACTCTGGTCAAGGATCTGCTTCTTCTGGGCTCTCAAGAGGCAGGTTCTTCCAGCGCATGCAGTCCTTTCATGGGGCTCACCAGGGTGCAGGTAGCACCCCTGCAGGGTCCCCTGCCGCCCATCCTGCACAATGACTCCTTGCCGGCACCCATCTTAGTTCAGATGGGTGCCCAATTGAGAGACTTTTATCCACAGTGGGCAGACATCACGTCCGATCAGTGGGTTCTGGAAGTGATCCGGGATGGCTATGCTCTGGAGTTTGCCCGGTCCTTGCCAGACAGTTTTCTCGCTTCTCCCTCACAGGTGGCATAGAAGCAGCAGGCCTTTCGCCAGACTCTTGAGATTGTTGGATTTTCATGCGGTGGTTCCAGTTCCCCCGCTGGAGTGGGGCACAGGTTGGTACTCGGTTTACTTTGTGGTGCCAAAGAAAGAAGGGACCTTTCTACCCATCCTGGATTTGAAGGAGGTCAACAGGGCTCTTCACGTGCCTTCCTTCCGCATGGAAACTCTGCAGTCTGTGATTCTGGCGGTTCAGCCAGGGGAGTTTCTGACCTCTCTCGATCTGACCGAAGCCTACTTACATATTCCTATTCAGGCTTCCCATGCTTTGCAATCTTGGGGCAACACTATCAGTTTTGAGCACTTCCCTTTGGTCTGGCCATGGCTCCGCAGACGTTCACCACAGTGATGATGGTGGTTGTCGTGGCGGCGTTGCGCAAAGAGGGCATTCTTGTTCATCCTTATCTGGATGACTGATTCGAGCCAAGTTTTTCCAAGAGAGCACTCTTGGGTGGTGGAGTTTCTGCAGTCGCTGGGATGGGTAGTCAATCTTGCAAAGTGCTGGTTGTCTCCATCTCAATGTCTGGAATATCTTGGGGTCCTGTTCGACACCTCCTTGGGGAAAATCTTCCTTCCAGAGGCCCGGATGAGCAAATTGCAATCTCAACCTGGTGTCCTCAGGCGCAGGATTTCCTCCAAGTCTTGGGGTCGATGGTGGCCTCCCTCAATGTAGTGAGGTGGTCGTGGGCCCACATGCGTCCTCTTCAGTATGCTGTTCTTCGGCGATGGTCACCTCAGAGGCACAGTCTAGATCACCCTGTTCTGCTTCTGGGCTTAGCTTGGGGCAGTCTTCGCTGGTGGCTTCAGACCCCCCATCTTATACAAGGGGCAAGTCTGGATCAGGCGCAGTGGACGGTGCTGCTCACGGATGCCAGCCTTCTTGATTGGGGGGCTCAGTGTCTAGGTCACTCAGCTCAGGGCACCTGGTCCATGGAAGAGGCTTCTTGGTCGATCAATGTTTTGGAGACCAGAGCCATCCGTCTGGCGTTGCTAGCCTTCCAGTCCTTTCTGATGGGCAAGTCAGTCAGGGTTCTGTCAGACAATGCCATGGCAGTGGCCTATGTTGATCATCAGGGGGCACCAGGAGCACTTTGGTGGCGCAGGAGGCGACTCTGCTCATGGTCTGGATGGAGTCGCACCTTCCAGAGATCTCAGCATCTTACATAGCTGCAGTGGAGAATGTTCAGATGAACTTCCTAAGTCTTCATGTGCTAAATCCCAGAGAGTGGTGTCTAAGCCTCATGGCCTTTCAATTGATAGTGCAGTCTTGGGGTCAGCCCCTCTTGGACCTGATGGTCACAAGTGTCAACGCCAAAATGCCCTGCTTCTTCAGTTGTCGCAGAGACGGTTAGACCTAGGGCCTGGATGCTCTGGTTCAGCCTTGGCCAACGGAGGGGCTGCTGTATATGTTCCCTCCGTGGCCATTGGTGGGCAGAGTTCTTCTCTGCATAAATCACCATCCGGGCCTCGTGGTTCTGGTGGCTCTGGATTGGCTTCGATGACCGTGGTACACGGATCTGGTGAGGCATCTGGTGGTGGATCCTCTTCCTCTGCCTCTCTTGGACGACCTTCTAACTCAGGGTCCTATTCCCATGTTCGATCCGGGTCCCTTTTGTCTTACGGCATGGCTCTTGAAAGGGTTCGCCTAGGTGATAAGGGGTATTCAGATAAAGTGATCTCAATGTTCTTGGGGTCCCGGAGGTTTTCCACCTCTCGGGCTTATGAGAGGGTTTGGCATCTATTTGAGGAGTGGTGTGATGCGCGTGGAGTGGTCTCTTTTTGCGCTTCCCTGCCTAACATCTTAGAGTTCTTGCAGAATGGCCTGGATAGGGGGACTGGCTTGGTCTCTTCTCCGGGTTCAGCTTACGGCCTTGTCAGCCTTTCAGGGGTTCTTGAAAGGTCAGCATTTGACTGCCATTCCTGATGTGATTCGCTTCTTGCAGGCATCCAAGTTGCTCAGGCCTCCCATACGACCCTCTGTTCCATCTTGGGATCTGAATCTGGTTCTGTCCGTTCTGGTATGCCCTTCTTTTGAACCGTTGGGCGATTGTTCTTTGAAGGACCTTACTCTTAAGGCAGTCTTCTTGGTGGCCATTACTTCAGCTAGACGTGTTTCTCTTGTAGGGCTCCCTTCTTGGAGTTTTCTAGGGAGCGGGTTGTCTTGAGGCCTGTTACTTCCTTTCTGCCAAAAGTAGTTTCTCCTTGGGCTGAGTCATCTCTAGTGCCTCCAGTGGATATTTGCAAGGCTTCAGTTTGGTCTTCTCTGCATTCCTTTGTCAGACATTACCGTGTGGATGTTCACACGCATCGGGATGCAGTATTCAGTAAACGTGTTCTGGTGTTGGCCCTTCGGGGATCCCACCCTTGATGGGTACTGCTTTGGTACATCCCATTCATAAGGACTATACCAGTCTACCAAGCAATGCAGAAGGAGAAATTAGGTTCTTACCTGCTAATTTTCTTTCTGTTGGCTTGTAGACTGGTATAGTCCCCCACCCTGTCTTGTCTTTGTGCTGTTTGCAGGTTTTTGCTCACGTGCAGATTTTGAATTTTCCTGCGGGTTCTAGTATTTTTGTAGGGCCGAGGAGACTTAAGAACAGCGGCGATGGCTCAGCTAGCTTAGCTGGTGAGCTCTGGGGGTATTTTACTTCCAGGATCAAGTTCTATACATGTTCCAACTATTGTTTATCGATGTTTGTTGTTTTCTTACACTCCTGTTTGGAGTGTCATTTACTGTTTTTCAATTTAAAAATTTCCTAGGTTCTGCTTGGCTCTTCGGCAAACTGGAGTAGCAAGAGGGGCATGCTATACTGATATACAAGTTTGATCTCAGTCTCCACCTGCTGGTAGCAGTGAGGCATATTACCTATTCATAAGGACTATACCAGTTTACAAGCTAACAGAAAGAAAATTAGCAGGTAAGAACCTATTTATCCTTTTTAAATCACTTTGTGCAAGGATTTGGTTTAATAGATCCATGTCTTATGTTCTTTGTCAGGGAACATTTTTTATTTTTGTAAGATACGATAGTTTGGTCACTTTCAGAAGGGGGTGATGAATGGCCTTGTCCCCGTACTCAAGGTGACTTTTTTTTTTTTTTTGTCACCATTTCGGCGGGTTACCCGCGGCTAACAACCACCATGTCATTCTCTAGGTGCAGGGAAGCAGACTTAGGAGTAATGTTAGGAAATTATTTTTCATGGAGAGAGTGGTTGATGCCTGGAATGCCCTCCCGAGAGAGGTGGTGGAAAGAAAAAATGGTGATGGAATTCAAAAAAAGCGTTGGATGAACACAGAGGATCTCAAATTAGAAAATGAATGGTATAAAGTGAAGAACTGAGGCCGGTACTGAGCAGACTTACACAGTCTGTATCTTATATATATGGCGATTCAGTGTAGGATTGGCTAGGGAAGGCATCGAGGGGAACTCCAGTAGTTAGAACCTAAGGACAGTACCGGGTGGACTTTATGGTCTATGGCCCAGAAATATCAAAGAAAAAAAAGACAATTTAATTTAATATCTGGACTTTCTGAACATTTTATTCAGGCTGTGATATTGGTTATGTTATATTTTATTTCATTCTTAACTCTGGAATTGTGCTACTGGAGGTCTGCTTTTGTTTTATATGTTTTTATTTTAATTTTATTGTACAATTTTGTTCTTACCTAGAGCTCTTTGTGACTCTTGGCAAGTGACTTAACACTTCATTGCCCCATGTGAATCGCTTTGATGGGTATATCAAGTTCAATCCCCCTTTACCCTTTTTTTGTATTTTATTTGTATATATTTTACATTTATTGTTTGCTTGGATCGTACAACAGGTTATAAATGATGGAAATAAAATTTAAATTTATTCAATGAAAGATTATTCTCACTAGAACAGTATGGGAAGGCTCTTTATGAATGGAGCCTCGACAGCTCTCTGCCTATATTATGGAAGGATGCACACTGGTCACACTCACCTGGCGTGATGAGCTGCTGCTGCACCCCTGCCTCACTTCTCCTCTTGTTTCTGGAAGACAATGGACATTATATTAGCATGTGAAAAGCATCATGGCTTGGAGACAGTTTATATCAATATTGCAAGCTAAGCACCTAGTAGTCTCCCAACAAGTGGTAAAAAAATAACCTTATGTAACAGCCGTAGCCCGATTACCCAAACAAGAGACACACAAATGCTAACAAGCAGTCTGGGGAGGTAGGAGAATAAGGGACTCATAATCAAAAAATGAATGCATCTAAAAACCTGCCAAAATCAGTACTTGGATGTTCAAGTACTGATAATCGACCAGGGTTTTAGAGGCATCTAAAATCAGCGTAAGCCTTTTCCCTGCCTATGTGCGCCCAAAGCGAAAAGGGGCATTTTTGGAAGAGTGGGTAAGGCAGGAGGTGGACCAACCTACACTTAGTCGTCCGGCAGCCATAATCAAAAAGTTTGACAGATTGCCTAGATGGAACTTATACGTTTTGACTTAGACCAAGTCAAAACAGGTATAAGTTCCAGATCAGGCTGCTGAGCTGATCGCAGCTGCTGCGATCAGTTCAGCGGCCCAGGCAACCCATCCCCCTGCTCCCGTAACAATCACAGCAGAAGGGATGCCCAGTCCCTCCTACCTGAAGCCGCCACGACCCCTCCCCCGAATGATCGTCGGCAGAGATGCCCAATGTCTTCTGCCGTGATCCCCCAAACCCTCCCGCAATGTTCACCGGTAGAAGGGATGCCCAATCCCTCTTGCCACGATCCTGCGAAACCCCCGCCAAGTTTCCAAGTTTATTTTATATTTGATATACCGACCATCAGCAAGTATCTGATCAGTTTACAGAGTAAAATTACAATGTAAATTACATTCTTATCAGCTTGGAGAAGAGATGGCTTGGCTATGGTAGATGTCTATAAAAGGGTAGATGTCCATCACTTGTTCACTCTTTCCCAAAATATTAGGACTAGGGGGGGGGCATGCGATGATGCTACTAAGTAGTAAATTTAAAACAAACCGGAGAAAATATTTCTTCACACAACGTGTAATTAAACTCTGGAATTCATTGCCGGAGAATGTGGTGAAATTGGTTAGCTTAGCAGGGTTTTAAAAAGGTTTGGATAATTTCCTAAAAGAGAAGTCCATAGGCCATTATTGAGATGGCTTGGGGAAATCCAGTGCTTATTCCTTGGATAAGCAGCATAAAATCTGTTTTACTACTTAGGATTTAGCTAGGTACTTGGGACTTGGGTTGGCCACTGTTGGAAAGAGGATACTGGGCTTGATGGACCTTCAGTCTGTCCCAGTATGGCAATTCTTATGTTCATGTATACTCACCTTCTCCAATGCTAAAAAATAAATTTTATTTTTTCTAGCTTACAGGTAGCATATGCACATCCCAAAATGGAAATGTTTTTAAAACAGAGAATAGTGATGTTTCCAGAATTCAGCGGATTACAGGTCCCGAGGCAACATGAATTCATTAGAAGCAATTCTTGTCATACAAATATGATTAATTTCTTTGACTGGGTGTCCAGAGTATTGGATAGAGGGAGAGTGCTAGATGTGGTGTATTTAGATTCTAGCAGTCTTTGAGTATTCTACATAGGCGTCCAATAAATAAACTGAGTGCCCTCGGTAAGGGCCCCAAAGTGACAGACTGGTTCAGGAACTGGTTGAGTGATTACGTGATAGAGGGTAGTGGTCAATGGAGATCACTCTGAGGAAAGGATGTTATCAGTGGGGTGTCTCAAGGTTCTATTATTGGGCCTGGTTATTTTAACATTTTTGTAGGTAATATTGCTGAAGGGCTGACTGGTAAGATTTGCCTCTTTGCAGATGATAACCAAAATCGGCAAAATCTGATGGTGTGGAACACATGAGGAAGGACATAGTGAAACTTGAGGAATGGTCTGAAATTTGGCAGCTAAGATTTAATACTAAGAAATGCAAGGTGATGCATTTGGGCTGCAAAAATCTGAGGGAATGATAGAATTTAGGGGTTGAAAAACTTTTGTGCGCAAAAAGGAAGCTGGACTTGGGTGTGATAGTATATCATGATCTTAAGGTGGCCAAAAAGGTTGAAACGGCAACGGCAAAAGCTAGAAGGATGCTTGGGTGCATAGGGAGAGGTATGGCGAGTAGGAAAAAGGAGATACTGATGCTCCTGTGTAAGACTCTGGTGAGACCTCATTTAGAATATTGTGTACAATTCTAGAAATCAGATTTTCAAAAATATAGCAACAGGATGGATTAGGCGCAGAGGAAGGTAACTAAAATGGTTGGTGGTCTACGTTATAAGGAGTACGAGGTCAGATTTAAAGATCTCAATATGTATATGTACTTTGGGTCTGATTTCAAGAAAGCTAGAACAGGCACATGGTATATCTTAGGGAAAGAATGAGATAGTGGATGCTGCAGATTGGCCATTTGGCATTTATTTGTCTGTTTCTATGGGACACTTTACATTGCATTACATTACATTAGGGATTTCTATTCCGCCTGTGCCTTGCGGTTCTAGGCGGATTACAAAATAGAAGATATCTGGGCATTTCCAGTAGAATTACATTACAGAAGAAGAGAAGTTACAGTAACAGTAAAGAATTATGTTACTTCAATATCACAGAAGACATTACATATCAATTGAATCAAGTTACATCAGGTGGAGAATAAAAGAATTACAATACATTCTAGATCACAGAAGGTGTTACTTGAACTGAATCGAGTTTCTTCAGGTGGAGAGTAGCATCATATAACTGTAGGCGAGGTGTATTTATAATGTTGATGAATGTATGATGTTGGTTACTTAATGTTGATGAAATGGACTGTAGAATGTTTAGATTGGGTTGGACAAAGAGATACTATATGTGGGTGTTCCCAAAGGAGTTGATTGAGAACTCATTAGATGGTGGTTAGAGTGATGGGAGATATTTTTTGAACAGTAGTGTTTTTATTTCTTTTCGGAACTCTTATGTCTGTTGTTTTGGTCAGTAGTTTTGAGATGTCAGAGTCAATTTTAGCTGCCTGTGTCCCCAGAAGGTTGTCGTAAAGTTTCTTACGTCGAGTACCGTTGAGAGGTGGGTAGGTGAAAAGGTTTTGTGTTCTCCTTCTTCTGGGTGAGAGGTAGTAGTGAAAACGGTTGTTTAGGTAACTGGGTGCCGTGCCGTGGGTTACTTTGAATAGGAGACAGTAGAATTTGAATTGTGTTCTTGCTTTTATTGGTAGCCAGTGAGATTCTAAGTATGTATTGGTAATGTGGTTGTATTTGTTGAGTGAGTATATGAGTCTGAGGGCTGTGTTCTGGACGGTCTGTAGTTTTTTTATTGTGTTGATTGGGCAAGGTAGGTAAAGGCTGTTGCAGTAGTCTACGATACTTAGCACAAGGGATTGGACAATGATCCTGAATTGGTCTTTATTAAAGAATTTTCTAATTTTTCTTAGATTTCGCATTGTGAAGAATGCTTTTTGGATAATTTTTTGGATTTGCGTTTGCATTGTGCAGCATCTGTCTAATTGTATTCCCAGGATTTTGAGGGAGCTCTGCATTGGGTACTTGATTGAGTTTACTTCCAGTTCTGTAAGGGATGGTTTTTTGTCCTTCTCTAGTAGTAGGAATTTAGTTTTGTCTGTATTCAGCTTCAACTTATGATTTGTCATCCATTTTTCGACTGTTTCCAGTGTAGTTTTCAGGCGTCCTGTGGAGATTGGGTTATGAATGTCGAATGGAAGGAGGATGGTTATGTCGTCCGCATAGCTGAATGAAGTAATGTTTAGGGCATCCAGGGTGGTGCCTAAGGAAGCTATGAATAGGTTGAAAAGTGTGGGAGAGAGGGGAGAGCCTTGTGGCACTCCGCATGGGTTGGACCATGGTTCAGATAGAATGTCTTTTGACTTGACTCTATATGTTCTTGATTTAAGGAAGCCTTGGAACCAGTTGTGAACTTTACCTGAGATTCCTATTGCGTCTAGTATCTGGAGAAGTATGGAGTGGTCCACTAGATCGAATGCAGCTGAGAGATCAAGTTGGATGATTAGCAGTCTGTTTCCTTGGCTGAGGTGTCTTCGAGCTATGTCTAGTAAAGATACCAGAAGAGTTTCTGTACTGTGGTTAGTTCTGAATCTGGATTGGGATGGGTGTAGAATGTTGTGGGCTTCTAGGTACATGGACAGTTGTTGTGCTACTAGACCTTCTATTATTTTGACGTATGTTGGGATAGAAGCGATTGGTCTAATTGGATGGGTTATTTATTAGACCTTTGGGGTCTTTCAGTATAGGAGTAATTATGATTTCACCAAGGTCTGGTGGGAACTGGCCTTCCCTGAGTGTGGTTTGCAGCCACAGCGTGTAGCTAGCTTTGAAATTGGTGGAAGCTGTTGCTAGTAGGTATGGTTGGCAGTTGTTCAGATCACATGAGGATTTGCAGTATGTCCTGCAGTAAGCCAAAGCTTTGTAAAAGGGCCCCATAATACTGACAGCAGGTGACATGACTCCAGGTTCATCCAGTATCTGTCCATTATCCCTCCCTTCATAGGGATCTTCTATTTTTTATTTATTTACATTTATTTTAAAAATGTATTACTCACAACCATCCAATAATTCTGAGCAAGTTACAATCCAACATACATAATTAAAACAATGTCACAAATGACAAAGACATAAAAACAAATCATTTCATAAACTGTAACAATAATATTCTGTGCCTGCCCAGGATTTATCCTTGCTTCCCCACTCTCAGGTTTCCTTGTGTGTGTTATTTTATATCTGTATCAGACAAATTTGTATACAGTGGTGGCAGTATATTTAGATCTCATATGCCTATTCATTATGGAGATCCTGAAAACCCACCTGGCTGGTGTGTCCCAAGGACTGGGTTGAGAACCCCTACTCCAGATGTTTTTTGTGAATTCAAACACAATTTTTTGTTTACACCGAGGCTTCTCAATTCCAGTCCTCAAGGTCTACAGGCAGGCTAGGTTTTCAGGGTATCCACATAAGAACATAAGATTTGCCGCTGCTGGGTCAGACCAGTGATCCATCGTGCCCAGCAGTCCGCTCACGCGGCAGCCCTTAGGTCAAATACCAGTGCCCTATTTGAGTCTAGCCATACCTGTGTATGTTCTGTTCCAGCAGGAACTTATCCAACCTTTTCTTGAATCTCTGAAGGGTGCTTTCCCCTATAACAGCCTCTGGAAGTGCTCCAGATTTCTACCACTCTCTGGGTGAAGAAGAACTTCCTTACGTTTGTACGGAATCTATTCCCTTTTAACTTTAGTGAGTGCCCTCTCATTCTCTTCACTTTGGAGAGGGTGAACAATCTCTCTTTCTCTACTAAGTCAATTCCCTTCAATATCTTGAATGTTTCGACGACTAAGTGTGGGTCAGCCCACATCCTGCCCACCTCCCACCTTACCCACTCCTCCAAAAATGCCCCTTTTTGCTTTGGGCGCACAGAGGCAGGGAAAAGGCCTAAGCTGGGTTTAGATGCATCTAATGACTATGCTTGAGAGAGATCTGCATGCACTGCCTCCTTGATATGTAAATCTCTCTCATGCATATCCATTGTGGTTATCTTGAAAACCTGGCCTGCCAGTGGACCTCGAGGTCCAAAATTGAGTAGCACTTGCCTGCACCAGCTATGTTGGGAGTCCGTTCCATGATCCACCTCCCTTTCTATTCTCTCTTCTTGTTACTACCCTTGCCACCTAATCTGCAAGTATTAAACTTCAGTCTGATATAAGCAGGTGCACAAGTAGGGGGGCAGGATTATATTGAAGGGGCAAGATGTTTCACATTCCCCACTCCACCCTTCTTGTTTTTTATAAGTTCATACCTCTTACCATTAATGTAGTTTTTCCAGAAATGGAACATGGTCAAACTCGCAGCTAACTCCTGCTGCTCACCTGGTTTTGTAGGAGTTTCCTACTCCTAGACCAAAGATTGTCCTGCCAATGTTCCTTCTCTCCCTACCTATCCATCAGATATTAACACAAAAGAATAGACAGAAACACACCCCAAGACTGCTATTCAGACATATGGCTGACACTAATTAGAGCAGGAGTTCTGAACCCAGTCCTCAGGACATACTTAGCCAGTCAGGTTTTCAGGATATCCACAATGAATATTCATGGATAAATCTGTATGCACTACTTCCATTCTGCAAATCTATCTCATGCATATTCATTGTGGATAACCTAATAACTTGACTAGCTAGGTATGTCCCAAAGACTGAGTTGAGAACCCTGAAATAGTGTAAAACCCACCTGTTCTTCTGGTTAAACTTGCAACGACACTTGCCACCTGAAAACAGATAAATAATTAAGCATATAGCAGCAGTGTTTAATCGTATTGCTTATGTATTTATTTTATACTATTTTTTTCAAGGTGGAGTATAATAAAACATTCATAATACTGCATATTTTTTAAAAAATCAACTTATGACTGAAAGATTAGGTTTTTACCTTGCAAATCTTCTTTCAGATAGCAGACATAGGATTCTGTACAGTAGCTGTTGCTTCCCACTAGTCACAAATCTGCAGAAGGGTGTCACTCCAAAACTCTGAACAATTCCTCTTCTATAGTGGAGAACAGCTTTCTCTTCAGTTGGTACCAAAGCAATAATATCCCAGTCAACAGACTGGCCAGTGACTGGCTATATTGCTGCCAATATTCATTGGGCCACTAGCTAGACAGACCAACTTAAAAAGGTCTGTTTTGGATACTGTCAGGCTCATTTTCAAAAAACACCAGAAATAGTTTTCAAGGGTGATAATGAGGAGGAACTGAAAAATCTCGGTGTATCTGAAAGACGTACTAAGCCAAATCGACAAATTAAAAAGTGATAAATCACCTGGATTGGCTGGTATACACCCTAGGGTACTAAACATGAAATGGCAGATCAGCCATTTCATGTTTAGTACCCTAGGGTGTATACCAGCCAATCCAGGTGATTTATCACTTTTTAATTTGTCGATTTGGCTTAGTACGTCTTTCAGATACACCGAGATTTTTCAGTTCCTCCTCATTATCACCCTTGAAAACTATTTCTGGTGTTTTTTGAAAATGAGCCTGACAGTATCCAAAACAGACCTTTTTAAGTTGGTCTGTCTAGCTAGTGGCCCAATGAATATTGGCAGCAATATAGCCAGTCACTTTAGTGAACTATAGCCAGTCATTTTAGTGAACAGACCTGTGGTTAAAATCGTCTGTAATACCTGAAGATTGGAGGGTGGCCAATGTTACGCCAATTTTTAAAAAGGGTTCCAGGGAAGATCTGGGAAATTACAGATCGGTAAGCCTGACTTCAATGTAGGGCAAAATGGTGGAAACAATTATAAAAATTAAAATTGTGGAACACATAGGCAAACATGATTTAACGAGACAGAATCAGCATGGTTTCAGCTGAGGGAGATCTTGCCTCACCAATTTTCTTCACTTCTTTGAAAATGTGAATAAACATGTGGATAAAGGTGAGCCAGTTGATGTAGTGTATCTAGATTTTCAGAAAGCTTTTGACAAAGTTCCTCATGAGAGGCTCCTGAGAAAATTAAAGAGTCATAGGATAGGTGGCAAAGTTCAGTTGTGGATTAGGAATTAGTTATCTGATAGAAAACAGAGGGTAGGGATAAATGGTCATTTTTCTCAATGGAGGAGAGTAAACAGTGGAGTGCTGCAGGGCTCTCTATTGGGACCGGTGCTATTTAACTTATATATAAATTATCTGGAATTAGAACGACAAGTCAGGTAATTAAATTTGCAGATGACACTAAGCTGTTCAAAGTTGCTAAAATGCATGAAGATTGTGAAAAACTTCAGGCGGATCTTAGGAAATTGGAAGACTGGGTGTCCAAGTGGCAGATGAAATTTAATGTGGACAAATGCAAAGTGATGCACATTGGGAATAATAACCCAAATTACAGTTACCACATGCTAGGGTCCACCTTGGGGGTTAGTGCCCAAGAAAAGAATCTGGTTGTCACTGTAGACAATACAATGAAAACTTCAGCCCAATGTGTTGTGGTGGCGGCGGCCAAAAAAGCAAACAAGATGCTAGGAATTATTAAAAAAGGGATGGTTAACAAGACTAAGAATGTTATAATGCCTCTGTCGCTCCATGGTGTGACCTCACCTGAAGTATTTCATTCAGTTCTGGTCTCCTTATCTCAAGAAAGATATAGCGGCACTAGAAAAGGTTCAAATAAGAGCAACCAAGATGATAAAGGGGATGGAACTCCTCTCGTATGAGGAAAGACTAAAAAGGTTAGGGCTCGTCAGCTTGGAAAAGAGACGGCTGTTGGGAAATATGATTGAAGTCTACAAAATCCTGTTTGGAGTAGAACGGGTTCAAGTGAATCAATTTTTCACTCCATCAAAAATAGATGGCTATTTTTTTTAAAAAAATCTTAATATCTCCAATCCCTATATGTTTGCTACCATTTATGGACAAATATCCTTTTAGGCCACTTTACGATTACTTAAAGCCACTGCCATTAGCATTTCTACATTCTATAGAGCTATTAATGAAGAACTATTTGAGAGGAGGCACGTTCCTCTATGGTTCAACAGTTCTACTGATATCCAAATTCCGGCTGAATTCCGAAAAATATGTCAATCAAAAGATATTTTGATTCTCTCACATCTTACCATCAATGGGGGCTAATTTCTATAGGTGAACTTGAACATATTCTAGATTATCACAGTATAGATACCAATTTATGGCAGAGGATCTTGGTTCCACTTAAGTCTTTATTATCTAATAATAAAGACTGGTCTAACTAATTTCTCAAAGACTATAGGCCTTTTATTATCAGGAAACAAAAGAGCATCAAAACTATATAAAATCTTAAGAGTGTGAGGGAGAAAAAGATATTCCCTTTGATAATATGTGGGCAACAGATCTAAATGAAAACCCAAGAGTAATAGATTGGAAATCCTTCTGGGCATTCTCAGCTAGACCTACTATGTCGGCATCTATATGCCAGTCTACATTTTTCATTATGCATAGAGCTTACTGGACCCCTGCTAAAATAGCTCGACTTCAGAGCTCTGTTGGTCATGCCAACAGCAACCTGGGACTCTAATACACCTCTTATATGAATGCCCTAACTTACAAGTTTACTGGTCAGACATTTGGTCCAAAACCTGCTCAATTTTAAACATGAATATTAATGAGTTGCCCATGTCATATAAATCAATCATATTGCATTCCTCTAATCCAGATATAGCAATACCACCGTTATATTAAAAAATATTTGATTACATGATTGCCTTAGCTATCCACCATATTGTTTCCAATTGGAAAAACAATTCTAGGCTTAATTTTTACGAATGGTGGACTCAAGTTTGTGTCATCAGAAAGTATGAGGAAATAATAACATTTAAACAAAATAACATAGCCAGATTCACAAAAATTTGGACCCCTCTTGATGAATATGTAAGGACTCATGTAAATCCTAATTAACTTTACTTTGTATATTAACTATACTATATTTTGCATATTATTATGTATATTTTGGTATCTGCAGCGTGGAGGGGCATAATCGAAAGGTACATCTAAGTCTTTTTTCGTCTAAGTCGCAAGTCATCCAAAGTAAAAAACAGCCTAGGACACATTTTCGAAAAATACGTCCAAGTTTCAAGTTTATTAGTTTTAATATACCGACCATCAAACAAATATCTGGCCGGTTAACAATAAAATTTAAAAGATAGGAAGAATAAAAAATTAGAGAAATAATAATTTGGTATATTAAGTCTATAGTGTGAACATAAATATTATTAAACAAGACAAACTAGAGAGTGGGGGTAGATGGGAGAGGAGGGGAAAAGTTACATATTTAAGAAGAAAAAGGAGATAGTGGGTTGGGATAAAACATACAGGGTTATTAAAGCGGTTGGTTGCTGGAATGAAAAGGAAAGATGATGAGTCTAAACACTAGGAAATGCATCACAGAATAAGAAGGTTTTTAGGCCTGTCTTAAATTTATCTAAACGTTGTTCATCGCAAAGTTGTTGTGGTAGGAGGTTCCATAAGGTTGGAGCTGTTACTGCAAAAATTTTTTTGTTTCAAAAATCCTCTAACTATACGTTCTGCCAATCTGATCATCCAAGTTGCTAAATAGTCCATCTTTATACCACATTTTTGTCCAACTTTTCGTCCAAGTCAGAAACGCCTAGAACAAGCCTTGTTGGACGTGGGAGGGGTCTGCAAAGTGATAGACTGAACACCCAGACATGGCACCTAAATAGTGGGGTACCTTACAGGGCACTGCTGTGAACTTCACAAAAGGGTGCCATGTCTTCTCCTCACTACAGCTCATGACTATAGGTCATGGTGAGCTCCCAAACCACATCCAGAATCCCCTAGACCCACTTATCTACCACCCCAATAGCCCTTATGGCTGCAGGAGCCACTTATATACCAGTACAAAAAGGTTTTGGGGGTGTATAGGGGAGTGCACATGTTTAAGTATCAATGCAGTGATTACAGGGGCTTATGGGCATGGGTCCTCCTCTCCATGGGTCCCTAACCCACCCCCAAGACGGCTTAAGCCACCTCTGTGCTGGACGACATAGAACATGACGGCAGAAAAGGGCCACGGCCCACACTAATGGCCCACCCCCTAACTACCTCCATGAAGAGATCCTACATGCCAATTCCATCTTTTCTTAAAATCTGGCACACTGCTGGCCTCAATTACCTGTTGTGGAAGATTATTCCAGCGATCAACCACCCTTTCGGTGAAGAAATATTTTCTGGTGTCGCCATGAAATTTCCCATCCCTGATTTTCAGCGAATGCCCTCTTGTTGCCGTGAGTCCTTTAAGGAAAAAGAGATCCTCTTCCATCTCGATACGGCCTGTGACATATTTGAACGTCTTGATCATGTCTCCCCTCTCTCTGCGTTCCTCGAGTGAGTACAGCTGCAACTTACCCAGTCAATCCTTGAGACCTGAGACCATCCTGGTGGCTATTCGCTGAACCAACTTAACTCTCTGCACATCTTTTTGATAATGCGGCCTCCAGAATTGTACACAGTATTCCAGATGGGGTCTCACCATGGATCTGTACAACGGCATTATGACCTCGGGCTTACGGCTGATGAAACTTCTACGGATACAGCCCATGATTTGTCTAGCCCTGGATGAAGCTTTCTCCACTTGATTGGCAGTCTTCATGTCTTCGCTAATGATCACTCCCAAGTCACGTTCTGCTACAGTCCTTGCTAGGATCTCACCATTTAGGGTGTAAGTCCTGCATAGATTTTTGCCGCCATGGTGCATGGCCTTGCATTTTTTGGCATTGAAACTTAGTTACCAAGTCTTTGACCAATGCTCCAGCAGGAGTAGGTCCTGCGTCATACTGTCGGGCATTGAGCTTTTGTCGGGCACTGTACTTTCATCTGTTGTGCGGTTGCCTACTATGTTGCATAGTTTGGCGTCATCGGTGAATAATGTAATTTTACCTCGAAGCCCCTCAGCCAAGTCTCTTACGAAGATATTAAATAGGATCGGGCCCAAGACCGAGCCCTGCGGCACTCCGCTGATCACCTCTGTCGTATCAGAGAGGGTACCATTTACCACTACCCTCTGAAGTCTACCTCTAAGCCAGTCCCTAACCCATGCGGTTAATGTTTCACCCAGTCCCATCGAACCCATCTTGCTCAATAACGTGCGATGTGGGACGCTATCAAACGCTTTGCTGAAGTCCAAGTACACGATGTCCAGGGACTCCCCTATATCCAGCTTTCTTGTTACCCAGTCAAAGAAGCTGATCAGATTTGATTGGCAGGACCTTCCCTTCGTAAAACCATGTTGATGGGGATCTCGTAGATTCTCCTCGTTCAGGATCGTATCCAATTGGCGTTTGATTAGTGTTTCCATAAGTTTATTCACTATCGATGTGAGACTCACCGGTCTATAATTCTCAGCCTCCGTCCTGCATCCCTTTTTGTGGAGTGGAATGCCGTTAGCCATTTTCCAATCCAACAGGACTCTTCCTGTACTTAGGCTTTCCTATGCCAGGCTGCCAGGTGATGATGGTCTGAAGGCTGAATTTTAAAGGTGTGATAAATGATTTTTATGGGGTTGGGGGGGGGTCGGTGATCACTGGGGTAGTGTGTGGAGGTCTGTATTATGTGTTTGCAGTGCTTATCTGGTGATTTTATGTGGGTTTTGTGACTTAGACCATGTCAAGCATGTCCAAGCACCAGGACTGAATATCTGGGTCAGTGTTGTCACTGGCTAATAGTCAGACCTGTGGCTGGTTAGTTTGACAGATAAAGCTAAAACAGTCATTTTGATGTCCTAACTTTATGCACTTAATTGGTTAGTGGACTAACTGATCAAGTGCCTGCTTCACTCAAGCTCTTTCCATGGACCACCCCAGGACTAATCAGACAGTGCCACATCGGTTAGAGAAAATAACCAGTCAGTGCCATTGAATATCAATAGCTAGCTCACTGAGTGTGGTATAAGTGGGCAAAAGCCTGTCCTGCTTAAGACATGTCAAATATTGACCCCTTAAGATTCCTTAAAATTATCAAAATGAATAGCTAACCTAAAATTTAGAATCATAATGTTTTGGTGAACTTTCAATGGAAAACTTAGGTCCTAGTTCATCTGAAAACAGGTGTTCAACTAGGTTCCTAAATTTAGGAGCTTGGCTCCCCTCCCTTTACGCTAATATCAGCTTTTCTGCCTTTACAACATCACCAGGAAAAGGAGCAGAACCTAGGAATGGAGCCCAAGACTGCTGCTAAATTACTTTCAGTGAATTCATCTACCTCTCCAGCTGAGCCCACACCATCTTAACAAAAAAACTCTCAACTAGGCCTGTACCAGTACACTGATCTTGACCACTGCTTTCGTGAGAGACAAACCTTAGGGAAGTAAACCAAGTGATTCAACCAGTGTAAAGGACACTTCTTCCCGTCTACTGCTGTCCCTTGCCTGTTCTCTTTTCTCTTTACCATTGCTCTGAAACCAATGTACATATTTTAATTACTAGGTGAAAGACAATTTCCAGTTTAAAAAATTCATCTGCATTGCTCTCCACTTTGTGTTCTTTCAGAAACTACAAAGAAAAGCCAATATCATTTAATGCTGCCCTGATTCATTTATTTGCAAAGCAATACTACACTTAAATCATTCTAGTTTAATACCCTGGATGCATCATTTCAAGTTTATTAAAATTTGATGGAACGCTAATCATAATTCTAAACGTTTTACAATATATAAAGGGGAGGACATTTAACGTACTTAATATTGACTGGGACATATGACATACTTGAAAACGAGGAAAGTGGGAGAAATATAAATTAAAAGAAAATAAAACAAATAAGGGAAAAAAACAGAAGGATGGTGAAGAAAGCCTTGATAGAGAGATGATGTAAAAGGGATCAATTCAGTTATCAGCTAGGATGGACCCTGAGGTCATTTAGCATTCAAATGAATCTTTAAAAAGGAAGCATTTAAGGTTTCCCTTAAATTTATCTAAATTTTGTTCAGCCCTAATGTATAGAGGTAAAGAATTCCAGATAGAAGGGGCTGTGATTGCAAATGAAGTAGCCCTGCAAGTACTAATAATTTTTAAAGATGGTATGTAAAGAAGGTGTTGAGATGCTGATCTTAAGATTCTCGAGGGATGAGGAGCTTATGAATGAAGGCAGGTTCGTTGGTGTATTGGGTTTTAAGAACATAAGAAGCGCCATCTCCGGATCAGACCTTCGGTCCATCAAGTCCGGTGATCCGCACACGCGGAGGCCCTGCCAGGTATACACCTGGCTTACCCTATAGCCAACCATATCTCTATATGCCTCTCTCAAGGAGATATGCATCTAGTTTGCCCTTGAAGCCTAGGACTGTCGATTCTGCAATAATCTCCCCTGGGAGAGTATTCCAGATGTCAACCACTCTCTGTGTGAAGCAGAACTTCCTGATATTAGTCCTGAACTTGCCCCCCCCCTTAGCTTCATTTTATGTCCTCTTGTCAGTGTCAAATTGGACAATGTAAATAATCTTCTCTGCTCTATTTTGTCGATTCCTTTCAGTATTTTGAAGGTCTCGATCATATCCCCACGCAGTCTCCTTTTCTCAAGGGAGAACAATCCCAGTGTTTTAAGTCGATCCTCATATTCCAGTTTCTCCATACCCTTCACTAGTTTAGTTGCTCGCCTCTGCACCCTCTCCAGCAGTTTTATATCCTTCTTTAGGTAGGGAGACCAATGTTGGACGCAGTATTCCAAGTGGGGTCTGACCATTGCCCTATAAAGCGGCATTATAACTTTCTCCGATCTACTCGAGATTCCTTTCTTTATCATGCCCAACATTCTATTTGCCGCTGCCGCGCATTGTGCCGACGGCTTCAGGGTCCTATCTATCAGTACACCCAGATCCCTTTCTTGTTCACTTTTTCCCAGAGTTGCACCTGACATTCTGTACTCATATTCCTTATTTTTACTGCCTAAATGCATTACCTTGCATTTCTCCACATTGAACTTCATCTGCCATTTCTCCGCCCAGTTTTCTAACCGACACAAATCGCTCTGGAGTTCCTCACTGTCCTCCTGCGATCTGATTGCCCGGCAGAGTTTTGTGTCGTCTGCAAACTTGATGATCTCACTGGATGTTCCGTTTTCCAGGTCATTGATATAAATATTAAAAAGGATCGGCCCAAGTACCAAGCCCTGGGGTACACCACTAGTCACTTTCTCCCAGTCGGAGAACTTCCCATTTATGCCCACTCTCTGCTTCCTATTTTCCAGCCATTTTGAAGGAAAGCAGAGCAATTTTATATGTTATTCGATGTGGAATTGAGTAACCAATGCGCATTATTTAACAGGAGGGTAAAGTGATCAAATTTCTTCTTATTCATAATAATTTTTATGGCGGTGTTTTGTATTAATTGGAGACTTCAAATGTTTTTTGACAGATCCCTTTGTACAATGAATTACAGTAATCAAGCTTGCTTATAATAAGAGAATGAATTGGGATGTTAAGGGACTGAGGATCAAGAATGTCTGAAAAATCTATCTCTTGTCTACAATCTCACTCCTTGACATTGTAAATCTCACTGTTTTGGAATGGTTCGCCCTTTGCATTTCTGTTATTTAAGAGACTGCAACTCACACAAAATCATTGATTCCTAGTTACTTTTAAGATGCTGCTTGAATTTTTTGCACTTAACTCATCACGCTCTCCACAGTGTTCTGTCCTATACGTATTGCCAAGCTGCACACCCCCATGACCCCAAGAATACTCTGAGGTATTTCCAAGGAAATTTCCTAACCCTTCCTTCATTTAAAAGTGCATGTTTTCAGATAATGTGCAAAACAGCATTGGTATATGCAGCTCCTTTTTCTATGAAACAAGCTTCTGGGTCAGTTTAGGATGAAGACCTTTCAGCATCTTTCTTTTTTTTTTTTTTTTTTTTTAAGTTCAATAATTTTTATTAAGTATTTTAAAGGATACAAGAATCATTTAAAGTACATAGAAACAAAATAAAGCTTTCTGTATATAAAATATATAAATCTATGTTTAACTGTATAGGAGCAAAGGCTCCAATTATTAAAAATGTATGTAAGGGATATATAAGATAAAGATGAAAGAGAGCAGTAAAGAAAAATGAAAGAGAGGAGAAGAAAAGACCTTTCAATGCAAAAATTTAAGGCAGGCCTGGCTTCTTTTTCAAATATTCCCAAGCTGAGATGCTTCTAACCCTGTTGTGCTTGTGCTGCAGGAATCATCAGTTTAATAACCCTTCTAAACCGTCAATGGACATTAATAACATTTTACAAATGTCTCCCCTTCTATCAAGGCTAGCCCGGGAGAAGGGGGGGGGGGGTAATGAGGTGAGGCAGTGTGTTGCAACAAGAGTGAAATATAAAATCAAAATACATACATACAAAAATAAACATATTTAGGAAAAACATAGTAACATAGTAGATGACGGCAGATAAAGACCCGAATGGTCCATCCAGTCTGCCCAACCTGATTCAATTTAAATTTTTTTTTTTTTTTTCTTCTTAGCTATTTCTGGGCGAGAATCCAAAGCTTTACCCGGTACTGTGCTTGGGTTCCAACTGCCGAAATCTCTGTTAAGACTTACTCCAGCCCATCTACACCCTCCCAGCCATTGAAGCCCTCCCCTGCCCATCCTCCACCAAACGGCCATGCACAGACACAGACCGTACAAGTCTGCCCAGTAACTGGCCTAGTCCAATCTTTAATATTATTTTCTGATTCTAAATCTTCTGTGTTCATCCCACGCTACTTTGAACTCAGTCACAGTTTTACTCTCCACCACCTCTCTCGGGAGCGCATTCCAGGCATCCACTACCCTCTCCGTAAAGTAGAATTTCCTAACATTCTAGGAAAGTTAGAAGTTGGCAGTGCTGGATTGTTTTGGTTGGCTATTCACTTTTGTGTGCTTATTTCTTTTTAGTTCTTTGATAATCCCTTCTTTTTTATCTAGGGTTTAAATTGTCCCCCTCCTTATAATATGCACAATTTGTAGTTTAGTTTTTCTATTGTGTCATATTGTGTCTTTTATCTGCTTTATTCTTTTTCTGTTCTTTTGATTTATGTAAACCACTTAGATACGCGTTGACTTTGCGGTATATTAAACAGAACTGTAACTGTTTTGTTTCAGACATTTGCTATTTGATTTTATGAGCGTGATTTTAATGTAAACTGTTTAGAATAAACTTTGCTGTTGTATAGGTGGTATATAGGTATCATGAAAAAGATAGAAACAGTTTCTCTAGATTTCTATGCAAATAGGAGCCATAAAGAGAAGACGGTGCTGCTTGCTGATGGACTTTGGCACCCTTTTCCAAAGGTTCTGCTCTGGCCCCAGCATTATAAGCACCAGCCCTGCCTTCTCTCAAAATTACATTTGCATCACAAGACAACCGTATCAGCTCAACTTTTCTGTTCTGAATTCCCCACATGATGCCCAAAGGTTCATCTTGTAGCTAAAAAAAAACCTTAGTTTTATAGACCGAGTCATCAACCAAGAGGAGCTCCCACAGCTGAACTGAAACTCATGTCAGTTGTATCACTTGCTCTCCCATGTTACTTACTCAGCAGAACAATGATCCCCAGGACACATAGGATAGCTGCACAGATCAGCCCAACAACTCGCAGGGAATAATAATCTAGAAAGAGGAAATGGCAATCTTTAGTGAGCAAGAGATTGACATAATAAAATAATGAAAGTCTACTACTACTACTACTTATCACTTATATAGCGCTGAAAGGCATACACAGCACTGTACATGTTGACATTTATAGACAGTCCCTGCTCGGAAGACCTTACCATCTAACTTGGACAGACAGACACGACATGGGTTGGAAATGCAGAAACCAAGGTGAAAGGAGTTAGGAGTTGAAAGCACTCTCAAAGAGGCGAGCTTTTAACTGAGCCTTGAATACTGCCAGAGATGGAGCCCATCGTAAGGATTCGGGCAGCTTGTTTCAAGCATATGGCGCAATAAGGCAGAAAGGACGAGCATCTAGAGCTGGCATTTGAAGAGAAGGACACAGATAAGAGGAGCTTACCAGCTGAGCAGAGCTCACTGGGGGGATTATATGAGGAGATAAGTGAAGAGAGAGAGTGAGGGGGAGCCAAAAGTGCAGTTGTAGGTCAGTAAGAGGAGCTTGAATTGTAGTCTGAAATGGATGGGAAGCCAATGAAGTGACTTTAGGAGAGGGGTAACATGAGTATATCGGCTCTCCCAGAATATGAGTTGTGCGGTCGAATTCTGGGTTTATGCCCCAAGGGGGTGCACAGCTGGCCACCCTCCAGTGTTCTCCCTAGGCTGGCAAACTGCGTCTCTTTAGCTACTTGAGTGCCACCGCCGCCATTGGGAACAGGCCGATGCCAAGTTCTCCCTGCTTTTCCCTGTGGGGCCGACCAACTCTTGCCACCCGCGTCAATTCTGACGTCGGAGAGGACGTTCTGGGCCAGCCAATCGCTGCCTGGCTGGCCCAGAACGTCCTCTCCGACGTTAGAATTGACGTCGAGTGGCGACAGTTGGTCGGCCCCGCGGGGAAGAGAAGCGGGGCGAACTCGGCGCCGGCCTGTTCCCGATAGCGGCAGTGGCAGCCTATTCCCCAGTGGCGGTGGCAGCATTTTCCCAATGGTGGTGGCATAGGGGAGGGCAAGGAGAAAGAAAGAAAGGGGGGGCACAGGGAGCCAGGAAAAAAAAAAAGAAAGGGGGCTGGGTGAAACAAAGAAAAATGGGGCACGGAGAGAGAGAGACAGACATACAGAATGAAAAGGGGTATGGAGAGAGAGAAAAAAGAAAGAAGGGGGCAGGGTGAAACAAAGAAAAAGTTTGGGGAGGGAATGAGGTCTGGAGGAGAGGAAGCATACAGGAGGCTGAAAGAAGGGAAGAAATATTGGATGCACAGTCAGAAGAATAAAGTGCAACCAGAGACTGATGAAATTACCAAAGGTAGGAAAATGATTTTATTTTCAATTTAGTGAGCAAAATGTGTCCGTTTTGAGAATTTATATATGCTGTCTATATTTTGCACTATGGCCCCCCCTTTTACTAAACCGCAATAGCGTTTTTTAGCGCAGGGAGCCTATGAGCTTCAAGAGCAGCGTGGGGCATTCAGCACAGGTCCCTGCGCTAAAAACCGCTATCGCGGTTTAGTAAAAAGGGAGGGGGAATATTTGTCTATTTTTGTATAGTTGTTACTGAGGTGACATTGCATAAAGTCATCTGCCTTGACATCTTTGAAAACCCGCGGAATATAAATGATAATTAACATTTTCTCTGCGTACAGCGTGCTTTGTGTTTTTACACACGCAAAATATCTACCCGATTAAAAAAAAATGAACCCCCCCTCCCAACAAGTGCCCCGAACCCACCCAAAAATTTGCCCCGCAGCTGCCATTTTTAATTATGGCAGGAGGGTTCCCACTCCCTCCTGCCTAAGGTCCCACCCAAAAAACTAATGGCAGTCATTTCTTTTCTGATCGGCAAGCCCAATCAGTGTTAAAAAATTGTTTAGTGAATCGCTGCCCTCCAAAATTTGCATGCCATTTCCCTCATTTGCATGCACGGATTGGAATGGAATCCCTACACACGTTAGTGAATCGGGTTGGAGGGAAATCGGATCGCAAAGGGCTCGCAAACCAATCGGTACACGATTGGTTTGCTTTGTGAATCTAGCCCGAAGAGTGAAGAGTCCCTCTGTGGCTGTAAAGGCATGGACTCTGATCCCCAGTCTCTCCAGTCCTTTTCTGACTGTTTTGCTGGCTCCTGATCAGTAACCCTCTCTGGGTAGAGTGCGCTGTGGGGGAGCAAACCCCCTTACACAGCCACAGGCAGGCATTTAGACATTGCAAGAAAATGCAATGGGAGAAGATGTATCCTGCATCCTCCCCAGGCAGAGCTGCCCCAGGGCAACTGGAGAGCTCTTGAGCACTGCAAAGCTTCCAAAATCAGATAAAGAACCCCAAACCTAACCAAACTTTTCAGAGCAGATCAGAAAGATGCCTTCCAGCTCATATGCACAAGGAAAAAACTGAAGAGGCGGAGCTGAAAAAATTCTAGAGGATTCTTTCCACACAGCTTGGGGTTAGGGTAAGTTAACCTACTTGTTAGGACTCGTATGTCCTGTGCACCAGAATGATTTTTGGTGATCTAGGCACATAAAAGAGTAATTGTCAAAGTAACTGAATAACATGCCTTTAAAGTTATGACTACACACTCAGCAGTCCATTTTGATTGCATAACACAGCTGCAAATTCATGTCAAATAACTGGATATGTTTTTGAGCAGCAAGTGTGCCACTGCTTATCAGTCCCTTCCTTTTCCAAAGAGATTAACAATCTGGACATTGAAAAGGATTGAACTTTGGAAAAATAGTCTGGCTCTGCAAATGTAAAATGCAAATATTCGATTAAACAGTGTCATCGTGGAACCTTATCTTCTACCTGCCAGCGATATCCTGACTGGTACGCACAGGATATACAGTATGTAGCTATTCATCTTAGAGACAAAAATGGACCATTAGAAAGGTTTTCTAAACTAAATCAGGTTTCATTGTCTTCAAGCCACAGACAGAGCGACAGGCCTGGGAACTGTCTCTTTCTAAATGGGTCAAAACAAAATTAAGGTTTTACTATATTATCTTATGCTTTTAAACAAAGTACATTTACAGTCATAAATTACACTTAGCCTGAAGGATAAACTGAGGTCAGAGTGAGAAACTTTATATCTCACAATGTCTGATCCTTAGCAAATCAGAGCCCAGAGCTGGGACAAACACTGGCAGGATGCAATAAATGCATGGATAATTTTCAAACCAACGCAGTTAGGCAAAAAGTTTGGGATTGCTTTTCCCTATACACATTGGATCAATTCTGGAAAAGGTAAAATAGACTCATTGCTACCTCCCCAATCTAACTCTGTCTGTGATCCTATCTCCTTTTCCCATGAGTGTTGATCCCTATATACAGGGTAGGTAATTTTCAGACATTCTATTCCCTGGATACATGGCTTTTGAAAGACTGCCCTCACTCATACTCAGAGAAAGAAAGTGTGAGGTAAATAGAAAGCAGGCTCTTACCATAGTAGAATCGGCTATCTTTATCTGAAAAAAGGAGATGGAAAAATAACAGCACAATTACTGGGAGTAAATAATGAAGTGAACTTAAAATAGTAGATGATGGCAGATAAAGAAAGACCTGTATGGTCCATCCAGTCTGCCAAACTCATAGCAAAAAGGTATGATGAGATTGATACCACAAATATATTCTTGGTCTTGATTGGTCCTTGCCATTTCAGGGCACAGACTATAGAAGTCTGTTCAGCACTGGTCTTGTTCTCCAGCTACTGAAGCTGTCATCAAAGCCCCAAATATGTCTTCCATGATCAGGGCAAAGAACGTAGAAGTCTGCCTGGCACTGGCTTTGCTTCCCAATTGCTGCAGTTGCCTTCTAATTACCATAAAGTGTGTTTAGTTCCATTCTTTCCATACAGGATTTTTTTGTGTTTATCCCACATTTTAAAAAATTCCATTGCTGTTTTCATCTCTACCACCTCTCATGGGAGGGCATTGCAGATATCTACTACCCTTCTGTGAAAAAGTACTGCCTGCCTATTCCTGAATCAGCTTAAAGCCATTGCCCCTCCCTTTCTGAGAATCCAGCAGGTAGCCCAGACCATTAACAGCTCTGGACCGTCTACTCCAACAAATCTGACTCCAACCCTTGCAATCTGTTCTACCAGTTTGGTATGCAGGACTCTGCATACAATAAAGGCAAAGTATGCAAATATGTCTCGTGTATTTATCACAGATATTCTAAAATCCAAACTGGCTGTTGGGAACCACTGTTCTAGTGACAATATATGTGCTGGAGTAACTGCAGTCTTTGTAGGCTCTGATCATTTTAAAAAAGAAGGATTATTATTTATTCATAAAATATAAATGTTATCAAATGATCATTTAATATACTATAAATAATAGGTAATGTTGGATATGTTTCAGTTAAACAAAGTCATCAATTAGATAACTTTATAAGGTATTTATAGATACCAACATTCAGAGGACATGCTGTCTAAGTTTAGATACCTATATTCAACTGCATCTAGAAACTTAAATTTTGGACTAAAAGGTATTTAAACTACAGCTGCCTTAATCCGATGGGGCTGTCGAATTTCAAGCGTGCAGCAGTAGAAACCAGTGCTGAGCTCCTAATATTCCCTTGACCTTGTCCTGTCTCTTTTTAAGGCATCTAAAATTAGGCATTCATGACAGATTTTTTTTTTTTTCTTTAAATTCAAAAGTTTAGGTACCTGTCAAAGTGAGGCATGTAAAAAGCAATTCTATAAGAGAGCATCTGTATTTATATGCACACATAAGTGCTAGCAGGACACCGAAGGACTATTCTGTAAAGTTGTTTATATGTAAGATATAGTAACATAGAAGATGATGGCAGGTGAAGACCCACCTGGTCTATGTAGTCTACCCAACAATGAAGAAAAAGCCTCACCTGCCACTCTGTGCAGGTTACATTTCTTCATGATCAAATCACAAATAAGGCAGCAATATGCCACAATA
This sequence comes from Geotrypetes seraphini, assembly GCF_902459505.1. Lineage (NCBI taxonomy): Eukaryota > Metazoa > Chordata > Amphibia > Gymnophiona > Dermophiidae > Geotrypetes > Geotrypetes seraphini. Next base: position 128,221,926 of record NC_047094.1, read on the forward strand.
CCAACCAATTATATTTGACACAATCATGGAAGAGTGGTTTCATAATTTTGGTTGCAGCATAGTTACATTCATTGTTAATACTTGATTAAACCAGCAATCCAATAATACTACAAACTGACCATTTTACTTGCTATCCTTGCTATTCTTGTGTCACAGATCACAGAAGATTGCCTAGCATTGGTCTTACTTCCCAACAACTGGAACTGCCATCAAAGTCCATTTTGGCATTTCAGATATCTACTACCCTCTCTGTGAAAAAGTACTTTCTGACGGTCCTCTTATGTCTACCATCCTGTAATCTCAATTCATGTCCACTAGTTCTACCACATTTCCATCTCTGCAGGGCCGGTGTTAGGGGCGGGCAAACAAGGCAGCTGCCCTGTGCTCCACTGCTCCAGGGGGCCCCCAAGGTCCGGGCAGGGCAGTTCCTATAATGAGGCCAACTGAGGCAACAGCCTCAAGTGGCACTCTGGTGAGAGTGGCATCTTGCTGCCGGCCAGCATACCTGCTGGTCAGATCTCTCTGCCATATCCCTTCCCCAGCATCTACTCCTTTTATCCCCCCTCTCTCCGCCTGCATCTACTTTAAATTTGCTGTAAAAGTTGCTGGGTGGTGGCAGCGACTCACAGCACTGCACTGTCACCAGCCCCAATGCCTTCTCTCCACTGCGGCCCACCCTCTCTGACAACGTCCTATTTCTGCTGAGGAGGGCTGCAGTGGAGAGAAGGTGCCAGGGCTAGCGGCAGGACAGCACTGTGAGTCGCTGCTGCTGCCTGGCAAATTTTACAACAAATTTATGGTAGGCACATGTGGGGGGGGGAATAAAAGGAGTAGATGCTGGGGAAGGGCAGAGAGAGCCGTTGGCAGCAAGATGCCAGTCCCACCAGATTGCTGCCTAGAAACAATGCCCATCCTGAGAAATGTTGGATTCGGAGGAGGGGAAGAAGGCAGAGAGGGAAAGATATTGGACTTAGGGGAGGGAGTGGAAGGAGGGAGAGATGTTAGACTCAGCGATGAGGTAAGGGAAGGAGGACGGGAAGAGGAGAAGTCAAATTTGAAAGGGAGAAATGGACTTAGGAGAGGGTAGAAAGGGTTAGAAGGAGGACAAGGAGAGGTGGCAGAGTGGGGTAGAATGGGGACAGGGAGAGATGGATTGGAAGAGAATAGACAGAGGAGGAGAGGGAGAGATAGGCATAAAAGGCAGAGAGGATGAAAGGGGTTCAGGGAAAAATGGCAGAAGGGAGAGAAAGGGATGGATGGACTTGGTGTAGGAGCAAAATATGGAGAGGGCAACACTGGGAAAGATTCAAGGGAGGGGGCAGAAGGGGGAGGGAGAGATGAATGACTTGGAAAGCAGAAGAGAGATGAACAGCGAAAGATGGAGGAGAAATGGACTCGGGGCCAGAAGGGGGGAGGGAGGAGAGATATCAGATTTGAGAGGAGGGAGTGGAAAAGCATGAAAGAGAGATTTTGGACTTGTGGGAGGGGTAGAGATAGAAAGGGAAGGAGGAAGGAAATGCTGTGTTATGAGGGTGAAGAAAATGATAAGTAGGGGAGATGCTAGAAATGATGGATCCATGTGGGAAAGTTGCCAAGGAGACGAATGAGTATAGAGATAAAAATGTGATAATGGGAAGCAGATAAAAGGGAATAGGAAGATAAGAAATATGAAAGCTAGAGAATGAGAGAAAGAGATTGTCGATTAGATAAAAAGTAAAAAGAAATAACGATGTTCCCTCTAAGCTCCGCACCCATGCACCTTTTGGTAGCAGGCCACGTAGCCGCTCAATCCCCGAGGAGAGAAAAATAACAGACAGGAAATCCTGGTAAGTGTTACGAGAAAACAAGGAAAACAGAAACCAGAGACTGGGACCACAATTAGAAAAAAAAAAGCAAAGGTACAAAAAAGAATTTTATTTTCTGTTTAGGATAAAAGTAGTGTGGTAGCTGTGTTAATAAATGTTAATAAATAAAAATAGAAATAAGGTGATTTTTTAGTGGACTAATTTTAATATCTTTTTGACTAACTTACAGAGACCAAAACCACCTTTCTCAGGTCAGAACAGGATACCATAACAGCAGTAAGCTGTCCTGACCTGAGGAAGGAGATTTTGGCCTTTGAAAGTTAATTAAAAAATGTATTTAGTCCAATAAAAATGTATTATATTTTCCATTTTTGTTTTATTTGTATTGATTGGAATATATCAGTTTTTGGAATTTGCATTTACTATCTTTATATATTGCAAAGGAACATGCATTACTGTTGCACTGTATGCAGAGTCTGGCTTCTTGAGGGTTCAGTTTAATTTTTATTTCTATTTTAGTTTGTGGCTACTTATTCTATAATGGGTTAGGGTATGTGTTTTACATGTGTGAAAGAAACATGGCTTCTGCATGTGTGAAAGAAACATGGCTTTCAGTTAGAATTGGTGCTGGCATGGTATGTTATGCTTTTGAAGGTCTATTTGCAAGATTTTGTCTTATGTCGCATAATAGTTGGTAGTAGAGAGAGTTTGGGCTCCTTCTACGAAGCACGTTAGCGGGTTTAACGCGCATGACTCTTCATCACGCACTAACCCCCACGCTAGCCAGAAAACTACCGCCTGCTCAAGGACTCAAGGGGAGGCGGTAGCGGCTAGTGCGGCTGGCGGTTTAGCACACAGTATTACGTGCGTTAAACCGCTACCGCGCCTTCGTAAAAGGAGCCCTTTATGTTGCTATCAATGATTTGCCACCAAAATTTGTATGTTGAATTCTAAAGTGAAACAAAGGGCACTGAGCACTTTTTACATTATGGGCTCCTTTTATCAAGCCAGTCCGTTCACGTGGCGGCCCATCAGTTCCAGGACCTGTATAGTAGCCCTCTATCTATACCTTTCTATCCCCTTTTCCTTCAGAAAATTATCCAATTCCTTCTTGAACTCCAATACTGTACTCTACCCTATCACGCCCTCTAGAAGCACGTTCCAGGTGTCCACCATCCGTTGGGTGAAGAACTTCCTAGCATTGGTTCTGAATCTGTCCCCTTTTAATTTTTCCAAATGCCCTCTCGTTCTTGTAGTTGTCGAAAGTTTGAAGAATCTGTCCCTCTCCACTTTCTCTATGCCCTTCGTGATCTTGTAAGTCTCTATAATATCCCCTCTAAGTCTCCGCTTCTCCAGCGAAAAAAGCCCCAGTCTCTCTAATCTTTCAGCATATGAAAGGTTTTCCATACCTTATATCAAACACGTCGCTCTCTTCTGAACCCTCTCGAGTATCGTCATATCCTTCTTTAGGTACAGCGATCAATATTGGACGCAGTACTCCAGATGCGGGCGCACCATCGCCCGATACAATGGTAGGATAACTTCTTTCGTTCTGCTTGTAATACCCCTCTTGATTATTCCTAGCATTCTATTTGTATGTATATTAGTAATTATTAAATATTTAAACAACAGTGTAAAATCTTTCCTATCCCCCCTTTCCTCTAGTCTATAGTATACAAATTTAGGCCCTCAAATCTATTCTCATATTTCTTTTAGTGTAAACCCCAGACCATTTTTGTTGCTTTTCTCTGGACCACTTCAAGTCTTTTGATGTCCTTAGCTAGATATGACCTCCAAAACTGAGCACAATACTTCAAATGGGGCCTCACCAACAACTTGTATAGGGTGAGGGGCATTAACACATCTTTTCTTCTGCTGATTCTACCTCCACTGCCTTGTCATATTGTTTTACTGCCTTAAGATTCTCAGATACTGTGACCCCCAAATTCTCTCTAATGAACTGTACTTATCAGTCTTTCACCCCTATCTTTGAACATCATTTGCATTTCTATACCCCAAATGCATCACACTGCACTTCTTTGCATTTGATTTTAACTACTGACATTTGATCCTTTGTGGGAGGGTTTCCAATCCTGTTTCTTTTATGAACACTTTTTGAGTCCACCCTCACCTCCTTAGTGACAGATGGGTTACACAATCATAAAACTAGGTGCAATCATCAGAAGAGGGACCTATGAACATAAGAATATAAGAATAGCCTTACTGGGTCAGACCAATGGTCCATCAAGCCCAGTAGCGCGTTCTCACGGTGGCCAATCTAGGTCAAAAACTGGCCCAAACCCAAAGAGTAGCAATATTCCATGCTACCAATCCAGGGCAAGCAGTGGCTTCCCCCATGTCTTTCTCAATAACAGACTATGGACTTTACCTCCAGGATCTCCAAAGCTCATATATTTTAATATCTTGTAACACTGATCCTTTAAAAATATTTTCCTCAACCTAAAAAGATTCCACTGAGCCAACATAAGAACTATCAAAAAAATAAGCAGGTATCCTTAGCCTGTGCTCTCTTATACATCAGAGCACTGGAGATACTTGTGATGTGTCTCACAGCACGCAAGTACAGATAAATTTGATAATATGAAAGGGAAAAATGCTTGGCAGCATCCATGCTCAGGTGATGTTAGGGTAATGTTCAGAGCTCCTGGTAATTCAAACAAGGGTAGACATTCAGCCTTGCCCACTGGAACAGAAAGGGAAAATACTTATTGAGTATCTGATTAAGATAGGGCAGTATATCAAATGCCTATAAACATAAACCCTACACAAAACATTACACTTGTGCTTCCTAAAGCTGGCTTTGCAGTATGATCTCATGTTTATTTGTCATGGACATCCTGAAAACTCAACTGGCTGTGGGTATGAAAATCCTGTATTAATCTATGAATCTTACCTTTTATGAAATGATCATATACATATACAGTAGTATAAAAGAAAGGGGGTTAGAGCTACTTACCTTCAGGGTCATTAGCATTCAGGACTGGAAGAACTGAGAAAGAAAATTCAAATTAAAGTTAAATTATGGGATTGAACTAATATAATAAGGACCAATGTTCCACATTTATCTATATCAGATAGTCCAAGTGTCCTGACACTTACTTCTCAATGCCCTGCTAGACTCCTGCCTCAGAGTGCCCAGTAACCTGAGGACAGAGAGGAGAAGCAGCACCTCAGCTTGATAAGAATAACATTTATTTTGGATATCCAGAAACCTTTCTGGCTGGGGTTCTCACAGGTCAGGTTTGGGAATCACTGCCCTACTTATGTATTGTACTGTATGTGCACAAAGATCTAACAAATATAATAGCTTCCTGTTCATGTTCTGGACGTAACATTTAGGGCCGGATTTTACAAACGGCACCAATAGTAGTGTATGCCTAAAAAAACAGCCACTGATCGCATGTCAATCATGCAACAATGCTGTTTGTAGAATCGCAGCTACCTCAAACACATGTGCCAGAAATAAAAGCCAAGGTTTTGAAGACCTATATTTTTGGTGTATATGTTTAATTTGAATTGCATCTACAGAGGCACATAAGAATGCCTAAGGTCGTTTCCGATGTTAACCATGCCTACTTAGACCATAGGTGTTCTAAGGTGTCTCCATAGACATGATAAAGGTGCCGTTTTTGTAGGTGTCTACATTTTTTTTAATGATTTTTTTAAATCATTTTTTAACAGCTTTGCCAATTAAGTTAGGGCTGGTATGGTGCCTACCGGCACCTAACTTAAAGCGCCATTTATAGAATATGTCCTTTACTGTCTCAGTAGTATATTTGTTGTTGGAAGGTTGTTCTTACTCAGTGTAACCTCCTGCCCCCAACAGAAGGCAACAAAAAAAAAAAATTTTCCTTAATCATCTGACAACACAGCATAGTTTTCTAAATCAGTTTTTCACGCTGATTGCAGATCTGTTATTAGTTTTTTTTTTCAGTCATGTAAACTTTTAAAGTTATGACTAATGTTATTTTATAGCGTTTTAGCATATAGGGTTTTAAGAATTACAGCATCAACTTAAAGAAATGTTGCAGTATCTTTGGTCCAAAATCAAATAAGCACACAGCATAGCATAATTACTGGACTGTGTCACTTAGCAACCAATATTTCTTCAAAAATGCTTAGAGTATGATTTCTTTTTGTGAGTTGTGTCTGGATTGTCACGGCACTACATCCAGCAGTAGTCGGCTATCGTACACTCATTCCAGAAACCTTGGTAGCGACGCTCCATTAACTGAATGTCCTGGTGAAACATTCTCCTTGCTCGTTACTCACCATACCAAGAGTTTCCAGAAAAAAGTCAAGATGTGAGTCCAAAAAGAGTATTTTTAATGACATGTGACAGCTAAGTTTATGATATGAATCAAGGAGATTCTGAATTCCTTCCTTGTATGAAGGAGACTTATGGTTGCCCAGAAAGTTTTCCACTAACCACTTGAATGCCTCCCAAGCTTCAAGCTCAGCTGCTGTGAGTAATTGCTTAAAATCTTCATCCTGCATAATGGACTTGATCTGTGGGCCTATAAATATCCCTTCCTTCAATTTTGCAGTGCTGATTTTTAGAAATTTCTTAACAAAATATTGAAAATCTGGCGAATATGCTTTACCCATGGCCTTTACCAGGTTCTTTATCAACCCCAGTTTGATATGAAGAGGTAGAAGAAATATTTAATGAGGATCCAACAATGGCATAAATTTCACACTGCTTGTCCCTGGGTTATATGTATCCCTCCGCTACCAGACACGCTTAACATAATGTTCAGCTGTAGTTCTGCTATCCCACAAGCACAAGAAACAGCAGTATTTAGTGAATCCTCCTTGCATTCCCATTAGTATGCCAATGACCTTCAGATCACCACAGATGTTCCACTGGTATGTTTTATAACTGATTGCTTCTAGTAAATTCTTCATATTCTCATAAGACTCCTTTAGATGAGCAGAATGGGCAATTGGTATACTTGGTTTAGAATTTCTGTTGTGCAGTAACACGTGCAGTAACACTGCCTTCAAGCTTCTCTGTGAAGAATCAATGAAGAGACACCATTCATCTGGACAATGCACTTGTGACAAACTGTTGAAGAGCCCGTTGATGTCATGACAAAAGCACAATGAGCCATTTGCAATGAAGAATGTTGTTAAGTTACGATTCCTTTTTCTGTAATGAGTTATATTAACATCTTTTGCAAGCAAGTGCTTTTGCTTAAGCCTTGAAGCAAAAAGTTCTGCTTTTTCTTTTGAAAGATTTAGATCACAAATAAGATCATTGAGCTCAGCTTGTGTAAAGGTCTCTGGTTCTGAATCTTCATCTTCACATCATCAGGATCAGATAATTCTGGATTGTGACCAGCTGCTGCATCATCTTCACATTCCTCATCATGTTCTACAGAAGCAAGTCCATCTTGTGGAGGTAAAGGGATAGGCAATGAGTCATCTTGAAGAACAGGCCTAATAGCAGAATCCTGAGTAGGATATATATTTTTGTGCTTAATTTTAGCTGAGAATCTACTTGTGTTCACAAGGCAAAAGTAGCAATCTTTAATATGGTCTCGCGGTTACCTCCATATTATTGGGATTGCAAATGACATTGCTGCCTTTCGTCGATTGAGCCAGTCATGAAGTCCATTGGAACAACTGATACAGATGATATGTGGAGCCCAAGACTTATTCTGGTCACCCAATGGACAGCCAAAGTACAATTTGTATACCTTCTTCAGATCTACGGTGATTGGGCAACGTTGTGCTTTCCTCTTGAATGAACCACAGATGTAACAGAAACTATCTGGATAATTAGTATAATGTCCTGGCATGATAAAGACTGATATTAATCACCGTCTGTGGCATAAAAAAACAAAGACAACTGTCGTTAACCCTCCTTATACGTTTATCCTATAAACACATGATATATTGCCCAATTAACATTTATAATGAGCTTCATTACAAAAATATGACGTGCTAGTGAAAAACTAAATACAGATTTGAAATCAGCATGAAAAATACTACAGAACCCACCCAACACTAACTGATGAAAATGATGTGTTGACCTGTGTTATCAGCCTTACCCAGCCAGGGGGTGCAGGTGATTAGGTGGCTCTTACTGTGGAAAAACTCACCTGCAGTTGCAGCAGGGCCGCCATCAGGGCAGTACTACCAGTCCTGCATTCAGGGGCCTGGAGCTGACAGGGGGCCCGGGCTCCTCCAGGGTCCTAGGCAGTGTTCTAAGGCAGGGGTGCCAGTAGCTCGCCAAGGCAAAGTGAGTCAATCACCCAGGACTCACTTTGTCTTGGCGATCTAATCTATCGGGCCGATCAGTCTTCCTCTCCCCGACGTCAATTCTTCAGTCGGAGAGGAAGTTCGGGCCAGCCAATCGCTGCCTGGCTGGGCGGAACTTCCTCTCCAACGGCAGAATTGACGTCGGGGAGAGGAAGACTGATCGGCCCGAAGCAGGGAGAGCATGCGTCGGCGTCGGCTTTGGGGCCTGTTATCCATTGGTGGGTCCTGTTCCCCGATGGCAGTGGCAGTGGCTTGGGGAACGGCAGAGAGAAAGAAAGAAAGGGGGCAGGCAGGGAAACAGAAGGAAAGAAGAGAAACAGAAAAAAAGAAAGAAAGGTCAGGGAGAGAGGAAGAAAAAGTTGGAGGAGGGAATGAGGTGTGGAGGAGAGAAAGCATACAGGCTGATAGAAGGGAAGAAAGATTGGATGCACAGTCAGAAGAAGAAAGTGCAACCAGAAATCACCAGACAAGGTAGGAAAAATGATTTTATTTTAAATTTAGCAAAGTGGAGGCAGTATTACCACAGTTTTCAAAGGAATTTGCCCAAATAACTTAATAGTTAACTGGGTAAATTCCCAGAGATGAAAACTTCCCTTCACTTACTATGCACAGTTCTGAATTTATATCTGCTGTCTATATTTTACAATATGGTCCCCTTTTACTAAACCGCAATAGTGTTTTTTAGCGCAGGGAGCCTATGAGCGTCAAGAGCAGCGCTGGGCATTCAGCGCAGCTCCCTGCGCTAAAAACTGCTATTGTGGTTTAATAAAAAGGATGGAGGGTATATTTGTCTATTTTTGTATGGTTGTTACTGAGGTGACAATGCATAGAGTCATCTGCCTTGACCTCTTTGAAAAAAACCCACAATAGGAATGATAATTAACATTTTCTCAGCGTATAGTGTGCTTTGTGTTTTTTAATTTTATTGTTGGTAGATCATTTTGACTTGGTCATTTTAAAGTAGCTCACAAGCTCAAAAAGTTTGGGCACCTCTGAGCTAGAGCGTTGAAACTGTGTATTTCTATTTTATCCCCCCTTTTACAAAACTGTGGAGCGTTTTTTAGCACCAGCCGTGGTGATAGCAGCTCTGATGCTCAGAATTCTATGAGTGTCAGGGCTGTTACCACTGTGGCTAAAATCCACACTACAGTTTTGTAAAAGAGTGAGGGGTTAGTTTGTGATGACATATTCCATACTAGGCAAAGGTGTTCTGTGTGTTCGAAAGACATGGTTTTCTGTTAGGATTGACGGTGTAGGATTGATCTGTGCTGGTCTGGCTTGTTTAGTTTTACAATGGGTGTATTGATGTACTGCTCACTGCAATATGTAAGATGCTGCCTTTTCCTAGGTACTCATGTGTGGCGTGTGGTTTGTTACTAAAAATCATGTTTTTCTTACAGATGGGGGGGGGGTGCCAAAAAAATGATGGGCCCCGGGTGTTACATATGCTACGTACGCCACTGTATGTAAAGATACCAGAAAGCTGGTGTAGCAAAAACTTTAAGTAAATTGTTATTCTTCTAAGTTTTGAGTATTGAACCCTCCCACAATCTCACGGGCACTCGTTTCAAGTTTATTGAGATTTTGATTTAAACGCAATATCAAATATTTTCAATGCGTATAACAAAAATTAATTTTGGGAAATAAATAAAACCATTTGAACAATAAACATACAAACATATCCATAGATGATTAAAATTACATAAGGAGTACAAGGATAAACTACATTTGTTTAAAAATGCGTTCTCCGCGCCTGCTCATAAATTTGTTGACTGGAAGGATCCAGCAATGTGGCCAGATGCCATTCAGGACAAAGACAGAGAAAGAATTGTGCAATTTGGATTAATGATGGAAGATGATTTAAAGCAAATGGCACAGTCTATGAGTAAAGATCTTGACGGACGTTCTTTTTATGAATATCTCCTCTATGCCAAATCACCCAATGGACGTGAGAAGATTTTACGGGACTGGCTTAGGTGGAGCATTAGCAGAAAAGTATGTGTGTATTCGGCCCATGGAAGAAGGGGGGGTGTCGGGGAGGGGGAAGGGGTGCGTGGGGGGCCCAATAGGATTGCTCAGTAAGGGGCGCCCAGAAATTTCTGATGGCGGCCCTGAGTTGCAGCCTCTCCCAGCAGGAAGAACTCTAGGAGCAGAGGCCATGAGGTGGGGTGGGGAGAGGATTTCCCTATTTTAATTTTGATAGAAATAGGGAAAACTACTGCTGTCCCCGGGATTGGTAGTATAGAATCATGCTATTGTTTGGGATTCTGCCAAGTATTTGTGACCTGGACTGGCCATGGCTGGAAGAAGGATCATCAGTCTTCCCCAGTATGGTTATTCTGACATTCTTATTTGTGGAAGAGAAACAGCTGTTTTTCCTCTTACCTGTTAGAGCTAGAAAAAAGCTTACTGCAACTGTCTGCATGATGTGACTTCTTGTTGGGCCCTGCAAAGAAAGTCAAATTTTAGAGGAGGAAAAAAAAAATCTGTATTTCCTAAAATTTAATCTATTCCTTAATGTAATGAAATGAGACTTATATTGATAGAGGAGCTTCTAAATGATATACATTAGAACCACATGCTGGTTACAACTATGAATCCTGTAAAACCTGCAGGGCAAGATTTTGATATGTAATATTAAAGCTGTGTGTTGGGTGGGGGGGGGGGGGAGAGAGCGGTCTCGGTACTAGAAAATCATATGTAGTGTTGCTATACATCCCCTTTTAAGAGGATATGTCCTTATTTTGGGCTTCTTCAGATATGTCCTCCAGGTTTTTTAACTTTTGGCAAATATTCTTTTTTTACCTTTTATGTGCCTATGACCAACACACCTACCCACTTAATGAAAGAAACCATCTCTGGCATATTAGTTAGTCTGGATTAGTGCTGCCCGATTCACAATTTTGAGTCGATTCACTTTCTAAAAAGTTCAGACTCGCCAATTCAATGTGTCCTGACATACCTCCGGGCCTCCTAAATTAGCAGCAGCAGTGGCAGGGACTGGCTTGGCAGAGGCAGTGCGGTGAACAGGCTTCTCCTGGCCTGCCCCTCTGGGGCCTTCCCTCTGCCATGTCACTGATGACTAAAACGTATCACTGATGATGCTGCAGAGGGAAAACCTGGTGGGCACGCCATGAGAAGCCCGTTCACCACCCTGCCTCTGCGATTACAATATGTCAGATTTGAAATGTGTATCCTGCCAGAGTTGGTGCTAGGCAGCGAGTGTAAGCCAGGACCTAATAGAGAGAAGAAAATTATTTTTTGTTTGTTCAAATAGGAGCTGTTTTTACAAACTCAGAATGATTAGATAGTTAGCAAAGATCTTGGAACCATCATCTTTAAACATATTGATCCATTCTCTTATAATTTATTTACCGGCGTATAAGACGACTGGGCGTATAAGACGACCCCCCAACTTTTACAGTTAAAATATAGAGTTTGTTATATACTCGCCATATAAGACTACCCCTTCTTCCGCACACCTTCTGCACAACAAATAAAACTTAAAAGAACATCAGAATTTATTTCAACAATTTTAATGAATTCACTAAAGCTGAATAGAACAATAAACCCATGGGAGCTGCCATGCTATTTGTTTTCTAAACTGTTAACCAAACTGAAACGGTCAATGATAGAAGGAAGATAACACATAGAGGGAGAGAGCAAGTGCCGGGCAAGTCCCTAGCAAGTTTGCTGGCATGACAGTTTCCCTTTAAAAGCCTTCAAAAGCCTCCTGTTCGCCCCCGCAACTTCCTTAACCCTTTCAGGACCAAGGGACATATTTGTCCCATAACTTTAAAATCCTATAAATTTTGATTGGGATAGTCTACAGTTCTAAATTTGATATGTACGGATTCCATATGATACTGCCTTTATGTAAACAAACTGGTTCCGACATTCATTCATTAGCGTCGTTGCCAGATTGACGAGAAGATTCACTTGCCACACTGTCCATAAGCCAGAAGTTTGATTTTTTTTTAAAAAAAAAAATAATGATATTTCACAAAAAAAATCAATTGTTTGGCATCTGCAAGCCCTTTTTACCATAAAAATGTCGTCAAAACCACAAAAATTGGCCTACGATCCTTATGGTCCTGAAAGGGTTAAGGGCTAGACTCCACACACGGCCGCATGTGCGAGAGACGTAGTAAAGAGAAAAGGGGTGGGGCCAGAGCGCCGCTGCTTCCCGCTGCGCAGGATGAAGGAGCTGGCACCCTTGTCACACTGATGTCCCGCCATGGCCCCGCTGATGTCCCGGCAGGTTTACTAGTACCGTAAGCACCATAAGGAGGTAAGGAAGAAGATGTTAGGGCATGTAAAGTAAGGGCATGTAAACAGTACCCGGCATATAAGACGACCCCCGACTTTGCGGAGGATTTTAAGGTACTGAAAAGTCGTCTTATACGCCGGCAAATACGGTATTTATTTTTTCCATTTTCTATACCGTTCTCTCAAGGGAGCTCAAAACGGTTTATATTAATTTATTAAGGTACTCAAGCATTTTTCCCTGTCTGTCCTGGTGGGCTCACAATCTAGCTAATGTACCTGGGATTATTGTAACTCACTATACAAAGGAATATGTCGGAAAGAAATTAGGCGTCTTCAGTGAATACAAAATACAGCTATTAAAGTAATTACTAATTCAAAGAAATACGATCACGCCACTCCCCTTTTAAAGAAAGCCCATTGGCTACCGATTCAGCACAGAATAACCTATAAAATTGCCATGTTAATATTCAAAACCCTTAAAACTAAGGAAACAGCCTTTATTGATAAACTTCTCATTCCACATGATTCTTTTTTTTTAAATTCCAATCTTTCTATTGAATGAGAACATAAACAAAATTACATTCAAGAATCATCAGCGTTCACAAAAGCCCCAGAACATAACTCTGCAAAGTATAACATACTTAAATAAATAATTGTCATATATACCAAAATGATTACATAGATTGCAAGTATTTGTCAATGGGGGACCAAAGGGTTTTAGTCAATTGTCCCTGTCTATATGGTAATTTTTCAGCTGCATATTGTTCAAAACGCTTATACAAGCATAAAGAGTGCCACCAGAAGGTAAAATTCAGTCTTGAAGCAGATTTCCAATTTTGCAAAACATGTTGAATACCAACTGATATCATAATATCTATCAATTTATCTTCACACTTACTAAATTCAAAACAGGGATGTAAAGAGCGTTTGATAATAATATCAAAAGAGAGATCTGCAGTACAGTTAGTAATGTGACTAATAAGGGACCAAACTTGAGTCCAAAAAGGCTGGATTTGAGGACATGAAAATAGTATGTGTTTAAGCGTTCCTTGTGATTTTAGACAATGCCAGCATGCATCATCAGATGTGAGATTCGCTTTCTTCTTATAGGGAGTCCATATTACTCTCCACATGACAAATAGTAATGACTGAGACATACTAGCAGATAACAGTGGTCTATTGATTTTAGACCATAGATGACACCATTCTTTTTCTGTTAAAGAGGTTTCTAAATCCATAGACCATTTATCCATAACAGTTAAAGAAGGAACATAACAAGAATCCCTTAATATCTTGTAGTAAAATGACATTTCTTTCCCCATTTCTTTAGACAAGACACTCCATTCTAAGATATTTGAAGTGTCATTGAGATGGAGAGTAGATAGGATAGAAGAAAGAATTAACCATTGGTGTTGTTTAGACGACAATGTCGGGTATTTTGCACAAAAAACAGAAAAGAGTAACAATACCGATCCATTAAATAAGGATCTAGCAGTCCATATGCCAGCATCTTTCCATCTTTTCCAATTTAAGCATCTTTTATTAATTTTCAGAGAATTATTATTCCAAAGAGACATATTATTGTGGGCAAAGATGGATTTAAGAGCAACTTTATCCAAAGTATGCAGTGCAGTAAGAGTTGCCGGAAAAAGAGAAAATTGTTTCAGATTTTTAGGGATATGCATAGTAGGGAGAGCATAAATAAGTATTTGGTTACTAATGGAGATTTCTAGATTTAGCCAGGAAGGCATGGTAGAAATATCATCAGATTCACTATAAGTAATCCAATATAACCCATATTTAGCTAACGAAGCTAGGTGATATTTATAAAAATCAGGAAGATTAACTCCTCCATGATTTTTAGTAGCTTTTAATTTATCTAGAGCTATTTTAGGACGTTTATTGTGCCAAATAAAGGAAGATAATTGTCGGTCAATCCATTTATACACTTGTGATTTACATAAGCTAGGCAGCATAATAAGTTTAAATAAAATTTGAGGTGCCAGTCATTTTAAGTGCTGAAATGCGACCCCACCATGTAATACAGAGTGGGGACCAATTCGAGATTGTATGAGTAATTAAATCTTTTAATTTGGTGACATTGAAATTCATAATAATTTCAGGATCTTTATGTACAAATATACCCAAATATTTTACAGGTGAAGTAGTCCATGAAAATGGAAAGTCATGAATGTCTGAGTGTGAAGCGTATTCATTTAGTGGGAAAATAACAGATTTAGTCCAATTAACTTTATACCCTGAAAATGTTGAATATAATTTTGTCAATGAGATAAGGGCCGAAAGCGATTGTTTAGGATTTTTAAGATAGAGCATAATATCATCGGCATATGCTGCAATCTTAAATTCTCGAGAGGTAGTGGGGATTCCTTGTATATTGGGGGATTGTCTAATGGCAGATAAAAAAGGTTCTAAAGAAAGATTAAAGAGAAGAGGTGAAAGGGGACATCCCTGTCTTGTTCCCCTACATAAGTAAATTGGATTTGAAAGAGAATTATTTATTAAAATTCTTGAACATGGTTTCCAATATAATGCACGAATCCAAGCCACAAAATTATCTCCAAAATGATACCATTTCAGAACCTGTAGCAGGAATCTCCATTCTACACGATCAAAAGCCTTTTCGGCATCAATTGCTAATCCCACTACAGATTCATCAACTGTTTTGGCTAAGCTAGAGATATTATGAAAAATTTGAAGATTATCTCCAATATAACGTTGTTTGACAAATTCTACTTGATCAGAAGATATCAGCAGTTGGATTACCTTATTAATTCTATTCGCAAGAATTTTTGCAAGTATCTTATAATCTGTATTTAGCAACGAGATTGGCCGGTAATTACCAACCCTTGTCGAATCTTTATCTGGTTTGGGGAATATAACTATATTAGCTTCTGTGAAATTACGCTGCAAGTCTGGATGGGAATGAACAAAATTATAATATTGTAGTAAATGGGGGCTTAATTGAAGAGACAAAGTTTTATAAAATTCACTGGTAATGCCATCCGGGCCAGGAGATTTATTTGAAGCTAGTGACTGAATCGCATTTTGAATTTCTTGAGTAGTTATTGGAGTCTCTAAATCTGTTTTAAGATTGGAAGGTAGGGTTGGGCGGGAAATAGTCTCTAAATAATTATTTATTTCATCTTGCGATGAGTCTGATTCTGACTGAAATAGTTCAGTATAGAATTGTTCAAATTCAGAACTAATACCAGCCTGATCAGTGATAATTTGATTTTTGGAATTTATAATAGAGGATATATGATGTGCTTCATTTTTCTTTTTCAAATAACGAGCTAAGTTTTTACCCATCTTATTTCCTCCAATATAATGTCCAGATTTCAGAATAAAAATATCCATTATTAGCAAGTGCAGATGCAGTAACATTATACTCATATTTTTTCTTAAGCAGTTGTGTATGTGTGATCATATCTGCGGAATTAAAAAATAATTGTGCTTCAAGTGTTGCTATTTCTGATTCTAAGTTATTTAATTTTGTATTGGATTGTTTACGCTTCCATGCCATCAGACTGATAATTTCTCCTCGTAATGTGGCTTTATAAGATTCCCAAATCGTGGCCAATGTTAGAGAAGGGTCTGAATTAGTGACAAAAAAATTAGTAGTAAAAGAACTCAATTGAGAAATAATGGTGTCATCTAAAAGAATACTATTATTCAATCTCCAAGTTTGTTTATTAGTGGGAGAGAAGGAAATTTCAAGAAAAAGTGAAATAGGTGCATGATCAGAAATTATAATAGAGTGATTAATAGCATTTGAAATGTATGATGATAAAGAGGAGGAAACCAAAAAATAATCTAATCTGGCATAAGTATTGTGAGGAGCTGAAAAATGCGTATATTCACGTTCAGTAGGGTTCAAAGTTCTTCAAGGGTCAATAAGGGCAAAATTTTTCATAAGACCTTTAAGTTCTTCTAGGGTCTTAGATTTAGTCAATCTGCATTTGGACATCCTATCTAATACAAGATCTAAAGGTTGGTTATGATCTCCCCCTATGATAAGTGGAACATTCGGAAATTTTAGTAAAACATTTTGAATGGATCGGTAAAATTCAGGTTTATCTGAAACAGGAGCATATATATTGAGAAATATCATAGGCTTTTTATCAAGAGTAACATATACCAGACACCATCTTCCTTCTAAATCAAATTCTGTAGTAATAACTGAACAGTTAAGGGAAGACTTAAAGTAAGTGGAGACACTGTTCTTTTTTTTTTTTGAGCAGGAGAGAAGTGAGGGGAAGTATATCCAGGAATTAACGTTTTAGCACTATCAGTATGATTAAGGTGCGTTTCCTGAAACATGATAATATCCGGTTTAAGGGAACGCAAATATTTTGTCACCTTTTTTCTTTTAATGAAGTGATTCAAACCATTGACATTAAATGAAAGAATATGCAAAGTAGTCGTATATTATCATACATTACACTTTTTGAAACATAAATAATATACAAATGAGCAGTGATGAAGTATAATATAACCAAGAAACATGAGAAGTACAAGTAGCTTTTGGAACTGATGAACAAATGAAAATGCCATCTCAAAAAAGGCAAACAGTGCCAGAGAGAAGGCATTCAAACAACAACTGTGAATCAGGGTGGATTTGTGGCTTCAGGAGGTCGATCAGTGCACCTCACGAAGCCCTCCAATAACAGCAGGATCCATGCTAAGGAATGTCGAAATATGTGAAAACTGTCTCCATACATTATAAACTGTATCAGGAAAAAGTGATTCAACATATTCAATTCATTGCATCTTGATAGAGTCAATATAGCGCTGCAGCTCAGCCGGATCTAAGTAGGTGATGGTTTTATTTTGATGGGTGACCAGCATTTTGGCTGGATATAAGAGGCCGAACCGGGCACCAATATCTTTCAGATCTTGCCTTTGCTGTAAAAAAGTTTTCCTGCGGTTCGCCGTCGTCTTCGTCAGGTCAGGCACCAAGAGGATTTTTCTTCCTTGCTTTTATGACACGTATTTGATATGTATATGATATTTATATGATTTATATGTATCTATATGATTTGCTGATTGTTCAGTTCTTCTTGATATGAACCACCTAGAACTTATTGGTGTGGCGGTTTACAAAAATAAAGTTTATTATTATTATTATTCATTGTGACCTACTCAGTCAGGGTCTGGCACTCATGGAGCACCCACAGTGCTTTGTTTTTTTGGCATGGCTCTTGAGCACTCAGTCTTGATGAAGCGTGAATATTCTCATGTGATCGTCTCACATTTTTGAAGTCCAAGGAACCCTCTACTATGGCTTCTTATGCCACAGCATGGAAAGCTTTCCAGCAGTGGTGTGTCAAAGACTAGGTTGAGCCAGTGAAGGCTCCTATTCTAGTGATTCTGGCTTTCCTTCAGGCAGGTTTAGATAAGGGTTTGGTGGTGGCCTCCCTTAGGATTCAGGTGGCAGGTATTTCTTGTTTTCTAGCACACAATGATTCTAGTTCACTGATGGCTCATCCATATGGAACCAGATTTCTCAGAGAGCTGCTTCATTTACATCAGACTTTTTCCTATGTGGAATTTTAATATTGTTCTGCAGGGTCTTGTGGAAGCTCTTTTGTGATCTGACAATCAAGACTGTCTAGTAGTGGCCATTGTCTGCATGGTGTATTTCGGAGCTTCAGGCTCGTAAAGAGAGCCGTTTCTGCAGATAACAGTTTCAGGAGTTGTTCTCCGTATTGTTCTTTCCTTTCTGCCCAAAGTAGTTTCAGATTTTTATATCAACCAGGAGGTTTATTTACCTGCTTTTCACTCTATGAGGTTGGCACAAAAGGATAAGATCTTGCGCAGATTGTACATGCAGAGAGAGTCCTCTTCCACATTTGGAGAAAACTAATGATTTTCATCTTTCTGATTATCTCTTTGTCCTTACAGCCCAGTCTCGCTAAGATAGGCTAAGGCTTCTATCACCATTGGATCCATATGGCCTTTTTGTCGACTTACATTACCTGTGGCAAGCAGCTGCCAGTTTCTCTCAAGGTCCTCTCAATAAGAAGAGTTGCTGCCTCATGAGTGCTAGCTTGAGCAATTCCTCCAGGTGACATTTGCAGGGTGGGTAACATAGTAGATGACGGCAGATAAAGACCCGAATGGTCCATCCAGTCTGCCCAACCTGATTCAATTTAATTTTTTTATTTTTTTATTTTTTTTTCTTAGCTGTGGCAGCTCATTCTGATGCTGTTTTTGGGACCTCGGTGTTGAGAGCAGGCTCTTCTGTCCCTCCCTAGATGATGCCATTGCTTTAGTACATCACCTTGCATATAGAATCCAGAATGGACATAGCAGAATGGAAGATTGGGTTCTTACCTTTGATAATCTTTTTTCTGGTAGTCCCTGGAAGATTCTATATGATCTGCCCTTTCAGTATAGACTCAGTTTTCTTTTTTTTCTGAATCACCAGCCTTTTTTCTGCCTTGGTCTTTTCTCCTTACAGGCCAAAGTATCTATCAGCCAGTAGATGTGCACTGTGGGGGACTTCACCCTCATGTGAGTACAATTGTTATCGATGGCAGGTTTCCAGTGGGTGCTCGTTGCACACAGCAGGTTAGTTCTACATTGTTCCTAATTTTTCTCTATGCTGCCTGTTGCCTGTTTATTATATTCTTATTTCTTGCTGAGTAGACCAGACCAGACTTTATTTATGTTTCTGGGGAGGTTCCTCCATGTTCCCTAATTTGTTGTTTCCTTGTTCCAATGTAGTGGCTTGGCTTTTTGACGTAACTGCAGAGTCTCTGTCTCTCTCTCAGTAGTAGCAGAAGCAGATGGTGAGAAAAGTGTGTGGATTTCTGCAAGTCCCAGATTGCGGGAATGGATAGGACATCTTGCATATAGAATCCTCAAGGGACTACCAGAAAGAAGATTATCAAAGGTAAGAACCTAATCTTCCATTTTTTCTTAATGAAGGAGGATGAATAGTAGAGTGCCACAGGGATCTGTTGTGGGACCGGTGCTATTTATCATATTTATAAATGATCTGGAAACTAGAATGACAAGTGAGGTAATTAAATTCTAGATGATACTAATCTATTCAAAGTTGTTAAAATGCTTGCAGACTGTAAAAAATTACAGGAAGACCAGGTATCCAACTGGCAGATGAAATTTAATTTGGACAAATCAAAGTGATGCATATTGGGAAGAATAATATGAAAGAACCGTGTCAGGAACGATCTTCCCACACTCCTGCCCTATGCCGAGCTGCTATCTGAATGGCTGGGAAAAGTTATTGTGGCAACCTCACGAGACTGCGGGAACTCACATGTTGCTGCGAGATCTTACGGCAGCCATTCAGATAGCTTCTCTGCACAGGACAGGAGTGTAGGAAAATTGCTCCTGCCCCAGTTTACTGCTGGACCACCAAGGCTTTAAAGGTAGGGTTTATAAAAGTCTGGGAGATGGGAAGGAGGTGAGATGTGTCAGGGTCAGCCAGAATAGGAGGTGGGTGGGACCCCTCTCATTCCAGCACACCACAGGATCACCAGGGCTTATGGCAGGCCCGAGGGAGGCCTGCAACAGGCCCGGGAGAGGGGCAGGTGGGCGCTGACCCGAAAATAAACCAAGACCCACAATTTTGGGCCATTTTTTTTGCCCCAAAATCTCTGTTTATATTCAAGTATATATGGTAATTTGAAGATTGTTGCACATGAGGTCAGACTGGTGCTTCAAAATTATCTCATCTAGGGTATGAGTAGATAAACATGTCCTGCTATATGTGCAGCCAAGTGTCACTCTTTTTGGGTGTAACTAGCAAGTTAGTTACTACTTTCATTTTACTCATTAATAGTACTTTTGTTTTGCTTTTATTTTTTTATGTACTCCAGTTAAGGCCTTGAACTTTGTCTCCCTCATCCTCCAAATCCTTGACAGTTTTTAGGCCCTGTTTGATATTTTAGTAAATTTCCCTTTATGGTGACAGGTTTCTCTTTTTGAGTATAGCATCTCCCAGGCTACCTTTATCCCCTCAATGAAGGATCAGGTACAGATGCATTTTAGAAATATCACAGTTCTGAACCAATTTGCTAAAGTCTTATCTTGGAAAAGCAATTTATCTTTCAAAAGCCATTTCTGCCTTTGAGTAACTCAAGAGTTGGAGATTTCATCTGTTACTGCTTCCACTAAAAAGGAACAATTCTGGTTATTCTAGTTCTGGAACTTAATAAAAGTTTAATGATGCATGCTCTCTTTCAGAATATGTCCTGTCTTTTCATGGATTCTAAAATTAGATTGTGTCCAGACATATCCGTTTGGCCCAGCTTAAATATAGAACATTATTCATTATTCTCAGATGCTGAAGTCCTTAAATTAGAAGCTATGTTTGCCCTTAAATATTTTGCTAAATGTTGTGGAACTTATGCTGAATGTGTCTTCTAGGAATCAAGCCAATTATCTGATTTTTCAATTTTCTTCATAGGTTCTGAGGTCCATTTGCTTAGAGATATTAGACTTGTCTCTACTGATGAGCCTAATATGTAATAGGTTAGTAACCTTTTATTTAATGACTTATGATGACAGAAACAGAGAGAAATGAAGGCCGATAAAGGCCAGATGGCCTGTCTAGTTTCCCTAACCATGCCATCTGCTATTCTCTCCTCTCACTTATAGATCCAATGTACTTATCCCAAGCTTTCTTGAATGCAGATACACTTTTTGCCTCCACCACCTCCATTGGTTACTTCTGAATCTATCCCCTTTCACCTTCATCCTATTCCTCCGCATTCCAGAGTTTCCTTTCAATTTAAAGAGAGACATGTACATTTATACCACGTAGGTATTTAACTTACCCTTTTACTACACTGCAGTAGAGGTCTCTACCATGGCTTATTAACGTTAGAGCACTGTCGAAGCACTTAGCGCTCCAGGCCGTGGGAGAAACCTCTACCGTGGCTTAGTAAAAGAGGGCCTAAATGTCATATCTCCCCTCTCCAGCCTGTCTTCCAAAGTATACATATTCAGATCTTTAAGTCTGTACCCATACACCTTATGATGAAAATCACAGACCATTTTAGTAGCCATCCTCTGGGCCAACTTCATCCTGTTTATATGTTTTTGAAGGTGCGGTCTCTAGAATTGTACACAATATTCTAAATGACGTCTCACAAACGCTCACAGTTTAAACAACAATGTGCATGATCTGCTGCAGTCCCTGATGTTAGAGACATGATTCAGTGATTCCTATGAATAGGATACTAACATACTGGGATATAATCTTTTTAGGAAGGACAGGGATGGCCAAAAAGGTGGAGGAAGAGGTCTCTATATGAAGAACAATATCCAAATGACTGAAATACCAGGGACCTGGGAAAAGGAGGACGTGATATGAATAGCTTTGAAAAGAACATAACAATTGTCATACTGGGACAGACCGAAGATCCACTAAGCCCAATATCCTATTTTCAACAATGACCAACCCAGGTCCCAAACACCTAGCTAGATCTGCTTATCCTAGGAATAAGCAGTGGATTTCCCCAAGCCATCTCAATAATGGCCTATGGACTTTTCTTTTAGGAAATAAGTCAAACCTTTTTTTAAACCCCGCTAAGCTAATTGATTTCATCATATTCTATGGCAATGAATTCCAGAGTTTAATTACACGTTGTGTGAATAAATATTTTCTCCAGTTTGTTTTAAATCTACTACTTAGCTTCATCGCATGTCCCCTAGTCCTAGTATTTTTGGAAAGAGTGAACAAGTAATTCACATCTATCCTTTCCACTGCACTCATTATTTTATAGACTTCTATAATATCACCCCCGAGTCAGCTCTTCTCCAAGCTGAAGAGCCCTAGCTGCTTTAGCCTTTCCTCATAGGGAAGTTATTCCATCCCTTTTATCATTTTCGTTGACCTTCTCTGTACCTTTTCTAATTCCAAGATATGGTGACCAGAACTGCACACTGTATTCGAGGTGCAGCTGTACCATAGAGTAATACAAGGGCATTATAACATTTTCATCTTTGTTAAGAACATAAGAATAGCATAACTGGGTCATACCAGAACACACGGATGGCCTTTCGGTGGAGACACCCTCAAAATCCCAGCAGTGCCAGACGTATTGTTCGCAGCTCCAGTTGACTGATCGACCATCTGCTCTCCAGCGCAGACCACTGGTCCTGGACTGGTATCACCTGTCCTGTTGTCCCCACATACAGCTTTGGGACGCCGTCTCTGGAAATGGGACATTTTGGTGTCCCAAAGCTGTGCGTGGGAACAACGGGACAGGGAATCTGAAAAAGGGATGGTCCCGTTCAAAATGGGACGTATGGTCACCTTATGTATGGGTCATATTCGGTAGCACTGTCAAAGGCTTGAGCTTATTTGTGAGCAGTATAATGCCATGTTCAAATTATACTCCCCCCCCCCCCCCCTTTTACTAAAGCGCAATAGTGGTTATTAGTGCAGCGAGCTGTACCGAATGCTCTGCACATAGTTCCTATGAGCGTCGGGAGCAGCGTAGAGCATTTAGCATGGCTCCCTGCACTAATAACTGCTATCGTGGTTTAGTAAGAGGGGAGGGGGTGTATACTGGGCTATAAAATCTCATAGGACCCTGGAATTTTTTTGCTGAATCTTCTCTGGAGCTCATTACAGCAAAAAATGTTGAATCCATCAGTGTATGATTGCAGCTCATATAATGTTAGCTTGACCTTAGAAAAGCCCTGAATCTCCTTCTATTCATGCTTGGACATACCATTTACAATATATCTGTATCATTGGCAAGCTTAGGGCAGCCCCGAGCATAGATTTGACCCACTTTTGATATATCCTAAAAAGAGGAACTATTATAAAGCTCATAATCATTACATGGCTCAAAAAGACACAAATATCATCACCGTTCCTTCAGGTATGGTAAGCAGTTCAAGCTTCAGTTTCAGGGTCAAGGGTCCACTCCAAACTAGGGAAACACACCTAACAATTGCTAATTATCACACATACTCTTAACAGTACCAGACACAGGTATCTGAAGGGGGGCCACAGGGGCCATGACCCCCCAAAAGTGGTGAAACCTCCTGGGAATATTGCAGGAACCATGGACCATTCCACAGTAGTGCTACAGGAACGAGAGCCATTCTTGAGGAATTCCCACAGTCAGTCTCTCTCCTCCTCCTTCCCTCCCCCTGCTGCCCCCTTCTCTGGCACACCTGCCTACACCTTATAGGCTAGCACTGCTGGCCAACTGGCCGATTGAGGCCCAGATGCACTAAAGCCAGTGATCATCACTAAACCTGTTTTGACTGCTTTAGTGATGATCGCATTTGCCGACCCAATGCACAAAACAGTTTACTGCATGTTTTTCCCCTCGTTGCCCATTTTCTGATCCAGCCATGCAAATTAGCTAAAACCCCATGCAAACTAGCCAAGTGATTAATGCACTAACATCATTTGGCTATGCAAAAAATAAAAAGCATGTGTTTTAGCGATCTGAAAAAACTGACAGGTCTAAAGACCTGTCGATAACAGCCTGTTTTTTTTTTATAATGGTGCAGATATTTTGCATGCGTTACATAAGCAAAATATATGTCCTATAAAAAAAACGAACACCCCCCCACACACACACATACGGCCAATGATGGCTCTCCCTGATGACCCCCAATGAATGCGGCAGCGGGAATTCCCCCTCCCTCCCACGCTAGCTAGCATAAATCAGCAGGAGAGATGCTTATTCCCTCCTGCTATGCCACCACCCCATGCAAGAAAAAAATGGCAGAAGGAATGCCCACTCCCACCTGCCACCAAAGGCCCCCCATCAGGTGCCCCCAAACATCCCCTCTCCTCCCCCTTCCCCCCAAAAAAAAAGGCAGGAGGGATGCCCACTCCCTCCTTCCAGCAACCCCCCGGACTCCCCCTTTGTACATTTAAAATGAAGGCTGGCCAGAGGGATGCTTATTCCCTCTGGCCGGCAGGCCTCCCTCGTCAGAATGGTGGGCCTTCCCATTCCTGGTGCATTCTGGGATGCACTGGGGAGGGGCCTAAGACCCTGATTGGTCAAGGCATAGGTCTGGGAGTGGCCTAAACTCTGATTGGTCAGATCCTTAAGGCCTCTCCCTCCTGCCACTGGCGGTCCCCTGAACCCTCCACTCCCTGAACCCTGCCAGAATGCACTAGGAAGGAGGCCTAAGACTCTGGTTGGCCCAGGTGACTAAAGCCCCTCCTATGGGATGTTGGGGAGTGCCGGGAGAAGAGAGTGGGTATCCCTCCTGCCATGGACAATGTGGGGGGTTTGTGGGTTCCCTGCCGCTCAGCTGATCATGGCAGGGAGATTCCCTTGCCATTATCAGCTCAGCAGCAACCAGCAACTGTGACATAAATGCTGGTTAGAGAATCGGGGTGGTTAGGCAGACAGACGCAATTCTCAAAAGCTGCTTCGGTGGCTGCTGAGACAAGGAGTCCTATACAGAATCAGGCCCATTATGGTCTCTGGAAAATGCTATAAGTAATTAATTTTGTTGAAAACAAGGATGCATTTTAAAGAGGGACCCTATATAGCATTCAGCCATCCGAACAACTTAGCTAATTTTTTGATGCCCATTTAAGATCAGCAGGCGAACATAAACCATGTGGAGGAGTGTGTGGCGCAGTGGTTGGATCTACAGCCTCAGCATCCTGGGGTTGTGGGTTCAAACCCCACGCTGCTCCTTGTGACCCTGGGCAAGTCACTCAGTCCTCCATAGCCCCAGGTACGTTAGATAGATTGTGAGCCTACCGGGACAGATAGGGAAAATGCTCGAGTACCTGATTGTAAAACCGCTTAGATAACCTTGATAGGCGGTATATAAAATCCTAATAAACTTGAAACTTGAAACTTCATGCATTGTCTGCAGTAACTCTCTGCAATTGTCAATTTGGTGTCATCCTCAAACTCAACATACTTCCGCGCTTAGACATCAGACCAATTTTTTATCCCAATGGGTTATATATATCATCAAGTGTCCATGCAGATTACTGCATATGGGTTGCACTATCAGAACTATTAAAGTTAGATTGATGGAACACAAAAGTAGAATCCATTCTGCCTATTCCTCCACCCCCAACCCCCCGGTGGCCCATTGCCTTGAGTACCACCATGATTTTTACAATCTCACTTGGTTTGTTATTGAACAAATTCCTATTGACTACAGCGATGACAGGTTAGCACATATACAATTCCCTGAACAGTATTGGATTTTTCAGTTAAATACTGTGCAACCTCAGGGTTTAAAATAATGTTTTAATCATATAAATATAAACATGGATATAAATTCCTATTTTTGTTTATCTTTCCAAATTTTTTCCTGTGCATGTCACGAGATTTTGCTTTGGTATCTGTGACATCATTGGTTCTGTTTTTAAGCCTGGCTGTCCGTGTTGGCAGCTCCTCCCTTCACCCTCTTTTTCACTTTGGCTGTCAGCTGTTTTGAAAGTATTGGCTGCAGCCTTTTTGTATAACGTTTGGCGTTGGTTCCTGATGAAAGTGGCTGATTTTGCCTCTGAAATCAGCTCTGGTTGAAAATTACAATGCTAAACTGCCTAAATCAGCTAAGTGTTTCTTGTTAAATGTTTTCATTGATTCAAAGGGGGTTGTTTCAGTTCAGTTTCCTACTACATTGATTTACTAAAATTTACTAAATAGCTCTTTATGAGCCCTACAAAATTTTATATATTTTTGTGCACTTTGAGTTACATTTAATTTAGACACACTTAACGTATCCCATGATAGTGTGCAGCTTTAAGTGAGCTTTAAGTGCTTTTTGAGCTTAAGGGAGCGTTGGAACAGTTGTTGCCGATTCCTTTTGCTTATTTCTTCACACTGAGGATGCGTTTTCACTAATTATAGAAATACGCATCTTATTGTGGACCTTATATGGGCTATTGAGTGGTCAATGCAGGTCTATGGATTGATTATTAAGGTACAGCTGCTATTTTTCATGGCTTTTAAGGACTTTGTGCAGAATTTAGATTTTCTATATAATAATGCATAAGACCAGTCAAAGACTGAGAAAAGCAACTCAAGTTTTGACAAAAAAATTCCAAAAACTATATATAGCAAGCTAGCTACATAATATGAACATAAAAGTTCCCATACTGGTTCAAAGGTCCATCTAGCCCAGTATCCTGTTTTCAGTAGTAGCCAGTTCAAGTTAAAGAGTAATACATAACTTGGACTGATGGTATACACCTCAACATACTGAAAGAACTCAAACATGAAATTGCTGCTCTGCTGTTATGACCTGTCGTTAAAATTGTCCATAGTACCTGAAGATTGGAGGGTGCCAATGTAACACCGACTTTTAAAAAGGGTTGCAGAGTGATCCGGGAAATTACAAACAGGCAAGCCTGTCTTTAGTTCTAGGCAAGATAATAGAAACTATTATAAAGATTAACATTACGGAACACATGATCAGAGTCAGCATGAGTTCAGCCAAGTGAAGCCTTGCCTCATCAACTTGCTTCATTTCTTTGAAGGTGTGAATAAACATTTGGATAAAGGTGAGCTGGTAGACATAGAGGGCCATAATTGAAAGAAACATCTAAGTCCAATTTGGACATAGGGTGCTAGTCGTCCAAAGTTGGCAGTCGCAAAAGGTCCATTCTTGAAAAGTATGTCCAAAAGATTTTTTTTTTTTAAATTGTCTCTCTGTACGTCTAGGTGTTTGATCGTTCAGACCACCAGACCACATTCTCGACCAAATATTCGTCCAAGTCTGAAACGAACAGAACAAGACCTGTTGGACATGGGAGGGGCCAGCAAAGTGATGGACTGGCCACCCAGACATGGTAAGAGAGCAGTGGGGTACCTTACAGGGCACTGCTATGAACTTCACAAAAATGGTACTACATAAACATCTCCCCAGAATTCCCTTATAGGTCATGGTGAGCCCCCAAAATCCACTATACCTACCTGTCTACATGCCCAATAGCCCTTATTGCTGCAGGTGGCACCTATATAGCAGGAGAGTAGGGGTTTGGGAGGGGGTTCACATTTTCCACCATTAATGTAGTGGTTAGAGTGGCTTATGGGCCTGGGTCCTCCTCTCTATGGTTCACTAGCCCACCCCCCAGACTACTTAAGCCACTTCTGTGCAGCTCTACTAGGCTTTCCTATGCCAAGTGCTGATGTTCTGGAAGCAGGTACGTACATTTTTATTCTGATTTTTATTGTGTTCTGAAGGGTCAGTGAACACGGAGGGAGTGTATGTGGGTCTTTACTTTGTCCCTGCAGTTGTTCTCTGGTCACTTTGGATACCTTTTGGGCACTTATATCTGTTTTAAAATCGCCTAAGTCATAATGTATAAGTTCTGTCTAAACAGTCTCGTCAAACTTTTAATTATCCCTGCAGTACGGCTAAGTCTAGGTCAACCCACATCCTGCCCTAACCACTCCTCCAAAAATGCCCCTTTCTGCTCTGGGTGCACAGCAGGATTCAGAAGCCTAAAAAGTCTCTGGATATTTCTAAAACCCTGTTTCGATTATCAGCACTTGGACGACCTCTCTTTTTGATCATCCAAGTGCCAACTTGGGCGGGTTTATAGACATATTTCTGTTTCGATTATGAGCCCTATAGAGGTGGATTTTCAAAGCCCTTAGCCTTACAAAGTTCCATACTGATTTGAAAATGAGCCCCATACTGAAAATGAGCCCCATTCTTGATTTTCAGAAAGCTTTTGACAAAGCTCCTCATGAGAGACTCCTGAAAAAATTAAAG
The DNA here is from genome assembly GCF_902459505.1 of Geotrypetes seraphini. NCBI lineage: Eukaryota > Metazoa > Chordata > Amphibia > Gymnophiona > Dermophiidae > Geotrypetes > Geotrypetes seraphini. The sequence goes on from NC_047094.1 coordinate 128,250,014, forward strand.
AATCATGAGATAGAAACATAGCAACATGACGGCAGATAAAGGCCAAATGGCCCATCTAATCTGCCCATCCACAGAAACCGTTATCTCTTTCTCTCTCTGAGAGATTCCACGTGCCTCTCCCAGGCCCTCTTGAATTCAGACACAGATAGGAGGTAATGTTCGGTTGTGGATAGGAATTGGTTATGGGGCATAAAACAGAGTATAGGGTCAATGGCCATTTTGCTCAATGGAGAAGAGTGAATAGTGGAATGCTGCAGGGATATGTACTGGGACCAGTGCTATTCTGCCAAAATAGCACATAAGATGCTAGGCATTATTAAGAAAGGGATAGTAAATAACACCATTATAATGCTTCTTTATCACTTTATGGTGCAACTTCACTTTGAGTACTGTGTTCAATTCTGATCTCCGTATCTCAAAAAAAGAGTAGAATTAGAAAAGGTTCAAAGATGAGCAACCAAGATGATAAAGGAGACGTAACTCCTCTCATATGAAGAAAGACTAAAGAGGCTACGGCTCTTTAGCTTGGAAATGAGGGCTGAGGGGTGATATGATTGAAGTCTACAAGTTTGAGAGCTTAATGATTCTTTTCGTGGAAAAATATTTCCTCCTATTTATTTTAAAAGTATTTCCATGTAACTTCATTGAGTGTCCACTGATCTTTATAATATTTGATAGGCAAAAAATGATTCACTTGTACCTGTTCTACACCACTCAGGATTATGTAGACCTCAATCATATCGCCTCTCAGCAACATGTTCCAGAATTTAACTATTCTCTGAATGAAAAAACATTTCCTCCTATTGGTTTTAAAAGTATTTCCTTGTAACTTCATTGAGTGTTCCCTAATCTTTGTAGTTTTTGACGGAGTAAGAAAATAAATGCACTTGTACCCATTCTATACCACTCAGGATTTTGTAAGCTTCAAGCATATCTCCCCTCAGCCGCCTCTTTTCCAAGCGGAAGAACCCTACGCACTTTAGTCTTTCCTCATATGAGAGGAGTTCCATCCCCTTTGAATTATAGGTTAGATTGTTGTCCATCAAATATTATGAAAGTTGCTCCTGTCACTTTTAAAGCTAAGCTGTTTGACTGGATTTCTTTTTTACTATAGAGTGGTACAGTCCCTGAGGTATTAAGTTATATTTTGATTACATCCATTATAAAAAAATCCTAAGGAATCTATCTCTTTGACATCCAATTATCGACCAATTCCTTTGTTTACTAAGCTGATGGAGGGATTGGTTAAGAACATAAGAATTTGCCACTGTTGGGTCAGACCAGTGGTCTATCATACCCAGCAGTCAGCTCCCGCGGTGGCCCCCAGGTCAAAGACCAGCCCTACCTGCTTACGTACTGGTTTAACAGGAACCCGTCCAACTTTGTCTTAAATCCCTGGAAGGTGTTTTCCCCTATAACAGCCTCTGGAAGATCGTTCCAGTTTTCCATCACTCTCTGGGTGAAGAAGAACTTCCTCACGTTTGTATGGAATCTATCCCCTTTCAACTTTAGAGAGTGTCCTCTCGTTCTCTCAACCTTGGAGAGGGTAAACAACTTGTCTTTATCTACAAAGTCTATTCCCTTCAGTATCTTGAATGTTTCTATCATGTCCCCTCTGTCTCCTCTTTTCAAGGGAGAAGAGGCCCAGTTTCTCTAATCTCTCACTCCTCCAGCCCCTTTACCATTTTAGTCACTTTTCTCTGGACCCTTTCAAGTAGTACCGTGTCCTTCTTCATGTACGGTGACCAGTGCTGGACGCAGTACTCCAGGTGAGGGCGCACCATGGCCAGGTACAGCAGCATGACAACCCTCTCCGACCTGTTCGTGATCCCCTTCTTAATCATTCCCAGCATTCTGTTTGCCCTTTTTGCCGCCGCTGCACATTGCACAGATGGCTTCATTGTCTTGTCGACCAGTACTCCCAAGTCTCTTTCCTGGGGGGTCTCTCCAAGTACCGCCCAGGACATACTGTATTCGTGCATAAGATTTTTGTTACCGACATGCATCACCTTACACTTATCCACGTTGAACCTCATCTGCCATGTCATGGCCCATTTCTCGAGCGTGCTTATGTCACGTTGCAGATGTTCGCAATCCTCCTGCGTCTTCACTACTCTGAATAACTTTGTCCGCAAATTTAATCACCTCACTCGTCGTACCAATTTCCAAATCATTTATAAATATGTTGAAGAGCACAGGTCCAAGCACCGAACCCTGTGGCACTCCACTGGTGCCGCTTTTCCAGTCCGAGTATTATCCATTTACTCTCACTCTCTGTTTCCTATCCGCCACCCAATTTTTAATCCACGTATTTCACCCTCGATTCTATGACTTGCAATTTTTCGAAGTAGTCGTTCATGTGGAACCTTGTCAAAAGCTTTCTGAAAATCCAGATATACAATGTCACATTGCACAGACGGCTTCATCAACTTGTCAATCATAACTCCCATGTCATTTTCCTGGGAGGTCTCTCCAAGTACCACCCCGGACATCCTGTATTCGTGCATGAGATTTTTGTTAACTACATGCATCACATTACACTTATCCATGTTGAACCTCATCTGCCATGTTGATACCCATTCCTCGAGCCTGATTATGTCACGTTGCAGATCTTCGCAATCCCTCTGTGTCTTCACTACTCTGACTAACTTCGTATCGTCCGCAAATTTAATTATCTCACTCGTCGTACCAATGTCCAGATCATTTATAAAGATCTTGAAGAGCACTGGTCCAAGCACCGAGCCCTGTGGCACCCCACTGATGACGCTTTTCCATTCTGAGTATTACCCCCACTCTCTGTTTCCTCTGCTCCAGCCAGTTTTTAATCCACGTGAGTATTTAATCCTCGATTCCATGGCTTGAAATTTTCCAAAGTAGTTGTTCATGTGGAACCTTGTCAAATGCCTTCTGAAAATCCAGATATACAATGTCGACCGGGTCGCCCTTGTCTATCTGTCTGTTTACTCCCTCAAAGAAGTGTAGCAAGATCATCAAACACAATCTGCCTTTGCTAAAATCGTGCTGACTGGTCCTCATCAGGCCGTATCCGTCAAGGTGCTCAATGATGCAGTCCTTTATCAGCCACTCTACCATCTTTCCCGGTACTGAGGTCAGACTCACCAGTCTGTAGTTTCCCGGATCACCCCTTGAACCTTTCTTGAATATCGGGGTAACATTCGCCACCTTCCAGTCTTCTGGAACCCTTCCCGATTTGATCGACAGATTGGCTATTAGTTGAAGCAGTTCAGCTATAGTCCCTTTCAGTTCCTTGATGACCGTCAGATGGATGCCATCCGGTCCTGGGGATTTATCATTTCTAAGCCTATCAATCTGCTGGCATACCTCTTCTAGACTGACCGTCAACCCTGTCAGTTTCCCGTCTTCGTTTCCCACATTTAGCTTGTCAGCTTCCGGTATGTTGCGTATATCCTCTTCGGTAAACACAGACAAAAAAAATGTGTTCAGTTTGTTGGCGATGGCTTTGTCTTCCTTTAGCACTCCCTTCATTCCTCGATCATCCAACGGCCTCACCGCTTCCTTCACGGGTCATTTCCCCTTAATATATCGAAAGAACAGCTTGAAGTTTTTCGCCTCATTGGCTATTTTTTCCTCATAGTCTCTTTTGGCCCCTTTTACTGCCTTATGGTACCTGCGTTGATGCTTTGTGCTTATTCCAGTTTTCATCCGTTTTTGACCTTTTCCATTCCTTAAAGAAGTTTTGTTGTCCCTAATCGCTTCCTTCACTGCTACAGTGAACCATGCTGGTTCCTTCTTTTTCCTCTTGGATTCCTTGTTGATATGTAGTATATATAGATTTTGGCGCCTCGGTGACTGTGTCCTTAAAAAGGAACCATGCTTGCTCTAGCGTCTTTACAGTGCTTATCCTCTTCTTGATCTTCTTCCCCACCATGAGTCTCATTCCTTCGTAATACCCTTTTCGGAAGTTCAGCACCGTGGCCGTCGTTCTGGATCGATGTTTCGTCCCCGTGTCCAGGTTGAAGCAGATCATTTTTTGATCCCAGCATCCTCTCTACTTCTACACCTTGCGCCGGTCCTCGTAGTCCACTTAGAATTAAGTCCAAAACTGCGTTTCCTCTTGTATTTTCCTTGACAAATTGTTCCAGGAAGCAATCGCAAGATCTAGTAACATATTTGGAAAAATTTAGTATATTGCAGGACAATCAGTCAGGTTTCCGAACTGGTTTTAGTACTGAAACGGTTATTACCTCGTTGTTAGATTTTTTTCTTGTGCCTATTTAGTCAAGGCACAAGTGCATTGGTTTTGCAACTAGATTTGAGTAGTGCTTTTGACTTAGTTGATCACATAATTTTGATCGATTGTCTGGAATCCATAGGAATTTCTGGTAATGTTTTAAAATGGTTTCAGGGAGTTTTAACAAAAAGATCTTATCAAGTTTATGGTGAAGATAAGTCTTCACGTTGCTGGACAATCCCTTGTGACGCTCCTCGTTGTTTAACGTTATCTTGCTTCACTAGAGAACCTGCTGCATAGTTTAAAAGTAAAATTTTATATGTATGCGGACAATATTACCTTAGTTATTCCCCTTACCAACTTGACACCTGAGATTATAAACCATTTATCTTCCATTCTAAACCATATTGGACAGTGGATGATGAATTTTAAATTAAAACTTAAGGCTCCTTAAACTAAACCGCGTTTGCGTTTCTAGCGCATGCATTTTAGCGTGCACTAAACCCACGCTACATGGCAGCAATTTAGCGTGCGCTATTCCGTGCATTAAAGCCCTAATGTGGCTTAGTAAAAGGAGCCCTTAATCCCGATAAAACTAAGGGCTCCTTTTACTAAGCTGCGCTAGCGGTTTTAGCGCTCGCTACACGCTAACACCTCCATAGAGCTTGCATTATTATTTTTCGTGTAGTGCAGGGGTTAGCATGCGCTAATCTTCAGCATGCTAAAAATGCTAGCACACCTTAGTAAAAGAAGCCCTAAGATTTTTTTGGCAAGTCCCAATGACAAAATTAAGGAAGCATCAATATTCTTGAATGGTCAAGATTTCCCTATAGCCGATACAATAAAAATTTTGGGTGTGATGTTGGATTGACATCTTTAGAAGAACATACTGATCAATTAGTTAAAAAATGTTTTTTGGTTTTATGGAAACTTCAAACTATAAAAAAATATTTTGATGCATTTTCATTCTGTTTCCATACTAAGTATGCTGGACTATTGTAATATTATTTATTTGGGAACTTGCAGGAACTCCCTTAATAGACTTCGAGTTGTTCAAAGCTCAGCAGTTCGACTGATTTTTTATTTGAAAAAATGGGAACATATTAGTCCTTTATTTTAAAAAAATTGCATTGGTTGCCAATTGAGACAAGAGTTTTATTTAAATTTATTTGTATCTGTTTTAAATCACTATTTATTCAGTAATCAGGTCTTAAACGACATTGCTCCTCGGAAACTATGCAAGAAAAAATTCCACACATCTGCCAACTGGTTCGATGCCGACTTACTTACCCTGAAACGAGAAGTACGCAAGCTGGAAAGGACCTGGTGCAAATCAGGCACAAACACTGATAGACACTCCTGGCGAATAAAAGTTTCAGAATACAAAAGAATGATCAAAGAAAAGCGCCACAAATACTACTCCCAAACTATCAACTGCCCATCCCTGAACTGCAATAAACTCTTCAAACTAGTTAATTCCTTATTTGACACTGACCTTCATAAAAGCTCCCCCACAGAACTACCACCCTCCCCAACTAATCTAGCCGACTTACTTCGCAAGTAAAATTCTTAACTTGAAAGCATCCCTCGCAACATCCAACACTTACCCATCTATCCAGCTACCTACCCCAGAAAATGATAGTTCAATGGCCGACATGACCTGGTCTCGCTTCAATAACCCTGATTGGAACCTATTCCTTAAGTTATACTCTAAATATTATAAATCCAACTGCCTATTAGATAACTGCCCTCCACCCATCATGAAAACTGCCCCCCTCCCCTTCAAAGCCGAACTCTTCAACTGGATCACTCTCTGCTTGTCTACTGGTTTCTTCCCGCTGGAACTCGGCCACATCCTCGTGTCTCCGTTAATCAAAAATCCCAAGGAACCATCCTCTGCAGTCGCCAATTACAGACCTATTGCCAATATTCCTCTCTTCCTCAAAATCATGAAAGGTCTTGTCAATTGCAACCTCATAGATTACCTAGAAAAATTGAATATCCTTCACGATTCCCAGTCAGGATTCCGAACCAACTATAGCACGGAAACCGTTCTAGCCTCATTAACCGATCACCTCCTCCAACTATTCTCATTGGGTAACAGCGCACTGCTACTCCAGTTTGACCTCAGCAGTGCATTCGACCTAGTAGACCATGATATACTGCTTAGCTGCCTCGATTCCATTGGCATTTCCGGGCAAGTACTATCTTGGCTTACAGGCTTCCTAAAAAAACGCACCTATCAAGTTCATAACGATAGAACCTTCTCCCATACATGGTGCAACCCCTGTGGAGTTCCCCAAGGCTCCCCCCTATCACCTTCTCTGTTCAACATCTATATGGCATCACTGGGACACATGCTATCGAACCGAAACCTGAAATCCTACATTTATGCAGATGACATCACAATCATCATCCCTATTACCTCACTGTCACAAGAGACAGTACAACACATCTCAACTGTCCTCACCATGGTTGAAAATTGGACCACTCGCTTCAAACTGAAACTAAACCCAGATAAAACCAAATTTTTCCTTGCAAGTCCCAACCACAAACTTACGACCACCACCCTGCAACTCAACGGTCTAACATATCCAATCAATCCCACCATTAAAATTCTCGGAGTCATCCTGGACCGCTGCCTCACCTTTGAAGATCATACCAATGTTCAGGTCAAAAAATGTTTTCCTACCCTTTGGAAACTCCGTTCTATCAAACACTACTTTGATTTCTCCACCTTCAGTTTGCTGGTCCAGTCCTTAATCTTAAGCACCTTGGATTATTGCAACAACATATATTTGGGTTCCTACAAGAAAACCATTAAACGTCTTAGACTTATTCAGAACACCGCCGTCCGCCTCATCTATGGCCTCAAAAAGTCTGACCATGTTAGCCCCTTCTACAGAAAACTTCATTGGCTTCCAATTGAAGCAAGGGTCATCTTCAAATTCGCCTGCCTCTGCTTTAAAACCTTGACTGGATCATCCCCGATATACCTGTCATGTCACTTTGTGTTCCCAGGCTCTAACTGAACACGCAATGCCCACCTGTTTGCCTTCCCCTCGCCAAAGGGATGTATTTACAAAAGATTCCTGGACAAAACCCTCTCTTTTCAAGCTGGCAAATGGAATGGTTGCCTTACCACCCTCATCTCTCTTGCCCCATCCTACCTATCCTTCAGAAAATCTCTCAAAGCTTACCTCTTTGATAAATTTCTCTAACCCCATCCTTCCTTCCTTTCCTCTCCTTCCTCACCTATATACCTCTTCTTCCCCGGATCTTACTATCCTCATCCTGCACTCCCTTGTAACTGTATATATTCCTTTCTCTCCTCTCTTCATCCTTCCAAAGTATTTTAGATCAATGTAATCTTGTTAGAATGTTTATTTCTTATTTTTCCCCTATCTCTATTTTTCACTTCTTTGTTATTCTCCAGGTACTTTAGTTAGATTGTGAGCCTTCGGGACAGTAAGGGAATTTCTAAGTACCTATCTTACTTTTTAATTTTAATTGTTATTTTTACTGGTTACTTTACCCTGGTTAATCTGACTCTGCATCTTCACTGTAAATGTACAGTCTCTTCTCCTGTAAACCGCTCTGAACTGTTTTGTGGTATTGCGGTATACAAAAATAAAGTTATTATTATTATTTGGTATGGCACCTGCCTACCTGGTTTCGCATTTTTCCTTGGACTGTTCTAACAGATCCACACATCGAATTCATTTGTTCACTTTTCCAACAGTAAAAGCTTGTAGGTATAAAAGACTTTTTGATAGAACCCTTGCTTTTCAAGCTGTCAGAATGAATGACTGGTTGGGTAATATCTTTATGCATGTGCCTTCTTATCTCACTTTTAGAAAATTAGTAAAAACCCAGCTGTTTGATCGATTTTTGAATCGAATTTAAAGGCTTATTGTTAACTTTTTAACTCATTTTTATTCTTATTTTAATACTGTATTTCAGATGATATGTATCTTTCTACTGCTTGTCCAGTATTTCTTGTTGTAAACCGCCTCGAACTATTATGGCTTAGGCAGTATATAAGAATAAAATTATTATTATTATTTTTCCTGATGTCTCTAGGGAGACTCAGAAAAGAAGGAAAGAATTTTTAATTCTAAAACCTGGAGTGACTCAAATAGGGGGTATTTTCTTTCTGAGATATCCGTGTAAATGTGTAGTGAGATATTTATCATTGAAGTATATATTCACAGAGCCATCTCAACTGATTAGTTTTCTCTCAATGAAACGTCTAGAAAAAGGAATAACAACATAAAACGTCTATGGAAAGTTAGTTCCCTGCACTTTAGTCAGATAAGGATTTTTCTTATTTAATTAATTTGAATTATATAAGTTCTACTCTCAATGATGGATCCAATAATATTGAGGACTAGTGTGAGATCAGCTAGATTAAGTATTTCCTTGTAGTAATATTAATTATGGAATTTTAGTTTAATATGTTGTTTGGTCTCACTTTGCTGTGCAAGATGTATATGCTTGGAAATATTGTAAAATTTTATAAATAAATAATAATAAAAAAAAAAAAAAATTATTATTATTTGAGGACATGTGTTACTGTTTCTTTAGTGTTGCATTATATGCGGAGTCTGGCATCTTGGATGTTTAACTTTTGTCTACATATTTCTATCTGTAGTTTGTAATTACTTATTTCATACTGGGCGAGGATATATCTTTGTTCTGTGTGTATGAAAAGGACATGGTTTTCTGTTAGCTTTGACTGTGCAGGATCGATCTGTATTAATCTGGCTTGTTTAATTTTACAATAAATATTGATTCAGCTTTTAAACTTAAAAAGCTGTGTCATTGAAAGTGAATCGAATCAAAAAATCGATTCAATAGGCTAAATTGAATCAAATCGAAAAGTTTCCCTGAACTGAATAGGAAGAGACAAAGGCCACTCACCCTACAGGCTACAAGTCCCCCCTTTCCTTCCCAGATAATGGGCAAAGTCTTATGAAAGAGGACCTAGTAGCCACTTGCAAATTATAGTATCTGCCAGATTTTAAAAGCATTTCTATACCAAGACAGGGAGTCAACCCTGAAGTAACTGAAATGATAGGGTTACCAGACGTCCGGGAAAATCCGGACGTCCTCTTTTTAGAGGACTGTCTGGGCTCCCGGACTGACTTTCTAAATCCTGGCATTTGTCTGGGTTTTGGAAAGCCCCTACAAGCTCCAGTTACATCTGGAGGGCCTCTGAGCATGTGCAGAGGACGTCACACATATCTGCGCATGCACCAATCCTTCCAGACGTGGCCGGAGCTCCTTGCAAAGAGAGGAGTCTTTCTGGGGGTGGGGCTGAAGGGTCAAATGGGGAGGGGGTAGAGGCAGAACTGGACAGGGCTGGATGCAGAACGGGGCAGGGTCATGTGTCCGGGGGTTTCTTTTTTAAAATATGGTAACCCTATGAAATAGCAACTGTAAAAGTTCATTTCTAAAGTGTCTAATGAAACTCCTAGGCCAATGATGACCTACTTGAACATGGAACTATGTATTTGTAAGTATGATCTAACTGTATTAATAACTGTACTGATCTACCTATACTAGCAACTCTATTGAATGTCCATGTCAAACTGTCCATTATAACTTACTGGGTAACTGACTCAACCTCTTATACTGTAATCTAACCTTGAACTGAATAGGTAAAGGCAGAATAGAAGACCTGATTAACATAAGATATATTCTGCCTGAAAAGATCCTTATGTTTGAAGTCCTTCGCTGGGGTTTTGGAAAGCCCCTACATGCTCCAGTCTGGGGGTTCGGGGAGGGGGAAGAGATGGAGCGCTTTGTCGGGTGGGGGGGAGGCTTTTTTTTTATTGGCCTGATATTTTCCATGTGTAATACACACAAATATCTGGTCCATAAAAAAAAAAAAAATCCAGCAGAAGCCCTGACAGCAGTGACAAGAGGCTGCTTCTCCTGAGCAATCGAGTCGGGGAGTTTACAGGCAAATCGCTGTTTCAAAATTGGCTAGAGAATCAGCCAACAGCGATTGAATTGCTATCTTTAGTGAATCTAGCCCTTTGTTTTAAACAGAGAGTTTGAGCTCTGCTCCTAACTTTAAATCTGTTTCAATTTAGGTTCTACCTCTGGTAAAAACTTCACTTTTTAAAACTATTGGAAAGGGTTGTATATTCTTATTATTAATTAGTTCTAAAATGTGCTTTTATTTTTTAATGGAGACTAAGCCAGAACCTGCTCTGCCTGCCAGAAACACTCGTATCTCTAGCAGAAGGTTCAAGTTTACAAAACTCATACATTTTTACCATGCTTTGTCAACTTTGTTTTACCATCTTTGTCAGACTTGCCTCAGGTACATGAGCCCGCCGGCAAAGATAGGAAAAAATGCTTGAGTCCCTGAATAAATTCATGGAAGCCATTCTGAGCTCCCCTGGGAGAACAGTATAGAAAAGTGAATAAATTAATTATACAAATCATTCCACACTAGCTAGCTTCAGAGAGGATCCCCCACCCTACTCCTGCCTGCATCCTGGCTACTTTATGTTATAATGGCTCTGGCTCTCACACTGAAGATTTTTTGCCGCAATGTCCCATTTGGAAAATACTACAGATAATCGGTATGCTTGGTTACAACTAGAGAATGACAAGGAGACAAATTTTTCCCTGTCCCGTCCCGGTGAATTTTCCTATCCCTGCCACATTCCTGCAAGCTCTGTCCTCATATGCACAAGCATCAAACACTTTAAAATTGTAAGTGTTCGAGATTTGTGCGGTTAAGGCCAAACTTACAGGAATGGGGCAGTGACAGCGAAAAACTTGCAGAGATGGGATGGGGAAATTGAATTCCTGCAGGGATGAAAAAAAAGTTGTCCCCTTGTCATGCTCTAGTTACAACCATTTTGATTCTATATAGGGTGTAGATATGGCGCTGAAATGTGTCCACAAATCAAAGATGTGCACACATTAATTGGCAAACAAGCCACAAACTAGCAGTAAATTTATGTCATCAATTATTGTAGTTAATTGGTAGTACCATAATTGGATTTTGTTCGTGCATCTGCAACATCTTCAGTGCTGAAATAAAAAGGGGGAGCTATAGAGCTAAAGGTGGTATGAGCAAAATCATGAAAGATTTTCTACATCTGTTTAGCTGAATGTTTCTTGTTTTTATGCATCCAACCTGCCTTAAAAATGCAGAGAAAATCTGAGTTTGGATGAAAAAAGCAACAAGGGCCTTATTACCTAAGAGACTGGCACACTTGCCCCAGCAGCCTGTCCCTGGGATCTGGCCTCACCAATCAGAGGCAGGGATGGAACCCAGCCTGGTGGAATAAGTCCTGAGTCACCACAGCAACAATGCAGGCTCTGTGGAGGCCTGAAAGAAAAAGGCAGGCCCAGAGCCCCAGGGGAGGAAGCCGCAAATACATGCCCTGGATAATATTTCTTGTACTAACAGACTGTTAGTGTACCAGCCCTGGAGAGGAGAGATCACCACAGTACAAGATTCAGAGAACCTCGATTTAGGCTATTTGTACAACTTTTAAGGCAGTTAAAACATTGTTTATGGACACATGCATATGCTCACACACACAAAATTAATCCAGGCGAATCAGCTGTCAATGGATTTGAGCAGGAGGAAGGCAACAGGATAGAACTGTCCTGCATAAGGAGGACAGACTCATTTTGACTTCTCTTTGCAGCTGTTACTGCAAATTAAAATCATAGCAAATCATTTCGTTTGTCCTATGCACACAGTTCCAAATATGTTAGAATTCTCTTGGAGTGGCGGTGCATAGGAAAGCCCCAGGCAACAGAAGTGCACAGACTAAGTGGCAGCACAGCACTTTTCCCACAGATAGAGTAGGAACTAGCTGTGACTGGTACAGCATGGAAACTATCGTACCGCGCCCAGCAGTGGCAGGATCTAGCCCGTTCCTTCTTGGCACCGCCTCCAAGGAGAGAGAACAAAGGAGGGAGATAAAAGACAGCAGCATTCAGACCAAGATCATCAGTCCTAAAAGCTGGGGAAAGCCTCAGAATAAGAGCTCTAAATAACTTCTGTCATCAACTATTTTATTTCATTAAAAATATGAATATAGATGTGTCAAAATGATAATTAAAAGCCTCAACAGAATGTCATTAGCTTGGTAATTGGTAATGTTCCCTCCCCCCCAAAAAAAAGAAACACAGTTGAAAGATAGGGAAATGATATAATCATTTCAATGTGTACTAAAGAAAAAAAGAACAGCTCACCCCTCACACTGGAAAACCTGAATATAAAATTCAGATCCTTGGAGAATAAGGGTCATGTTTACTAAAAACTTAGCGAATGCTAGTAGACAGTAGTGCCTTATAGCCCATAGGAATAATACGGACGCGGTGATGGTTAGCATACATTACTGCTTAGTAAACAAGCTCTTTAAAAAGTTTTAGCCTGGATCAGCCTGATTCTTGCCAACAGGGAGTGCACTAAACTAGCCTTGGTTTTGCTCTCGCACATTCTGATAGACTAGAGGTTTCGTTAAAAAAATGTAGACCTATGGGATTCTGCACAAAATATTTAAAGTTTACAGAAATGTGCAAAAATGTTATAATTTGACAAAATAATAGAAATCACAGCCCTCCAATATCTAATTTAGTTTAAAAGATGCCGAGTTTGCAAGGCTTACATGTAGAATTCCTCCAGAAGTGCACTGTTAGAGTGGGTTTTGGTCCACCGCTCCGACCTAAAGTTTCACTGTTTCCTTCAGACCAACTCCCTCTTCCCCCCTCCCCCCACATCCCAATTAGGGGTCTGACTTCTTCCACTCTCTCAGCTGCCCAGACGCCCTCAATTTTCTTCAGCTGCTTCAGGCTCTAACCTCCGTTTTACTTCCCCAAACCCCATCTCCTCTTCTCTCCCTGCCCCAGCATATGACCTCCTCCACATTTTTTTCCTCCTTAGGGACATGCTTCTCTCATCCCCACCCTCCTCTCCTGGGGTTCGATATCCTCAGCTTTCTCCCTTCCTTCAAGACTTGACCAGCTGATGTTAACATTCCAGCCCCTTTCTGAGCCATCACGGCTGCTGCTGATGCCAACCTGCCTCCTTCCAGAATACAGTAAAACCTTGGATTGCAAGTAACTTGTTTTGCAAGTGTTTTGCAAGACAAGCAAAACATTTTATTAAATTTTAACTTGATATACAAGCAATGTCTTGCAATACAAGTACATACAGTATACACACATCACAACTAAGCCGATGGTTCTCTCTCTGACTGTAGTGACTGTTCTAAACAAGCAAAGTCTTGCAATACGAGTACATATGGTATACACGGGTCACATTATCACAACTGAGCCGATGGTTCTTCTCTCTCTGACGCTGCAGAGTGTAGTGACTGTTCTAAATCAGCGAGGTCTTGCAATACAAGTACGTATAGTATTTTGTATTAAAGTTTTTGGATTGTGGAATGAATCATCTGAGTTTCCATTATTTCCCATGGGGGAAATTCGCTTTGATATACGAGTGCTTTGGATTACAAGCATGCTTCTGGAACAAATTATGCTCTCAAACCAAGGTTTTACTGTATATGGATAGACTGGTGGAGGTCTTTCACTCATTGACCTGCCTCTAAATCCTGTGCAAATTAATGCACGGTGAATTACACTAGGAGTACAATTATTAAAACGAAAAGTTTGCGGATGTGTTGGGACAAAAATTGAAGTCTGTATCGGGCTTTGCGAAGGATCTAGGGCCACCTGATAAATCTACAAGAAGTGGATTACCCGATAAAAAAATAAGTATAGGATTTTTTTTTTTTTTTAAATTCAATTTCCTATACCGTTCTCCCAGGGGAGTTCAGAACAGTTTTACAAGCATTTTTCCCTGAGAAAGAGAAAATTCCTTTGGACCAATAAAAAGTTTAAGAAACGTCTAGTCTGTGAACATTTCCTTTTCAAGTGATCTCGACCGAGCTCTGCGCATGCGGAGATGGTGCGGTATACAAACCTAATGGTTTAGTTTAGTTTAAAAGTTGAATTTTTTTTTTAGGCACTAACATTTTTGATTAGGTCAGGGCACTCCAAGAAAAGTATCTTCACTGCCTCATTTTCAGGCTCTTGCAATGGGATTCTGCAAGCCATGCAGGCTTACCAACTTCTGCAAAGCACACATCTACTGACAGATTTCTACAGACTCCTCAACTGTTTTCTTGCTGACACACTTTTAACATTACCCATACACAATTTAGCACCTCTCTCGGAAACCAATATAAAAAGGTTTCCAAACCCAGAAAGCCGGTGTATAACCCAACAGTAAAAAGTACAGTAATAAGAAACTGCAAATTATCTGTGCACAGAGGACTGGTGCCCGCTAGGATATGTAAGTTTATTAAACAACTTATGCAAAGCACAAGCTTCTCAGTTATTCGCAAGTCCTGAGAGCTTCATTAGAAGGCTGCAAAAACAGCAGTATCTGATGTAAAGTTTTCCAGAGCCAGAAGCTGTAGAAATCACCTCCCAAGAGAGGAATTGGTGTTTTCTTGCAAGATGTTTTGGATCAGCTACGGAGAAAACATATCAAAATTTACTTTAAAAAAAAACAGACTTACCCCAAGAAGAGAGAAAATCGTAGCATACAACAAAGAAACAGTGGGTACTTGCAGGCAGCAAGAACAGGCTGAGACACACCCAATGCAAACAGACGAGGTGAGAGAACAGGTCTGACTTGTCCCTGAGCCTTCATCTCCCCCAGAAGGAAATTACAAGACCAGAACTGCCTCCCTCTTTCTCTTAAAGACACATCCCTGGTAAGCTCTGCATTCTGGAGAAAAGGCTTCCATTCATGTTGTGTATAGTGCCTGTCACATTTTTCATCTTGAATAAAACTGCCATCTCATTCCATGTCAACTGAATAGGCGGATCCTATCCTAGTTTTGCCTGAATGCAGGCATGGATATGCAATTCTGATTTTCTTAGGTAAATTAATAGAATCCTGGATCCCGTGGAATCAGGCTAATAGCGATAATAAAAGGGAATTAGACATTTCTCAAAGCATGGTACACTATCAGAAGGGTTATGAGTTTCATATATACAGTAGACTCTCAGTTAACCAGCACCCATGGGGATTGATAGATGCTGGATAAGTGCATAGTTTCTGTTTGCTTGAGAGTTACTATTAAAAATAGGCCTAACTAATATTATACCCCATTCTATGCGAGGCGGACTTGTGGAATTTGGTGGAAAAGTGGCTGCCAACACAGGTGGGTATGGACATAGCGGGGAATTGAGCAGTGGTGGAGGGGGTTCACCTGATTGGAAGCCTTTGCCAGGGAGAGACCAGGCCATGTCCCATGATTGCCTCCTTTCTGAATGCGGCAACCAAAGATCACATTTTGGCCCTCTACAGGAAGGCTGGCTCGGTGGAGTACGAGGGAACACGGCTGCTTCTCTTTATTGACTATTCACTGGTGGTGGCTGCGATTTGCCACACCCTAGCACCCTACTGTGCCAAATTGTGGAACCACGGGGTCCACTTCACTGTGCTGTTTCCTGCCCGGGTCCGCATTCAGGAGGTGTCTGGGCCTCACTTCTGTGACACCCTGGCGGACCTTAAGACCTATACAGAGGGATTGAAGGGAGCGGCGACTCCGTGACTTTTGTATTCTAATCTGAGGTAGCATCTGCTCTCTTTCTATGCCTCTTCCAGAAATTGTCTGCCTCTCCCTTCCATCTCTCCCTCCCCCCCACCCATTGGTGTGGCATCCATCTTCTTCCTTTCCCTCCTCCAATGGTCTAGCATCTCTCTCCTCTCCTTCCCTTCCCTCTCCCACAACCCCATGGTCTGGCATTTCACTCTCTCCTCTCCCTTCTCCCCACTTCCATCTGCATCGCCCCCCCTTTCTTTCGCTCCAACCCAATTGCCTCCAGTATTCTTCCTCCTTATGTCTCTCTCCCCTTTCCCTGCACATCAATTCCATCAGCATCTGCCCCCTTTCTCTTCCTACACCACCCTTCCATATCACCCTGCCCCCTTTCTCTTCCTCCATCCCCCTTCCATACCATCCTTCTCACAATCCTTCCATACCACCCAGCCCCCTTTCTCTCCCTCCACTACCCTTCCATACCATCTTTCCCACCACCCTTCCATACCACCATGCCCTCTTTCTCTCCTTCCACCACCCTTCCATACCATCCTTCTCACCACCCTTCTATACCACCCTGCCCCTTTCTCTCCCTCCACCACCCTTCCATACCATCCTTCTCACCACCCTTCTATACCACCCTGCTCCTTTCTCTCCCTCCACCACCCTTCCATACCATCCTTCCCACCACCCTTCCATACCACCCTGCCAACTTTCTTTCCTTCTACCACCATGCTCCTTTCTCTCTTCCCCTCCAAACATTGGAGCTGCCAGCTCTGCCTTCTGAGCTCCTTTGCAAAAGGCAGCCCAAAAGCAGAATTAGAACAGCTGACAGCAACGGGCCCTCCCCCCCACATCAATGATAACGTGGCCGGATCTGTTACAGGAAGGTCCCATGATGACTGCGTGTGCCGGTCCATCCCCCTCCGACGTCACTTCTTCTGGAGTAATTAAGTGACATTGGAGGGGGATGGACCGGCAGACGCGGTCATCACGGAACCTTCTTGTAACAAAGCCGGCCACATTGCCGTCGATGGGGGCCCCCCATTACTATTGATGCAGGGAGGGGGCTGTTGCCGTTGATGCCGGGGGGGGGGGGGCGTTGCTGTTTTTAAAAAATGTCAAGGTGAGTCGTCCTCCTTCAGTGGGCCCCCCTCACAGTTTCTGGCCCTAGTCATGTGCCTACTGGGCCTATTCATTAATCTGGCCCTAGTGAAGAGAGGTAGATCCAGGAGTCATAAGCATATAGGTGATACTGGAAGCCATGGGAGATCAGGGCACTGAGGGAAGAGGTGTAGAGTGTGGTATGCAGCCTATGCCTGCTAGGTCTGTCCCTAGAGCAGTGCACAGTTCAAAATCAGACACTACACAAACAGCCCCATTTAAACCCCAAACTGAGACATTGGATGACTTTCCTTCTTTGACCTATAGAGGGAGCAGGAGAGCAGAGGTGCAGATTTCCCATCCCCACACAATCCTAGGTTAGTTCCCAGGAAATCTTTTCCACCTGAGGATTTGGGGCGTGGCTGCAGACAACCCAGAGAGCTGAGCTGTTGGAGAGGCAGAAGCAGAGACAGAATTGGAAGGAGCAGCTACAGCTACAGGATAGGCAGCGACGCTCAGGGCTGAGAGCTCTGAATGGCAGCCCCCATGTGGAATGCATGGAGTTGATTGAGGCTGGAGCGGAACCGCCTCTCTGCATGCCTGAAGTTCCTCAGGACATGGAGCTGGACCCAGAGCCAAATGCTGAGTTACAGAATGAAGTCCTGCCCATGGAAGTTTGTTGTTCCAGAAGCAAGTAGTTGATACTGCCAATGTGAGTAACTGAAACCTTGCTTGGCTTGACAGCTGTTTGATTGTATTCATATTGTATTTGCTTATCTCTTGTTGACTCCTTAATAAAAATGATTTTCAAAAAAATAAAAATAAAAAAATAAGCTGCCTCCAAGTTTCTTTTTGGTAACCCTGAAGGAGCTGAAGAACTGTGAGGGTTCCTATGAGAACTGTGAAAGACTTGTTTTGGGGTGTTTTTTTTTTTAGTTTTACTGTTTCCCCTGGGTGGGGGAAGGGTTGATCCAGTCACAGGAAGTGGGGGTTTGCCCCGCGTTCTCAGTGGTGGGATAGAGGGCCTATTGTTGGCAAAGTTGTTATCACGCGGAGCACACTGCCTGGCCAGCACGTCAGCTGCTGGGAGGGTCAGTGCCATAACACTGACTCAGGCTGAAGATATCAGCACAAGAGACTGTTTTTGGTTTGAAGTTTTTCCAAGTGATTGGACTATTAATTGGCTGGAGAGTCAGCCACAGCTTTAGGGAAGATTTGCCTTCTGTGTTTGGAACTGCCATCTAACCTACATTTACTCAGAGACTGTTTAA
Source organism: Geotrypetes seraphini (assembly GCF_902459505.1). Classification (NCBI taxonomy): domain Eukaryota; kingdom Metazoa; phylum Chordata; class Amphibia; order Gymnophiona; family Dermophiidae; genus Geotrypetes; species Geotrypetes seraphini. Next base: position 128,268,205 of record NC_047094.1, read on the forward strand.
TGATATATTTTGATTGTTTTGGGACTATTCTTGTTCACTGAACATCCTGACAAGTTTGTGTTTTGTTCTGAACTGATTAATATGAAAGCAAGCAAGTTAGCTTGATTTATTTTGGTTTCAAGAATAAACCCAGTTATTACTCAAAGATTACTTACCTGGTGAGGTGGTGTTTCCTTCTGTTAACATTTCTTTTCCTTTCCTTGTGCTGCCCGCAGCAGCTCACAATAGTTTTTCTTGTCCCGGTGTCCCAGGACCCATTGCCCCGAAGCTGCCGGTGACGAGAGAGAAGAAAAGAGGTTCTAAGACAGAACCCTGGGATACACCAACCGCTAGCGGGGTAGCAGCAGAAGAGGACCCACCAATACATACACTAAAGGTGTGTTGGGAAAGGTAGGAGGCAAACCAGGAGAAGACAGAATCACGGAATCCAAACAGGGACAGCATATCAAGGAGTAAGCTGTGATTTACAGTATCAAAGGCAGCAGGCAGGTCAAGAATGATAAGGATAGAGTAAAGGCCCATAGATCTGGCCATGAACAGATCACTGCAGCCCATAGCGAGGGCACTCTGTGGAGTGTTGGGGGCAAAAACCAGATTGTAGAGGATCGAGAATCTGAGTTGAAAGGAAGTCCAGGCAGCGACGGAGAATAGCACACTCGTGTATCTGGGATAGGAACTCGGGACCGCGTTTGTAGTCGGGACCGCAGGAAGGGAAAGGGGGGGTAGAGGAAACGCTAATGCTGCTGCACAGGGAACTGGTGTGGGGGGAAGGAAATGGAGGGGGAGGGAATGCTGCTTTGGACAGACAGACAGAGGGAGGAAGAGAGACAGAAAGAAAAGAAGAAAGACACAGGGGCAGGTGAACAGGGAACTGGTGTGGGGGGAGGGAAATGGAGGGGGAGGGAACGTTGCTTTGGACAGACAGACAGAGGGAGGAAGGGAGACAGAAAGAAAATAAGAAAGACACAGGGGCAGGGAGATACACAGAAAGACAGACAGACAAAGGGGGCCAGAGACAGACAGAAAGAAAGACAGCGGGAGTCGTGTCAGGAGGGGTGCAGGATGCGGCAGAGGGAACTTTTCCAATGGGTGCAACTAGGCAGCTGTCGGGAACCTCTGATCAGGGGAAGAGCAAGGTAAGTGTATCATACGGATAAGAAGGAGGAGGGGGGGGAAGAAAAAGGAAGGGACGCCTACTGCTGGACAAGGGAAGAAGGAAAGAGGTGCTGATGGACAGGGGGGGTGACGAAAAAGGAACGGAGGACTAATGTTGGACAGGGGGAGAAGGAAAGAGGTGCTGCTGGACAGGGGGGAGGTAAAACAAAGGAAGAAGGGCTTCTGCTGCATAAGGAGAGCAGTGAAGGGGTGGTGGTGGACACAGGGGAGGTAAAAGGAAGGGACAATGGACAGGGGGAGCAGGCAAGGGGTGGTGATGGACAGCCAAGGAAAAGAAAGACAGAAAGAAAGTGGCTAAGGAGAGAGAGAGAAAGAAATAAAAACAGACACGCACACATATATTCTAGCACCCGTTAATGTAAATAAATATATATATATATATATATATAATAAAACCCTAAGCCGCGGATGCGCACTCCCACCTGCGTGCTCCCATTTTCTGTGAGCTGTAGGGCACCGCAGGTAGGAGTGCGCATGTGCGCAAATCTCTGTCTCTCTTTCCCGCCAGGCGGATGTCGGCCGCGGCAGCTGTTTTCTCCTCCCATTGCCTGCCACTCTCAACCATGACCCCCCCAAACACCTGGCATCCCCTCTCTCCCTTGCCTGATAGCATCACCTGCCCCGCCTTCCTCTTCCTGCCAGTCTCAGCCTGGCTCACTCCTCCCCTCTTCCCTCCCCCTGGCAGCCCTGAACCTGTTCTCCGTTCCCCGCCAGTCTCCTCCTCCAACGGCTAATCCACCATCGCCTCCGTCACCGCTCGACACTTTTCAAGATGGTGCGACGGGGGCAATGCAGGTGGAGACTGTCGGCTGTGGCAGCTGCAGGCCGCGGTGGCTGTCGGCGGCTGCAGGCTGTGGCGGCTGTCGGTGGCTGCAGGCTGCGGCGGCTGTCGGTGGCTGCAGGCTGCGGTGGCTGTCCGGAGGCCAGATGCGAGGTAAGGGGTGCTGCTGGACAGGGGAACAGATGGGGGTGGGGGGGAGAAAAAGGAAGGGAGGCCTACTACTGGACAGGGGGACAGCAAAGAGGTGCTGATGGACAGGGGAAGAGACGGGGGAAGAAAAAGGAAGGGAGGCCTACTGCTGGACAGGGGGACAGCAAAGAGGTGCTGATGGACAGGAGAAGAGACGGGGGGAGAAGAAAAAGGAAGGGAGGCCTACTGCTGGACAGGGGGACAGCAAAGAGGTGCTGATGGACAGGGGAAGAGACGGGGGGAAGAAAAAGGAAGGGAGGCCTACTGCTGGACAGGGAGACATGAAAGAGGTGCTGTTGGACAGGGGGAGATAAAAAAAGGGAGAAAGGCTGCTGCTGTATAAGGGGAAAAGTGAAGGTGTGGTGGTGGACACAGGGAAGGTAAAAGGAAGGGAGAATGGGTGGATAGCCGAGGAAAAATAAACACAGAAAGAAAGACAGAAATACAGAAAGCGGCTAAGGACAGAGAGAGAGAGAGAAATAAATAAACACAGACACACACAAATATATTCTAGCACCCGTTAATGTAACGGGCTATAAGACTAGTATATATATATATATATATATATATATATATATAAAGCATTTTGATAGCAAAGGGGAAGCAACAGGAAGCAAAGACAGGAAAACTGGTCTCAGCTCACATGCCCAGAGCTAAGAAAAGGAGGGGGGCAAAAAGGCTTTTGGTTGTAAAGCAAAGTTCTGAATATTTGCCTCTGCAAATTTTAGTTTTCGATTCAATTTTTATTGCCCGAGTTCCATTAATTGTCCAGCAAAGACTCACATATTTTTTCTTTTTCATTATTCATTCATAGTTTTCATGTTCATCTCTTTGCTACATACTTTTGTTTACATGTAAAAATGTTTATATTCTTTTTATGCTCCCTGCACACTCTTTAGACTTAGATAGGTTTGTTATTACCTGCTATTTGAGCGACAGCACCATGTCCTCATAATTCCCACTTCCTGAATAATTCTCCTTTTAAATCTAATCCTTTCTATTCAATGAACAGAGAAGTGAGGAACAAGAGTAGGGATGTTTCCTCAGGTCATCTCCTCCTCTGCAGCTATAATTGGCAGTAATCATGGTTATAGGGGAAGAAATGGACTCCACATTATTGGTCCAGACTAGCAAGGGTGATGATGGTCACCCAGGAGGAGAATGTCTAGGCTACAATCACTGGGATGTCATCAGAGATCCTGGTGGCAGTGTTGGTAGATATAACATAGTGATAACTGAATACTTGTGGGGTGGGGTTTAGCAGACATGCAACAGTTCTAGTTAGGGCTGGCAACAGCAGTGATCCTGAAGGGTAGTATGGAATAGAAATATGTAGGACTGATTATGGGGCTATTAAGTACTTGAATACTTGACTCTTTGCTCTCTTCTGCTTGCAGCAATACATGGTTCTTAAGGAAAGCACATGCTTGCTGTCTATGCAAATCCCTCCCAGCTCTTGGTGACAGTGGTCCAGTGGTCCAGAGCTGCAGATCTCATCCAGTCAGGTTTTCACAATGACTATGCATGTGATAGATTTTTTATTTATTTATTTTATTCTTGTATACCGCCATACCCAAAAAGTTCTAGGCGGTTCACATCCGTTAATTAAGGTCCGCGATGACACACGGATTTACAAAATTTTAACAAAGTTACAGGCAATGAAGAGGGTGGCGTGGGGAACTCTTTCACTGAGATTTAGCAGAGGTAACGGTAATACCGAAGGTAGGGTTGGAAGGTATGAGATAACGAGAGAGAGAGACCAAGTGGGGGGAGAGGGGGAGCAGAAGGAATGGGGGTGAGTGTGGGAAAGGGGAGAAGCAGGGGGCAAGGGGGATTAAAAGACCTGTTCGCGGAAAAGGTGCATTTTGGGAAAGGGGAGAAGATGGGCAAGGGGGATTAACAGCCCTGTTCGCGGAACTACCTCTCGCGTATGTAAACATCTCATGCATATTCCTTGAGTATATCATGAATCCCCTTTCCCGATAGATTGGGTGTCCTCTGAGGACTGGATTGAAGAAAGTGTCCTAGATACCACTGGCTGCTGTCACATTCCTTGATTCTCTATTTCCCCAGTGTAGCTGAATGAACATAGGTGAACTTACTGGTTTGTGATCATGTCCCATAGGATCCCAGAGGAAAAGTCCCATTCAGTTATGGCCCAGCAGGCTGATAGAGTTAACACAAATTTTGTGGCATCAATACCCCAGAAAACTGAGGCCCACATAGATTCTATCAGTCACTTTGAGTTGGCTGGTATTGTGGGTCTCCATAAACCATCATGGTTGTCTGGTAGGTTTCCTTTGCCAGAGGAAAGAGTCATGTTCAAAGAGTTGAGTACAAGGAAGAAAATAAGCTAGTGAAATCTCTTATGCTCACATTTAATTTAGTGCAAAATCCATTCCACCACTTTTTCACTTATACAGTTTCTACTATGTCCCTTCTAATATGAGACCCTGGTGCAGCAGTGCCATCTTGTGGCTAATTTTCTCTGTCACAGGAAAGCAGTGCAGTTTCTCAAGAGTAACACAGGTTAGCTTTTAGCATAGCCCCATTTATTCATAAAATATATTGACATACAATCATTTTGCATGTTTGGTATGTGTATATTTATTTTTCATGTTTTTATATTGTGACCAGCCTAAGTTATAGGTGGGCTATAAGTGAGTAAAATAAATGAATACTTTTTGAAACATAAACCTGTGCATGTTTCCTGAGGGCTGGAGTTGTCTACCTCTAAAGCAATGATAGAAGAAATACCTGAAGATTCCAGAACTTGGAGACTCAGCGTATGGCATGGTGAAGGCAGAGCTCCCTCCTTTGAACTTGTATTAACAGAAATTAATACAGTATATGTTATAAGTTCAAATCTTTCAAAATTTGGAGTTAATATTAATAAGATGACTTCAATCAAACAAAAACCACAGGAGGTTGCAGGAAAATCATCCTATAAAGCAAAAAGATTGAAAGAGGACGCCAAGCAATAAGTGGAGTCTCATCTTCTATAGATGCACTGGACATCATTGAAATATTAGATAAACTGGAAAACATAAATATAACAATGAAAGAAATGAAAGCGAAATAAATAATATGAATGATAAATTGAATATCATTAACCATTGAATGGACAAAATGGAAAACTGAGTTACAAATCTAGAACACACACAGATTGAATACAGAGAAGATCATAAAATGATTACAGCTATCCAAAAGAAACTGAACTTGAAAACATCTCAAGAAGACAGAATTTAAGATTAGTAGGGCTTAAGGAAGGATATGAAGGGAAAAACATAATTGCCTTTCTTGAAGATATACAGTGGTACCTCGGTTTACGAGTGCACTGGTTTGCGAGTGTTTTGCAAGACGAGCAAAACATTCACAAAATCGGCGCCTCGGAAACCGAGCGCGCTTCGATTTGCGAGCGCCCCCCCTGCGAACCGGCACCCTCCCCCCCCCGCCACCATCGGGCACCCCCCCCCCCGCTGCGACCTGAGGTCCCCCCAACCCACTTGAACCCTCTTCTTATTTTGCTGTAGCCTCCGCAGCGGCACCGGCACCAGCATGTCCTGTGCGTGGTGCCGGTGCCTGAAGATCTGCTTCCTGTGCTGGGCCCTCCTGGCCCTGATGACCCCTTGCCGCCCACCCCCCACTACAAAATGGGCAGGAGGAATCCCAGGCTCTCCTGCCCTCTACAAAATCACCCTCCCCCCAACGACCAGCCCCCCCGAACCCCCAATCAGCCCACCCCGCTGACCCGCGACCCCTCCGGCCGACCCCATGACCCCCCCACCCCCTTCCCCGTTCAATTGGCCAGACGGACGGGTGCCAAGCCCGCCCGTCCATCAGGCCAGCCGGGTCCAGAATGGGGCCGGATTGGGGTTTCTGCCGCCTGGGCCAATCCGGCCCCATTCTGGACCCGGCTGGCCTGTCGGGGGGTCGCCAGGGCCAGGAGGGCTTGGGCTCCCTCCTGGCCCCTTCGTGTCGGAGGGGGGGTCGCCGTGTTGGACGGGGGGTCGCTGGGGCCAGGAGGGCTTGGGCTCCCTCCTAGCCTGCTCGTACTTGGCAGGGGGGGCCCGATCGCCGGGGCAAGAGGGCTTGAGCTCCCTCTTGCCCTTATATCATCGGGGGTGCCGCGGCTGCAGGAGGGCTTGAGCTCCCAATTGCCCCGATGTTGTAGGAGGGGAGCCACGGTTTGACAGGGCAAGAGGGCTTGGGCTCCCTCTTGCCCCGATGTTGTCGGGGGGGGGGGGGTTCGTGGTTCGACATGGCAGGAGGGCTTGGGCACCCTCCTGCCTGGATCGTTGTGGGCGGGGGGGATTCTGTAACCGGTGTTTTTTTTGACAGACACTGGTTACAGAATCCAGCTTTTAGGCGAAGGAATGGCTCCTCCTTTGCCTAAAAGCCCTTCTGATGGACGTTTGGGGCTTAGGCGTTTTTTTGGTTCATTATGGCCAAAAAGTATAGACGTCATCAGGATGTACTTGTAGACGTAGTGGTGATCTGGCCGTTTAGTAGAGGCAGGCCATTATCAAAACAAGGACGTTTGTTTTGGTTATGGACACTTTCCCTGCTTCTGCTTTGAACGTTTAAGGACTTAGGCCAAAAGGGGACTTAGACCTTTTTTTTGATTATGCCCCTCCATGGATTTATATATTTGAATATGTGTTTACCAGTGAACTAATTTAAATTGATATAACATAGTAACATAGTAGATGACGGCAGATAAAGACCCGAATGGTCCATCCAGTCTGCCCAACCTGATCCAATTTTAACTTTTTTTTTTAACTTTTTTTTCTTCTTAGCTATTTCTGGGCAAGAATCCAAAGCTTTACCCAGTACTGTGCTTGGGTTCCAACTGCCGAAATCTCTGTTAAGACTTATTCCAGCCCATCTACACTCTCCCAGCCATTGAAGCCCTCCCCAGCCCATCCTCCACCAAATGGCCATACACAGACACAGACGTGCAAGTCTGCCCAGTAGGAGATGTAAAAGCAAAAAAACAGTATGACAAGGCGGTGGCTGTTGCCAGAAGGATGCTAGGCTGTACTATATAGAGAGAGGAGTGACCAGTAGAATAAAGAAGGTGTTGATGTTCTTGTACAGGTCAATGGTGAGGCCCCACTTGGAGTATTGTGTTCAATTTTGGAGACCGTATCTGGCAAAGGACATAAAAAGACTTGAAGTGGTCCAGAGGAAGGCGACGAAAATGATAGGAGGCTTGCGCCAGAAGATGTATGAGGAGAGACTGGAAGCCCTGAATATGTATACCCTAGAGGAAAGAAAGGACAGGAGAGATATGATTCAGACGTTCAAATACTTCAAAGGTATTAACGTAGAACTTAATCTATTCCAGAGAAAGGAAAATGGTAAAATCAGAGGGCATAATATAAGGTTGAGGGGTGGTAAATTCAAGAGTAATGTTAGGAAATTCTTCTTTACGGAGAGAGTGGTTGATGCGTGGAATGTGCTCCTGAGGAAGGTGGTGGAGAATAAAACAGTGACAGAGTTCAAACAAGTGTGGGATGAACATAGAGGATCTCTAATCAGAAAATAATGGGTATACATTGAAGGAACTGGGTAGGCTTGCACGGCCTGTGTCCTGTATATGGACATTCAGTTGAGTACAGGCTGTGGAGGGTTTCTATGGAGACTCCAGTAGATGGAATCTACTGGGCAGAGCTCTGGGTTTCTGGCCCAGTAATATCTAAGTAAAAGGATCATTTAAACTATATTAATTTATGGAGTTTGTATGATTGGGCAGACTGGATGGACCACTTGGGTCTTTATCTGCCGTCATTTACTATGTTACTATGTAAGCTGACAGGTTAACTGTCTTTTCTCTCTCACACAAAGAAGCAGTCTCTAATTCACTCTGTATTTTTAAAGCCCATTTCTATATTTTCTGTACTTTAGTACCAAACATATCTGTAATATTAAGCCTATTTCTGCACAATATATTCCTTATGCAACCACTGTTGGCTGTCATTGTCATTAATTTGACTTCCTGCTGAACTTCCTGAGGGTACTGAACCCAGGATCTGTGGTGGATTGTAAGGACATGACCTTTCATATTGGGGGGCTTCTCTGTTTGTCCCCCCCCCTCCCTGCAAAACTTAAACAACCTCCTGGATGAGTCACCCTTTAATCAGGCTATTATTGTTAACTGAAAGGCAACTTTTCACTTTTCCCAAGTTTGAATGCTAGCAGATAAGATATTCAAATGGATTTTTTCTTAGATTAAATTATAATTTCTGGTGGAATGCCTTATGTCATGTTTATAAAATGGAGAGATTTACTGCAATACAGCGGGGTTGCTTCAGGAAATTTCAAGATGTATGGTAGCCATTAACAAAGTATTGTACTGATTAGATGACATTTTTTCCCTTAAATTTACAAGTTCAATTGTGAGGGGGGAAGGGGGGTAATTTTATTATTACATATTGTAGAAGGTATTTGATTATATGATAGAAAAGGTTGGAAAGGGTGGGAGTTAAGACCATATCATTTGTACCATTGATGATTATTAAGTGATATATTTATTGTTAATTTGTTTGGACATATTGTCACACTTATTGTAAGTTTGAAAATAAAGAGAATAAAGAGAATAAAGTTTTAAAAGATATTCCAATTTCCAGATCATTTATAAATAAGTTAAATAGCACTAGTCCCAGAAAAGATCCCTGTAGCATTCCACAATTTACCCTCTTTCATTGAGAAAAATGGCCCTTTAACCCTAGCCTCTGTTTTTTGTCCCATAACCAATTCCTAATCCACAACTGAACATTGCCTCCTATCCCATGACTCTTTAATTTTCTCAGGAGCCTCTCATGAGGAACTTTGTCAAAAGCTTTCAGAAAATCTAGATACACTACATCAAACATCTCACCTTTATCCACATGTTATTTTAAGTGGCAAGAGACACTGAATTGTCTGAAATATGGAAAGCTAGATATGTTGTGCCTCAAGGTTCACCCTTATCACCTTCCTTGTTTAACATATATATGAGTGAATTGGAAAAATCGTTTCAAATTTAGACTACATAGTATATACTTAAGAAGATGATATATTTCTACTTTTTGTCCACTAATGGAAGCGACTATAAATGTTCCTAAATATTCCAGTCAAGTTATAGGAAAAGTTAGCGATTGGGCTAGGAAAAACTTTTAAAAATTGAATACATCTAAGACAGTGGTCTCAAACTCACGGTCCATGTGCCGCATGCGGCCTCCCAGGTACTATTCTACGGCCCACGGTCTGGATGCGATGATCGAAAGTCAGCTCCCTTGGTGCGGTCTTTTTTCTATTCAAAGCCGCGGGTGGTGGCTCCTCGCATGATCCGCACCTGTGTCGGCAGCCTCTCTGACGTCACGACGTTAGAGAGAAGGCTTCCAACACAGGTGCGCATCGTGTGAGGAGCCGCCATCTGCGACTTTGAATAGATAAAAGACCGCAGCAAGGGAGCCGACTCTCTATCATCGCATCCTGGGAAGGAGGGAGGAGGAAGAGAAATGCTGCTGCTGCACGGGGGGGGGGGGGGAGAGAAAGAGAAATGCTGTTGCTGCATGTGGAGGGGGGGAAGAGAAAAAAATGCTGCTGCACGGGGGAGGGGGAAGAGAAAAAGAAAAGCTGCTGCTGCTGCACGGGGGAGGTGGAAAAGAAAGAGAAATGCTGCTGCTGCACGGGGAGGGGGAAGTGAAAGAGAAATGCTGCTTCTGCACAGGGGAGGGGGGAGGGAAATGCTGCTGCACCCAACTGGGGAGAGGGAAGGAGGGAGAAGGAAGACAAAGGAGAGGAATGAGAGATACCAAGTCTGTAGGGAGGGAAAGGAAAGAAGGAAAGGAGATACCAGACCATAGAGGGGAAGGGAGAGATGCCAGGATATGGGTGGGAGGGAAAGAGACAGATGCCAGACCAGGGGAAAGGAAGGAAGGATGCTTATTCCTTATAATACATCGCGCTCTCTCCGGTCTACTAACCAAAAGCTCATAGTAGTCCCTTCCATGAAAGTTACTCGACGACATGATATGTTTTCGGTGATGGCCCCGCAACTTTGGAACACTTTGCCTCAATATATAAGAGAGGAAAATGATCTTAGCCGTTTTTAAAATAACTTTAAAAGTTTTCTTTTTAAAGATGCTTTTAATCTTTAAATTATACTTAAATCTTAAAATAGTTACCCTCCAGGTTTATACTACCCCCCTCCCTAATGTTTTTTTCCATCTATGGTTCTTTTTTCTACTTTAAAACACTGAATTGTAACTTCATCCCTCCATCCCTTGTGTATCGATTAGTATGTAAGTCTGTCGGTCAACCCATCATTTTAAATTTTAAATAGTATGTTTAAATGTATGTTTATCTTTTTATTGTAACTCACTTAGCAAATTTGAATAAGCGATTCATCAAATCAAAATAAAACTTGAAAGGAAGGAGAGAGATGTCAGACCGTGGAAATAGGGGAGAAGGTAGGAGAGATAGGAAGGGAAGGTAAGACATGGAAAAGTAGATTTTGAGAAGAAAGCTGAAAAATGGATAAATTTAATTTTTTTTAAACTTTATTTAGTTTTTAATGCCAACAAAAAGTGCAATACAATTTATATACAAAATAATGATAATCAACCAAGCACTTATAATCAAACAGTATATATTTCATTAGAAGACATAAACCAGCACCAGTTATCTGCTCTGAAGGGACGATTGCTTATTTAAACCACATCGATATTATTAGATCTAAAAATTTCACGGTAACCGCCCCTTCTCTTTGGAATTCCACCCCTAACCATCTCCGTTCAGAAGTATCTCTTCCCCATTTTAAAAATAAGTTAAAAACATTCTTATTCCAAGACACTTTTGACACCTAATTGCCCTTATTAGGGCTAAATTTTATTTATTTATTTTTTTTAAATCCCCTTCCTACTGTACCTTACCTTTTATGTTAACTTTACTTTGATTATTGTAGTTCCTCCCTTTTTCCTGTTGTTCCCATTCGTTTATATGTTGTGTATTACTTGTCTTGTGACTCATTATGAGATCTATTTATATAAGTTTGTATTTTTGGTTCCTCATTAGTACTTAATAGTACACCGCTTAGAAGTTTGATTGAGCAGTATAAATTTTTTTTAATAAACTTGAAACTTGAGAGCAAAAATCCCTGGAACTGGAATGATAACCAGACCCTGTGTGAAAAGGCCTGAAGTGCTCAGCCCAAAGGCAGCAACCCACATACTTGTGTGATCAAGCTGAATCCACCAGCATAACGCGGCCAAGATGAACCAAGATCATCTGAAGGACACGGCCGACCTATGGCCTAGGAGCAAAAACAGACAGGAGAAACTCCTGCTGCCAGAACTGCACCAATGTGTTGAGAATTGATGGCAGCCATTCAGGGAGCTGCATGGGCCCAGGCTGGAGTATGAAAAGCTCGCTCCTGCCTTGTGTGCCACTGGCCCCGAGATAATCAGAAGGCGGCCATCCAGCAAGAGCGGGGCAGGAGTGCGGAAAGCTCGCTGCTGCCGATACACCAGAATTTAAAGGTGCCAGGGCTGGGACTGCCTAGGGGCTGGGACTGCTGGGGGATGGGGCTGGGACTGTCTACCACTTAGACCTGCCCTGTACCCAATCCTGCCCTATCATTAGACCACCAGAAGAGGTACAGGGACAGAGTGTAGGGCCTTGCAGGGAAGGGGTCAGGGTGCAGAGCCTGGCAAGGAGTGTGGGGTTGGGTGCAGATCCTGGTATATATTAGTACACAATTTGTTTAAGAATGGTTTTTTTATTCTTGTTTTCCTCCTCTAAATCTAGGGTGCGTCTTATGGTCAGGTGCATCTTATAGTGCGAAAAATATAGTAGGTGCTTTATTTCCTTTATAAAAAGGTTCCACAGAAGTGCCTTCTCACATAAAAATATGTATCTCTTTATAGAATTGCACTCCACTAGTGCAAAATTTATGCTAGCATTTTATATGGATACAAAAGCATTTATCCATCATCATAAGCAGGCTAAAAATCATTACCTTCCTTGTACCATTAACCTAGAACACTGTAATAAAATTATCCACTAAGGGGGAATTCTATAAAATGGTGCTGAAAAATTAGGCGCCAATAAAAACAATTGGTGCTTCATGCTGTTCTATAAAGGGTACTCCAGGATGGGTGCTCTTTATAGAATAGCGTTGAGTGCTGAAGTCTCTGCTGAACTTTGGATGTGAGGTTTTCCATCACCTGAACCCGGTAATAATAATTCTGGCATGTTGGTTGGGTGCTGATCCCCACTATTCTTTAACACTGTATGCATCTTTTGTGAATGCCCCTGTCCTGCCCTTTTAAGCTAAGTGCAATCCAATTTAGGTGCTCATTGTGACAGAATAGTGTGCAGCTAGATCGGAGCCTAAATCATAATCAGTGCTAAATTAACTGCTTGCTAACTTCAATTGGAACACTAATTATTTGGGCCGCTGATCTGGGGGTAACAGGATAACATTTGAACTATAACCACAAGACTTTAAGCATATTTTCAATGAAAATCCTGTGCAGGAGTCAGCAGATACAACATGCCCATATGCTTTTACATCTGCTGTAAAGCAACTGTAAAATGTGCACATGGAAAGTCAATGCAGTGCTTTCAAAATGAGAGTTCCATTTGGACTTTCATTCCCTGGCCTGTCTCAGCTCCAGCAATGCCCCTTTTAGGATATGGCTAACAAAGGTATCTGACTTGCACTGAGGGGAGGCTAGCCTGGAAGTCGCAAGATTTTCAGCAGGTAAATAAGAGAGGCTTTAAAAATTTCCCTCCACATCTATTTAAAACCAGAACAACATTAATGAGTTGGCACAGAACATTTAGCCTGATTGGAGCTAGTACAATGTTTTGTAAGCTTTGAGATCAAGATCAGGGGTAGAGAATGACACAGGGACAATTCACTGTGGCAAACTGTGGTTACTGCAGTAAATCAATAGGAACAGGGAAATTTACCGCAGTAATGGGGATATTTTATCGCGCAGCAGGAACAGGAACAAGACTGTTACCGCTCCATGGAAGCAGGGACAAGACTTTTTACCGCTCCATGGGAGTGATAAAAAGTCTTGCTCCTGGAGTAAAAACTTTTGCGCCCGGGTCAGACTCATCTCCACCCCAGCTCCTCTTGCACCTATTTTACCTTCAGAAGGAAACCAAAACCAAAGCCTGAGACCAATGTGATTTGAAGAATAAAATTACCAAAAATGGTAGAATAAAATAATTTTATTTTCTATTTTGTGATTAGAATATATCATACTTGAAACTCATATGTATCCTGATAGAGCTGGGGACCACAAAGCCCAGGCTATGCTTCTTTATCTTCCTCTGACCTAGTTGCAATTCCCTTAATGCTATTCCTTCCATGTGTAACTGAAGTATTCTGTTAGCTTGATTTTTCTATGTAGCATTCTGTAGTAATTTGGCTTGTTCAGTTTTCTTGGGAGTGGAGGGCATATTTGTGGAGGGAAGGGGGAGACAGGGTTTTGTTGATCCTCGCTCTGTATTATTTGTGTTTATAAAATGACAATTGTACAAAATATTGTTTCTTTTTATACTTTAACAAGTTCAATATAAAATCATAACTATTTGAGGCTTGTGTGGAAGATATCACACAGTTTGTGTGGACAGGGACTGAGCTCTTGGGGACGGGGACCAATATTTTCCCCATGTCATTCTCTAATCAGGGGGCATTATGGCCAAAGTTCCCTGAAGAGGGACTATTGAAAAATTTTAGGATTTCTTTAGGATTTTGGTGTCAGATTTTCTGAAAATAAGAAATTTTCAAATCACCACTGGTATCCCAAACTACTGGAATTTTAATACAAGATTATGACAGGATACACTAAATATGAAGTAGCAGTCAACAATTTTTTGGAGTTCTAGTTCCAGATCTGCCACTGTCCCTCAAGTGTGACATTGGGTCACTATCTTTCTATGCCTCAGTTTTAATTCTAGTTCTACAATTGACTCCTTGACTTTAGTAATTCATACAATGGACAACTGATTTAACCCGTGGAAAGATAGTATTTAAACTAGATGTAAGGTAAGGGTGTGAGACACTGTTACCTTGAACAGGTACAGTCATTGTAATTCATCAGGCATGGTCATTTTTTGAACTGAGAACCCTGGACAGAAAAGGAGGGTCACCTTTTCAGATTTAAAGACATTAACTGATGCCTTGTATAGAAAGCTAACCCAAGCTTTAGTACTGTGAGACTACTGCTAAAGGTTAGCGCCACTATTTTGAAACCTGGAGCTGATGAAGCAGGAGCTCCAGAGCAACCTTGTCCCACTAGACACTAGGGATCAAATCCAGATATGTGCCAGAGGAAGCTGACTGTATTGGAGGAAATTGGGGAGTGTCTGTAAATGGGTTGAGGGGGACTGGAAAAGAGGAGGAGATTGAAAGGAGAGTGGGGATTGAATTGGTAACCCGGAAGTTATGTAGGTACTGACTAATAATCAGTGTTGTGACCTGTATAACTAAATGACAAAAGATAGAACTTAATGTAACCAGGTTAAAAATAAAAGGAATTTACCTGGGATCTGGGAAGTTCAGATCCGCTGGTGGTAGATTCTGTACAAACGTAAGGAAGTTCTTCTTCACCCAGAGTGGTAGAAAGCTGGAACGCCCTTCCAGAGGCTGTTATAGGGGAAAACACCCTCCAAGGATTCAAGACAAAGTTAGACAAGTTTCTGTTGAACAAGAACATGCGCTGGTAGGGCTAGTCTCAGTTAGGGTGCTGGTCTTAGACCAGAGGGCCACCGCGTGAGCGGACTGCTGGGCATGATGAACCACTGGTCTGACTCAGCAGTGGCAATTCTTATGTTCTGTGAGAGATTCTGTGAAGCAGATCTGGGAGCTATTCTGTAAAAATAGTCTGAGAGCCATTCTGTGAAACAATTTGATGCTGGAGGTATTCTATG
Organism: Geotrypetes seraphini; assembly: GCF_902459505.1. Lineage (NCBI taxonomy): Eukaryota > Metazoa > Chordata > Amphibia > Gymnophiona > Dermophiidae > Geotrypetes > Geotrypetes seraphini. The sequence continues at coordinate 128,283,287 of NC_047094.1, forward strand.
AGATTTTCTCTGAGAGATTCTGTGAAGCAGATCTGAGAGCTATTCTGTAAAAATAGTCTGAGAGCCATCCTGTGAAACTTTTTAGTGAACATATTCTGTAAAGTTATTCTGTGAGATATTGAGTGAGATTATTGTGGTTGTTGTATGATGATTTTGGTTGTTGTTGTAGAATAGAAAATTTTGGGAAGGGGAATTGTTAGGGATTTACCTAATTATCTTTTGATTGACCTTAGATAGAGAAAGTTACTGTTTCAGTTGAATTTTTGAAATAGATTGGGTTATAGGTTTTTCTTATTGATTTGGTTTAAGTTAGAGTAGTAGGTTGGTTCCAGAAAGCGAGAATTTACAAGCAACACCCCGTCAACTTGGTACCCCTACACGGAAAAGACAGAAAACCATCAAATATACTTTCCTGAGGAAGAAGAAGTCTGTGAAGTTGGAGGCTGTAAGACAAATTATTTACAGAATCAGTTTCTTAGACACATCAGTTAGTCATTTCTGGACAAAAGATTCTGAAGAATTAAAGATACTTGTCGGACAAGCATTCATGGTATCAGCTGATGGTGATATCCTATTAATAGGATCAAAGGAGATTTTGATTAGACATTATGCGAACTGTGCAGAAGTGAAGCTGAATTGCAGTACCTAGAGTTGTTTTACAGTATCTGTTTATTAAATTCTATTTCTATTCTCAACTTAGAGTCTTTAGTATTTCTTTTATTATATGTTTAATAAATATTTTTATTTTAAGGTTACATTATATTATTATTTTTATTAATGCAATTCACGCCTTCTCTTGGGGAAAGGTATACATTGAACCCTCTGACACCGGCGACTACAAACAAATTTTATTTCTAGAAGGGATACTTTTTACCTCAGTCTGAGAAGGAGAGGGTTACATTAATAAAAGCCTGTCTTATCTGCCCACTTAGCTATGAGGGCACTAGCACTGAATATGACATGTACTCATTTAAGTGTTAGCTTCTCCCTGATTCTGCCCCCAGGCTACTCCACCACTATCTGAATTTATGCTTTATGGTTAGGACTAGTGCTGCCCAATTTGCTGATTTGAATCAATTCACTGATTCACTTCGGTGAATTGATTCGAATCAATTCATTATTGAAAAAAATCAGACTCACTGATTCAGCACCTCTCACGCCGGTGAGACCTGACATACCTCTAGGGCCTCCTAAAGCAGCAGCAGCATTCTGAAGGGGCTGCTTTGTGGCCTGCCCTGCCGGGGCCTTCCCTCTGCTATGTCACTGATGTCATCAGTGATGTGGAAGAGGGAAGCCCTAGCAGGCAGGCTGCAAAATAGTCTGCTCAGAGCATCACCACTGCTGCTGCTTTAGGAGACCTTGGAGTTATGTCAGGTTGCACAGTGGCAGGAGGGTCAATAGAGTGCTGCTGCACAGGAGGATGGGAGGAAGGGATAGAAAATTACTGCACAGGGAGATGGGTGAGAGGGAAGGAAAGCAGCTGCACATGGGGGAGAGGAAGAACTGTTGGGGTGGAGGAGAGGGCGAGATGAAACAAAGAGGTAGAAAGGGGTGAGAGGGAGAAATCTTTTATATGGTGGAGGGAAGGGAGACATGCATGGAGAAGAGACAAGAGAGAAATGTTGGACATAGGGTGGAGGGCAGGGAGAAATGGTGCATAGAGAGAGAGAAAGAAATGTTGCACATGATAATGGAGGGGAGGAAAGGAGAGATGCTGAATGAAGGGGAATAGAAGGGGTTGACCCAGGGCACAAGGCAGTGAGAGAGAGAGAGATGATAGACAGTAGGACAGAAACAAATGTTGGATATGGCAGTGGGAGGTAGAAAAAAATAATTTTCTTTTCTATTTTGTGATTACACTATGTCAGATTTGAAATATGTATTTTGAGCTAGGACCTAAAAGAAAGAGGAAAAGTATTTGTTTTGTTTATACTACAGCATTGTCGTGGGGTTGGAGAGGGAAAGGGGGGGGGGGGGGCTAGGTGGAAAGATTACAAAATAAACCTGCCAGGATGTTTGAAAAAAAATGGCTTATTGGGTAGGAAAATCAAATCAAAAAAATCGAATCAAGTGGCTGAATTGAATCAAAAAAATTTTCCCTGAATCGGGCAGCACTAGCTAGAACCAATATTCAAGTGGCATTGATCATTTAAGTGCTGTTGAATCACCAGCCTGCCCAGCATAGTTTAAATGGGTAGGTGCCTCTTCTATCTGCTTAAACCAGGCTGAATATTGACCCATGTTGCCTACTTTTCCATGCTGTGCACAAAGGAATTCCTGAGGGCAGGACTGGCATTTATGTCCATACTTTTATAAAATACACATATATGTGTCTATTTTTCCTAGCACATAAACATGTACATATACACACTTATGCCTACCTCAGAGTAGGTATATAAATACGCACAATTTCTAGTGCAATGTGTCTAGTAGTCCTGAACGCTGGGTTATTCATCTGAACCCGCAAGTTGCTTGCAGAATGTCATCACTCATCTTTTAGCTCTGCCGCCTTCCCAAAGAGCTGCTCCTGCTCTCTCGGTTTTTCTTCTGAAAGCAAGTTGCTCAGATGCATTTCTGATCTGCTTTGCAGTTTTATTATTTTCAGGTTTTTCCTGTCATTTTATGTTTGAGGCTTAATGCCCAGAGATTCCTATTTGTTGGGACCTCTGCCTGGGAGAAGACGCAGACTTGCGAAGCAGAAGTCTGCTGCTAGCAGGATCAGCCCTTGGGACACCTGTCTAGCCAACCTGCTATAATTTTTTGGAGCTCAGGGGTTGTTTTCTGAGGAGCTACTTGCATCTCTGATTTATCAAGAGCTTAAGCACAGGCTGTTTGGCTGTGACCCGGTTTGGCCAGGCTTAATAGTGGGCTGGCTGTGTAGTCCTCCTCCCATTATGATGAGAGGGTTTCTGGGGGTTGAGGTTCAGACTGACATTGGTCCTACTGGCAGCCCAAAGACCAAGTTCATAGAGCAAACCTGTGAGGAAGACTTCTCCATTTGTTCCATCTTCATGTCTAAGCTGAGGCTGGCAGGCACCATTATGGCATAGTGAGTAAGGTTATAGCCTATTGAGAAAATCAGGGGGGGGGGGTTTGAAAAAGTAAATTTGGAAGGTTTCTGGGGACAGAGCTAGGATCCTCCTCTCCTCCAAAACCCCTTTCCCTGTAATTTTTGAACTTCAGGGGAGCTCCCACAGGCAATTTTGGTGCAAATTCGTTGGCCATCTTAGACTTTAATCATTTTTTCTAAAGCCTCCATCTGCCTCAAAACCCCTCAATTGTACTTAAAATCAATTGGGATGAACCCCTCAGGCCTTTCTACACCTGTATCATGCCAGATTTGTACTGGATGGTCGGCTGAGGAGGGCCTGTGTGCTGTGGGGGTCCGTGTTCTGTGTGCTTAGGGGGAGAGGCGGGAGTCTTGAACTCGGCCTCCTCCGAGTCCTCTAGGACTGGGGATCCACTGGATGATCGATCTCAGGGGAAAAGGCCATTTCTAGAACCCTACAAAGGAGAATAAGCTATGCGCAGATGTGTGAACCGTGGAGTCCAGGAGGACCTTCAGGGAGTCCTTGCTGGGGTCATTGAGAGCCCAAGTGCAAGGCTTCACTCTGGATTTTGTGAACCTGATGTGGAATGCCTACTTACAACTTCTGGGGTTCCTCAGTGTCTGCTTCGGGTATGACAATGATGATGATGCCGGGGAACAGTCCTCTGCCCACGCAACTGGACCAGGATATTCAATACTGGGAGGATGAAAAATCCTATTACATGCCCTTATTATCCCAGGATGAAGCTTCCCTAGCAGAGTCTGGTTCTCTGCATGAAACCAGCAGTCAAGAAATAGTAGTGGCCCTGGACAAGGGGAAGACCCCACAGTGCGGCAGCTTTTCAAGGCATCTGTGCTCCCAGGCATAATACCTAATATACAATTTGAATCGAAGCTGGAATTTCCGCCAACCTCCACATCACAGTGCTCAATTATGAGCGGCTCATTTACACCGACCATGTTCTTTCCCTTGCATCCTGACATCATGAAGATAGTCATTGACCACTGGAAGTCTCCAGAGGGGTCCTTGCGAGTGACTAAGACTATAGCCAAGTTTACCCCATGGCTCTGGATTTTCAACAGCTGTTTGCTCAGCCGAAGGTGGATTCACTGGTAGCACAGGTTACCAAACAAACTTCCTTGCCCAGTGAAGGAAGTGTAATGTTGAAGGATACTTAGGTCCGCAAGGTCGATGTGGTCCTCAAATGGCAATTTGACAGTAAAGACCTGAACAGTCCATCCAGTCTGCCTTATAAATTAATGATTCAATTAAATTGTCTTTTTTCTTTGATATTTCTGGGCCATAGACTGTAAAGTCCACCCGGTATTGTCCTTAGGTTCTGCGGGATATATACCATAAAGTCTGCCCAGCAACATCTTCATGTTTCAAGTTTCTGGAATTCTCATCAATGCTCATACTACACCAAATCGCCATATATGGGACACGGATCGCGTAAGTCTGCCAAGTACCGGCCTCAGTTCTTCAGCATATACCATTCATTTTCTAACTGAACTCTGAGGACATTTTTAAGAGATCAGATTCCATAGGTGACCCTTGAGGGGAGGAATGCTGGCCTTGTGCCTAACCCTCAGTAAGCCTGGTTTTAAGAGAGAGGTTGTAGAAGATCTGCATTAAAGATAGTTTTCACAGCAACCTATGAACTGCATATATAATTTGCATATATTTGCTTGAGGAAAGAGCTGTTGATAAAAAGGCTTCTTTGGATCGGTTTAGGCCCTTTTTGAGACCTTGGGGTAGCAAGTGGGAGAGAGGCCTAAAAAAACTGTTGTCAGGTCAAGCATGCTATACACGGGACGTGAATCCTCTCACCTTAACCTAAAAGCGCTCCTTGAGAAGAGGCCTCTGGCTGGTTTCAGCCTCTTAGTTCGAGACTGAACTCTGAGGACTTTCTTGGAGATCAGATTCCACAAGTGATCCTTGAGGGGAGGAATGCTGGCCTAGTGCCTAACTCTCAGTAAGCCTGGTTCTAAATGAAAGGTTGTAGAACAGTGCTCTCAAATCCTTTATAGGGCTACATTTTGGATTTGTGGGTACTTGGAAGGCTGCAAAAAAATAGTTGTGGAATGTACTTGACACAGTCAACTGACTCAGAGGAAGATGAGGACTCTCAGATGATCTTTTCTGGGGTGAATTATGTAGATGCTCTGTATGACATCATAAGAGTAATGGGCAAGGTGTCAGCCTATTCTATCTCTGCCTAACAGATGCTCTGGATCAAACAGTGGGTAGGAGATTCAGCTTTTACGGCCATCTTTAGCAGGCTTCCCTTCCAGGGTCAGATGCTATTTGGAAAGGGTCTGGATGACCTGATGGCCATTGTTATGGACTGACGCCCTAAGGCCTTGATGGACAGCAGACCCCGGGTGGCTCAGAGTTTGGTACATGGGACTTTTCAAGGCTCACAAAGATTTCATTGTTACACGGGATGCCAGATGACACAGAGGTACTTTCAGGGATCGTGCCAGAGGTTCAGTGAGGGCAGAAGGCAGCAAGCCTCTGGGTCTTACTCCTCTCCATTCTCCAAGAAAGTACACTTATACCAGGTCAGTGGCCACATCCTCCCAGATAGGAGGCTTACTGGATATTCTGTGCACAGATACGCAGATTGTTAGATCCTGGAGGTTGTTTGAGAAGGTTACAAGATCGAGTTCTGTGTCTCCCTTCCAGACCTTCATAGATTCCCTGACTAGCCAGAGAGAGCCCTTAGAGTCCAGGCAATGGTGCAAAGGCTCCTGGATATTCAAATCATACAGCCAGTTTCGAATGAAGAATTGAGTTTGGGCAGATACTCCATATAATTCATAATGCCAAAGAAAAGCTCAGATGACTGGAGGCCAATTTTGGACCTCAAATCAGTCAATGCTGCACTAAGATTGACATGCTTATGCATGGAGACTGTTCATTTGGTCGTTGAGGCAGTGGTACTGGGGGAATTTCTTGCCTCCCTCGATTTGATGGAGGCATTTCTCCACATTCCCATTTTTCTAGTCCACAAGAGGTACTTGTGGTTCCATGTGTTGGAGCAGAATTTCCAATCGCCACTCTCTCTTTTGGCCTAGCAACGTCAGTGCACCTCCACACCCATATTTGGATTGGCTAATCAGGTCCCTGTCTAAGGAAGAGGGCGAACAGGCAGTCTCGAAAGTGGTCCAACTCCTTCAGGACTTGGGATGGATCAATTTCAAGAAGAGTCAATTGGAGCTGACCCAGCACCTGGAATATCTGGGAGTTCTGTTTGACATGGCTATAGGCCAGGTTTTTCTTTCAGAGCCATGGAGACAGAAGCTCTAGAAACAGATATCAGACCTGCTACTGAGTCCGGTTCCTACAGCATGGCATTATCTGCAGATCCTGAGGTTGATGATGGCAGCCATAGAGGTGATTTCTCGGGTCAGAAAACACATGAGACCCCTTCAAGGCTCTCCGCTATCCCACTCGTCTCCTCAGACAGACTCGCTTGCACAACCTCTTCCATGGATGATGGAAGTGAGGAATAGCTTGCGGTGGTGGCTGCAGACAGCTTCCCTCTTAAAGGGCATGCCACACCGCATATCTTCTTGGGAGATACTGAAGACCGATGCCAGCCTTTAAGGTTGGGGGGTCATTGCAATGGACACCTAGTTTAAGGTTGTGTGTCCCTGGCTCCGCAAAAATAGCACAACCGCTAAAACCCAGTAAACTTAGTTGCCAATAAAGTTCAACCTATAAGCCAAGAAAAAATTGGCGAACACTTCAATTCTACTGGAGAAAAGGTTTGAAGAGAAAAAGATGAACAAACTTGAGGTTAAATAAACCCCTTATCAGTAATGGACATCAGTATGAGCTTTTGCAATAGCACACAAGGGGTTTTTTTCAGCTCAGGCAGTAACTCATTGATGACTAGTTTCAGACAAAAGTCTAAATAAGAATTGCCTCATACATCATATTGTCCTATTTATGTGAGAACAAAAAATATAAATACTTTAACTCCTTTCAAATGTTTGCTCCAGGGAAAAATGAAAAAAAAAAAAAAATAATAATCTCCCAAGGCGTTGTAAGATAAAGTGCTGAGAATTATAAAGTGCTAAAAGTGAATCTTAAAAAGTTTGAAAGCACAATGTAAATAGTAGATTAAAGTGCAGGTGCAAACACTCAAAAAGCATATAAAATAGTACCGTAGACTATTATCTATTAGTAGATAATTCATAGATGTAAAAAACAGTTCATGTGAAAATATCTGATAGTCAAGTAAAAAATCTAAGTAGAATAAATTAATGAGGTTCATCAAATTGGTAATCAACTTTTTGAGAATCAAAAGTAGTTCATTCCCTTAAAAATTAATATTCTCTGTAGCAGCTCATGAAATGGGAAATAAATTTCATCGAGGACTGCATGCACGCAAACACTAGACTGTAATACTTAGCTCAGTTGTTGTAAGAAGTGTGTATAAGCTGTAGAAATCTCCACTCGACAGAGCTCCGTTTCGTCACCTTCTTCAAGAGCGGGGATTACTGAAAAATGTTAATCATAAGGGCGACAGGCCACTAGTAAAGCCGTCAGCCATCCACCGAAGCATATAAAAATCAAATCAAACTATCGCGTCGGGGAAAGCCAAAATCATAACGGCGCCTCAGGAGTTTTAAAATGCCAAGAGAGAGCCCAGCAGGGACCGCGCCCACGTACTCACGGACTGACGTCAGTCTGAACATAGGATGTCAGGAGTAGCAAAACGATCCATAACAGTAATAAGAAAAGATATAAAGAAGAAAATAAAGAAATATATGAATGAAAAAGTAGATAAAATACAAAAGATGTTTGAAAAAATGTGTTTAGGTAGTGAAACATCTGTCTACATTTTCATTGAGTCCCATAGGAGGAAATGATTTCAGTTGAAAAATCCAATAGTTCTCTCGTTTGAGTAAATGGGTGTTCCTGTCACCATTAAAACTGGTATGGATTTGTTCCAAAATGCACCATTGAAGTTGGGAAAAATCATGTTGATAAATGTCATTGTGAGAGACCATAGGAGCCGTCAATTTTCTGGTTTTTAGACAACTACGAAGTTCAATTAGTCTTACTCTCACACTGCATGAGATCACATACACTACAAACTTAGATTCACATGTGGTGTTAGATTTGAGAGAATATTCTTTTTTAGTAGCAGGATGAACCCATTTATTTCCTATAACGGACATATTACATACCGAACATTTGCCACATGGTGAATGGTAGCCTTCGCCCTGTTGGAATTGGGTTCTCATTTGAAAATCTGAAGAAACTAAACATTCAGAAAGATTCTTCCCCCGAGTGAAAGCAATGCAAGGATTTTCATGAAATACTTGATGAAGTTGTAAAACGTGCCAGTGAGCTCTGATGCTGGAAGCTACCTCTGAAGATTGAGTCGAATGAGATAGCACACAAATTTGATTGGTGGAAACTTCCTTATTATTTCCTGCCAGCATCAGGTCACGATTGGTATGCCATGCTCTTAAATAGGCTTTGTGAATGACACTCCTAGGATAGCCTCTAGCTAAAAATTTGTTCTGCAAAATTTTGGCTTCTTTTTAAAAATCTTCATCTGAGGTACATATGCGTCTGGCACGTAAAAACTGTCGTCTAGGATGACAACTCGAGAAAGACAAAAAGTTTTTTCAGTAATTTTATGATGTACCTTGGTGGATAACTTCCCATTTTTTACACCCACACTGGTATCTAAAAATGTAATGGAATGTTTATGGAAGGTCATAGTAAAACGTAAGTACCTCGTAAGAGAATTTAGCCAATTTACAAAAATATGAAGATGTTCTTCAGAGCTTGTCCAAATGAAAAAAAGTCATCAATGAAGCGCATCCATCCTAACACATGTTGGAACCGAGTGTTGGTATATACAAAATCTTCAAATTGAGACATAAATAAATTGGCAATACTAGGAGCTGCTGTAGTGCCCATCGCGACTCCCTGTAGTAGTTGATAAAACAGACGATCAAATCTGAAATAATTAATTCCTGGTTAGAACAAGATGAGCCAAACTCATCAAAAATGTTCTACCAGGATGGTCACGTAGGGCAAGAGTTTTGGCCACAATATCAAGGGCTTGCTCCTGAGGAATGCTGGAATACAGAGCTACCACATCTAAAGTGACCAAATATACATCCATACTGGGAATTTCCAAAGTTTGTAATTTACACAAAAAAATCTGTGGTGTCCTTAATAAAGGATCTAGTTTTACCCACAAAAGGTTGGAGAAAATGATCCAAAAATTGAGACAAAGGCTCCAAAACTGTGTTTTTAAGAGAAACAATGGGTCTACCCGGAGGGTTTGTAAGAGATTTATGGATTTTAGGCACTGTATAAAATATAGGAATTCTAGGATGAGAAATTTGAAGAAAACGGCTTTCAGCTTTAGTAACAATACTAGCTTCTAAAGCTTCCTGCACCAATTTAGTAATCTCAAGTTGAAGAGACTTGGTGGGATCATTAGGAAGAAGAACATAATTTTGAGGATCATCCAACTGACGGAGAACTTCTGATTCATATTGTTGTCCGTTCTGAATTACTATCGAACCTCCCTTATCTGCCGGTTTGATGATAAGACGTTGATCTTGTAAAGACTGAAGAGCTTGGGAGATTATTATTATTATTTTTTTCATTTTTTCCCTGGAGCAAACGTTTGAAAGGAGTTAAAGTATTTATATTTTTTGATCTCACATAACAATATGATGTATGAGGCAGTTCTTATTTAGACTTTTGTCTGATGCTAGTCATCAATGAGTTACTGCCTGAGCTGAAAAAAAACCCTCGTGTGCTATTGCAAAGGCTCATACTGATGTTCATTACTGATAAGGGGTTTATTTAATCTCAAGTTTGTTCATCTTTTTCTCTTCAAATCTTTTCTCCAGTAGAATTGAAGTGTTCGCCAATTTTTTCTTGGTTCATCTGCAAAAATGGTCCATAAATCATCTGGAACTCAGAGCCATTAAGCTGGTGTTTCAGGCCCTGGAGAAGTCTCTGGAAGGCAAGGCGTAACGACCCTGACTGAGTCTTCTTGGACAATGCTACAATGGTAACCTACATAAACTGACAAGGAGGCACAAGAAGTGCCCCATTATGCCTGGAAGCTCAGCATCTCTTTCGGTGGGCAGAAACTCATCTGCAGGCTCTCTCAGCTGCACTTTGTGAAGGTAGAGAATGTTCAGGCCGATTATCTCAGTCAGCCCAGGGGAATGGTTGCTGTCCCCGCAAGCATTCAACACCACTGTTCCGTGGTGGATCTAATGGCCTCATCAGTAAACACAAAGGTGGATCACTTTTACAGCCAAAAATACAAGCCCAGAAGTGCAGGGTTGGATGCGTTAGTCCAGCCATGGCTGGAGAAGGGGCTCTTATATGTATTTCCCTCATGGCTAGGTCAAGTCATTCGCAGGATTGCGAGTCATCCGGGGTTGGTAATCCTAGTGGCGCCTGATTGGCCCTGCAAACCATGGTATGTGAACCTAGTTCATCTACAGAGAGAGAAAGGCCTTAGATTGTCAGTTCAGATGGATCTCCTGATTCAGGGTCTGGTCCCCACAGAGAATCCGGAACAGTTTGTGCTTATGACATGGCTCTTGAATGGGCTGCCCTAATGAGGAAGGGATATTTATAGCTGGTCGTTTCCACCTGCTTAGAGCTAAAAAGCCCTTCATGGTGATGCCCTATGCCAAGGCCAGGAAGACTTTCCAACACTGGTGTGTTAAGGTCAATGTAGAGCCCTTACAAGCTCTGATCTTGATAGTCCTACAAGAGGGACTTGAGAAGGGGCTGTCGGTTGGATCGCCGAAAGTTCAGATAGCAGGCCTTTCATGTTTCCATATTTGGGGGAAGAAAGTGTCCTCTCATCCAGATGTGGCAAGATTCCTTAAAATGGCTCTCAGGTTGCGTCCACCGATGCATCTTCCATTTGCATTCTGGAATCTTAATTCCATCTTGCAAGGTCGCCTTAGGCCTCCATATGAGCCCTTACACGTGGCTTCCCTTCTAGACCTTATGGTAGTGATTATGTCAGCGAAATTAGCTCTCTGTTGCAGGGAGTCGTTTCTAAAGATTATGGAAATGGTTCCATCCTTCTTACCAAAAGTAGTCTCTGTCTTTCACATCAACCAGGAAGTCTGTTTGCCCGCCTGTCAGCCTATGGGGTTAAAGAAAAAGAACAAAATATTACATTTCCTAGAAGTCAAGAGAGTGCGTCTTCATTACCTCAAAATTACTAATGAGTTTTGGGTCTTTGATCACCATTTTGTTCTATCCAGTCTTGCTAAGAAAGGGAGGTCTATGCTATGGCCTCAATATCCAAATGGATTAAAATGGCAATTTCCTCGGTTTATGTGGGCTGTGGTATGCAGTCACTGATCATGTTGAAAGCACACTCTACCGGAGGGGTGGTTACCTCATGGGTGGAGATTTGTAGAGCAGCTACATGGTGTATTCTGCATACCTTTACCAGGTTCTTTAGAGTGGCCATGGCAGTCAAGGACGCTGCTTTTGGGTCCTCTATGTTAAAAGGCAGGCTCAGTAGTCTCGCCCTAGACTCAGGGGACTGTTTTGGTATATCCCTAGCGTTCAGAACTACTAGACACATTGCACTAGAAAGAAAGATTAAGTTCTTGCCTCAATCTTCTTTCTTGTAGATGTGTCTAGTAGTCCTGAAGCACCACCCTGTGAGTGGGCTTCGCCTGCCTTCTATCTTATTAAAGTCTGTGTCTGAATTTGGAGAATATCTCTCTCAGCTAAGCTGAGTTGAAAAAAAATCAGGTCTGAGTTTCTGCTTCATAGTAGGATGTGCGAGTAGCTAAGAGCTCCTTAAATGTTAGTGCTGGTTATGCAGTTTTTGTATGAGTTTTACTAATGTTATTTGTTATACTTGTTACAGAGCAAAACAGAAGTATAGTGTTGGGAAGTGCTTCCCCATTCTCTTCCTTCTGGTTATGTCTTCCATTACAGTGATGCAGCTTTCTGGGGAGGAGGCGGAGTTGAAAGATGAGTGGCATCATTCTGCAAGCAACTTGCAGGTTCAGATGAATAACACTAGTGTTCAGGACTACTAGACATATCTACAAGAATGAAGATTATCAAGGTGAGAACCTAATCTTTCTTACTTTCTCTGGGTAATTTTATAACAGCATTTTTGGGCCTAGGCAACCCCCCCCCCTCCCAATATTCAGCTGGTGGCAGGAAGTGCTATTGATGTCCACTGCCAACACAGAATCTAGAATATTCATTCTTGTTTAAGCTGGCTAGCGCATGCCCGGTTAACTCAAAATTCAGAGCTAATCGACCATTCATTATCGCATAATGATAGGACAGTTTTTTTATGTGATTCTATTTATGCACTAACACTGGCTGGTTAGTTCTGAATATTGGTAGCTAACCAGACTCTGCATACAAACCCTTTCCTCCTCTCCCCCCCCCCCCTCCACACTCCCAATATAGCTGGCTTGCATTTCAGCACTAACCGGTCATTTTCAATGAAAATGCCATTGAAAATGACTGGATAGCCACTGATAAGCAAGTTAACTGGCTAGATAACTCACTTTGAATATTGGCTAGCCTGTAATAAATTACCCTCTGCAGTGATTAAATGCCACTTTTTCCATATAGTCTGATACTGTCCTGTGAAATGAACCGGGGAAGCCTCTGACCTCGTTTCTTCAGGAGTGAAGCTTATGCAACAATCCATCCAACTTTCTGACAGAGTCCATCAAAACTGCAGTAAGGTTATAAGGGAATCAGGAAGAACTGTCATTTTTGGTGCACAGGCTGAATAAAAGGCATTTGTCCATCTGTTGCTACTTCAATGAATCAGTCAGACATAGCTATACGGAAACAGAACAGCCGTCTGTTCCGTAGAAAGAGGGGAAGGCTATTTACCATGGGAAAATTTGCTAGGGCTGCAGACTGAGTCACTGCTTGTGCCTGACACTGAAAACACTAGAATTATGGTGATGCAACATGAGTGCTTCAGACATGCCCTATCCTTGTATTCATCCAAAAGGCAACAGCTAAGATATTTTGCTTAGAATCCTTTATGGGTGATCCTGTAGCTTCCAATAATGGATTGTTCCAGATTTCATTATGTTAAATTAATCAGGTTTTGTATTCCGCCTTTATCTATTTAGTTCAAGGTCAGATTATATTACAAGAGTTACCCAGAGTTCAAGGTCAGATTATATTACAGTTACCCAGGAAGTTACAATGGACAGACTGAGATGGACTTTCAATAGGGTTGCTAGCATCTCAATTTAAAAAAATAGTCATGGATTTAAATTCAATTAACTGGTCTTGGCTTTCATTCTCTCATTTTAAAAGCTCCCTCTGCCTTGAGCTGTTTCTGGCATACATTTACGTAAGGTTCCCTTACACTTTATTATATTTGAAGTGACCCTCAAATAAATTTTGGTTGATTTTACTACTACTACTACTACCTATTATTTCTATAGCACTACCAGACGCATGCAAGAGATTGTCCCTGCTCGAAAGAGCTTACAATCTAATTATGAAACATACACTGGACTTTTGACATTATTTTAGTTTGTTCAGATTTGCTGGAGGAAATTCAGATTTGTCATGAAAAATTTTGTTGAAGAGAAATTTCACACATTTAATTTGGCTTCCCCATGTGTTTAACAATTGTTCTGACTGCTGCTGACTGACTATATGAGATAAATCTGCTTCATCCAAAGCCAATTCACTGATTTGGGAAACTCACATCAAGTTTCTCCAGCAAAAAGGTTTTCCAAACTAACTAATGTGAACCACAATCTACTTTGCAGTTTCATTCAACTAGTTTATAACCTTAAAAAGAAAATCCCTCATTTTCCCTATTATTACATCTACCTGCATATTACTTTTTTTCTGTAGCGAGGTACTCTCATTTTTATCAATGTGATAGTTTCTTCATAACCCCTAATAAGTTCCTTATTTTATTATTCTCTCAATTTCATCCACACAGCTTTGGACAGCAAAACTGCATTTCATAGTCCCAATGAGGTTTTCTCAAAGCATCATATGGAGGCAATACCACCACTATTCCTTAATATTTCTTCTCAGCCATGCTAATGCCCTATAAAGGAACATATCTATTTGAAGTTTTGTAGGGCTTTTAATCCTCCTGTGTCATAATCATACAATTCTCTCAGAATAAGAGAGTGTAAAGAAGGTTCAAGTCAATGGGTTGGTCCCATTATCATACCAAACTAAGTATAAATGGTATTTTCATAGGCTTTGGCTAATCTTCCTCTGCCCCACCTCCCTTTGTGGGAGATATTATATACTGTGTAGCCTGGTGAAGGTTGCATGGCTGCTTCCATTTGTTGCATTCAACCAGTCTGTTGGGGGTTCTGTTGGAAAGCTGTGATGCCCAGACTTCATATCACTGCATTGTTGTCTGCTATTTGCCAGCTGGCCAGCAGTTGGTCATGATTTTCATCTCTACAGAAGAGGTCCTGTTCAATTACACATCCTTGTGTGTTGTGGTACCTTTAGAGTACTGTACCAACAGCAGAAATAAAATATGTCCATAACAAAAAGAAAACAAAGAAGTGAAAGTTTGTTTTCCATAGAGGGAACAAGTAAAAGACCTGTAGCTCTGAATGAGATGAAAGACATCCAGCCAGTAAATCTCCCCCAGGGTGCAGTGACAGTAGCTCTGGGGTAGCTTTGACAAGATAAGAGAAGATGAACTTGTCCTGTCAACAAACCCAGCATCCCATAAAATAATGAAAATAGAAACAGGTGGCTCTTTCCTTCAGGGCATCTGTTCCGCTGTCAATCCATCTCAATTATTCCACTGAGCAGAGACTGAGTCTATAATCAGGTAAACAGGGAAGGAGGAAGACAGAGCAGAGAGAGAAAAGGAAGGAGAAATTGAAGTTAAAATAAAACCCACAACAGTAATAAGGATCAACGAGTATGACACTCATTATTACCACTGAGACAAAATAACTTATTTTATAGGAGGACTGACAGTCATGCAAAACAATCTGTGCATGATAATACTCTTACGATGGTACATTTACTCAATGGGGAGCAGGTTCCCCTGACAGGGACAGAGCCTTCATCATACATATTTGGATTTTTTCTTCATTTTTTACTACTTTCTGCCCTCACATCTAGGCCAGTCACAGAGAACAGCTTCATCATGAGCCCAGAATATGTGCAACCTGAATTTAGCAAGTAGGTGTCACTACTGTGTAATGGCTGAGACTATTTCACCTGACTCCCAGGGGTTATAATCACTTCACCTACAGCATCCCCAGCCCCGGCTGTCTTGAACATGCTGGACCCTTAAACAAATTCATCTTGCTCAGCTCAGACCAGTCCGGGCCAGAGCATAAAAATGAGACAACAGAGTAAAACTTCTGAGACTTACCTTTATGGCTCTGTAGATCCAGTGCTGGTATTCATTTACTTTGGTATAGACACCTGGCTTTTTAGGCAAAGCACAACCTGTTCCCCAACTCACAATTCCAGCCAACCGCCATCGTTTTGTCTTTGAGATGCTGTCCTCACAGACAAAAGGTCCACCGCTATCCCCCTGGGAGGGAATAAGGCCAAATAGCAGAAGAGTTAAGTCTATACAATTACAAAAAAGGTCTCCAAATTAACTGCAAGCTCCTTCCAACAAATCAATAACACAGCCTGTAGCACTTTGGGCTGAGTTCAACCAAATCCTGTGATATGCACAACCTGCAATGCATCATTTTTTACTATTCTAAAATCAAAGGGTCAATGATAAGACAACAGAGGTCAGCCTTTTTGTAAATGCTGACCACTTCAGGCTGTTTTTCAACTGGTTATTCAGTGCTGACCCACACCCAGATACAGAATGTATATGTTTCTTTATTCATCAAGGATTGTAAAATAGATTGTGCGGAATATAAATATTTTGGATAAAGTAAATAAAAATATTTGTGCTGCATATCTGGTTGATTGGCAGCTGTGGAATTATCTGTTTACTGACAATATTCAGTGCTGGTACCTGGATAGCTATTCGTGCAGGTTAGGACATTCTTTTCTGCAGCTCAACATGCTTTGATAGGTATCTACGTACCAGCACAGACTATCAGCAGTATCTGGTTAATTTCCAACTCTACCTGTGCTTCACCCCATACTACCCTGTTAGTGTAGGCACAGTTTGACTTGATATTTAACAGCACTATCTGGTTAAGTGCCGCTGAATATCAAGGAAGGACCCAGTAAACAGGATTTAACCAGGCAGGAACTGTTAAGCCCTGTTGAGTATCTGTTGGAAAAAATTGGTAAAACTATACCAAACACATTACACTTTCTCTCTGACCACAATATTATAAATGAAATATATAATTGATTACCTGACAAGCATCAATCTCCCCATGTGCATAACCAGCACAAAACATTTTTGGTGTGATCTGGTTCCCATAGAAGTCAGGTCCATTGCACACAGCACTAGCAATGATTGGTACATTTGCTTCTTGTAAAACATCAGCTGGCTTCCCTGAGAAGTAGAAAATGCAAGGACAGAGCATCGGATAGGGAATGAGGAAGGGATGCCAGAAAAGGAGAGGGGCAGGAGCATCAGAGAGAAGGGATGATGAAAGAGATACCAGAAAGGGAGATGGGCAGAGTATTAGAGTGAGGGAATTTGGAAATGATGCCAAAACATTAGAGAGAAAGGATGTAGAAGAGATGCCAGAAAGAAAGAGTGTCAGAGAATAGGAATGAAGAGAAGATGCCGTAAGAGAGGGGCAGAGAGAAATAATCAGGAAAGATATAATGAGGAGGAAGGACAGGAGAAGAAGAAAATCATAGGAAAGGAATTATAACGTCATTTCAGGTGTGGAAGGAAATGAGCAACAGACCCGTTATACCCAGAATGCTGTTGGCCACCCTTAGCTACATTGTGGTGAATTACATGACATTGTCTCACAGATAACCACATCATGAACACTACAGAGTAACAATACTCACCAAAGTGCTATTAGGGCAGGGGTGGGCAAACTTTTTGACTCGTGGGCCACAATGGGTTCTTAAATTTGAGAGGGGCCTGACTAAGAGCAGATGGATGGAGTGTTTGTGTGAACTAATATTAATTAAATCTAAATGTCATAACATAAAAGGTTTTGGTCTTTAAAAGGTAGCAAAGCATGAAAACATAAGGCTTATTGTACAAAACGAATGTACATGATCATCTCTCCCTTCCTCTCCTTCACCCCAATTCTTCCTCTTTCCTTTTTCTCCCCCTCATGTGCAGCATCTTTCCTCCCCTCTCACCCATCCCCTTGTGCCCTCCCTCTACAGCATCTTTCTATCTCTCCATCCCTCCCATCCCCCTGTGCAGCATAACCCTTGCTCAGCTTCCATCCTTCCCTCCCTTGTGCAACAGAACCTTGCTCAGCTTCCATCCTTCGCTCCCTCTGCTCCCTTGTGCAGCAGAACCCTTGAGCACTCACCTCCGCTGTGTAGCCGAACCCCTACTGACACTCCATCCTTCCCTCCCATCCGAAACCCGCTGACTGTGAGCCCTACATACTTCCCTCCAGAGCAGTGTTGGGCCGGCAGCACTCTAAACAGGCTGCTTCGCGGCTTTCTCTTGTCGGGGCCTTCCATGTGCCACATTACTGATGACATCATCAGTGATACTTTTCTTTAGAAAACCAGGAACCAAATTATAAATGAGAGGTCAGAAAGGTGATTCGATATGCACAAAAGAACTGACTCCAAAAATAGAAAAACTGTCTACAGAGAGTGATCAAATCTTATATACTCCGCTCAGAGATATGAAACTCAAAAAAAGAAGGCTAAAAAGCCACCCTTGTAGAAAGAGTTCACCTTCCAGTCATTGCGATGTTTACAAATGATCACTTTCTGAGACTAGATGGAAATTTCGTTTCAAATGTTTCAATAACTTAGTTACTACTGTTTCAATAAGCAATGTCTTTAGAAATGCTTCAATTGCTTACAACAATCATAGTGTGCATAGGATACATTGTCCAAACTGATTGCATAAGGATAAAGGCACTTAGCTTGATTGTGGGGGTCCCAACGCGGCCCCGTTTCGATGTCTGCTTCAGGAGACCCGACAACTGGTTCAAAAGAGCTTATGTTCAAAAAAATTCTTCAAATGACTGTTGAATATCCGTGCCAACTATGTTGTGATAAATCTAAATAAAAAACAAGAAAAGTTTTAACACACACTGCGGGAAAATTATTACACCCACAACCTGAGACAATGTCACAAAAAATTCCTTGGCCACACATGGGAAGTGGGAGAAAAGCTGAAAACATGAATACATACCGCTACTAAGCTGTCTCTAAAGCTTGTAACTGACGAAAGAACGCCAAGCAATTACAGTGCTAATTTAAACATGAGCCGAAAAAGAGGCTCCCCTAACGTGGGTGCGTACATACTGACATCATAATGACAAAAAATGTTTGAATACATAGCGTAAGCAAGAACTGATGCAAAACTATAATGGTGCAAAAAATAACTGATGTTGACAAAAATAATGATAATAATAATAAGGGCATGCTTTTGAATTCTATAGCTGTATGCAAAATCAAACGCTCTTACTAAAGAAATACCAAATATTCAATTTTATTATTGAGACCATGCGGAGAGAGTGCCCATGCGGACCATTCAGTGCCCTTGTTATCTTCTGTATATTGGTTGTACTACTCCGTGCCATCAAAATTAGGATAGGAGAACATCTCAGCAGGATTCGTTCTGGCACACAGGAAGCCCCTCTAGTATCTCATTGGCTTGAACATCGGCACCCTGTATCTGATTTGAAATTCTCAGTTTTAGACACAGTGTTTAACATTAGAGGGGGCGATATTGCCCACAGCCTGTGGCGTAAGGAACAAAGGTGGATCTATACGCTCAACACACTCTCTCCGCATGGTCTCAATAATGAAATTGAATATTTGACATTTGTTTAGTAAGAGCGTTTGATTTTGCATACAGCTATAGAATTCAAAAGCATGCCCTTATTATTATTATCATTATTTTTGTCAACATCAGTTATTTTTTGCACCATTATAGTTTTGCATCAATTCTTGCTTACGCTATGTATTCAAACATTTTTTGTCATTATGATGTCAGTATGTACGCACCCACGTTAAGGGAGCCTCTTTTTCGGCTCATGTTTAAATTAGCACTGTAATTGCTTGGCGTTCTTCCGTCAGTTACAAGCTTTAGAGACAGCTTAGTAGCGGTATGTATTCATGTTTTCAGCTTTTCTCCCACTTCCCATGTGTGGCCAAGGAATTTTTTGTGACATTGTCTCAGGTTGTGGGTGTAATAATTTTCCCGCAGTGTGTGTTAAAACTTTTCTTGTTTTTTATTTAGATTTATCACAGCATAGTTGGCCCGGATATTCAACAGTCATTTGAAGAATTTTTTTTGAACATAAGCTCTTTTGAACCAGTTGTCGGGTCTCCTGAAGCAGACATCGAAACGGGGACGCGTTGGGACCCCCACAATCAAGCTAAGTGCCTTTATCCTTATGCAATCAGTTTGGACAATGTATCCTATGCACACTATGATTGTTGTAAGCAATTGAAGCATTTCTAAAGACATTGCTTATTGAAACAGTAGTAACTAAGTTATTGAAACATTTGAAACGAAATTTCCATCTAGTCTCAGAAAGTGATCATTTGTAAACATCGCAATGACTGGAAGGTGAACTCTTTCTACAAGGGTGGCTTTTTAGCCTTCCTTTTTTGAGTTTCATATCTCTGAGCGGAGTATATAAGATTTGATCACTCTCTGTAGACAGTTTTTCTATTTTTGGAGTCAGTTCTTTTGTGTATATCATCAGTGGTGCGGCAGAAGGAATTCCCTAACGAGAGAAGGCCACGAAGCAGCCTGTTTAGAGTGCTGCTGGCCCGATGCTGCTCTGGAGGGAGGTATGTAGGGCTTGCGGTCGGTGGGGTTCAGATGGTCGGTGGGCTGGATTAAAAAACTAAATGGGCCAGATATGGCCCGTGGGCTATAGTTTGCCCATGTCTGTATTAGGCCATTATGGCACCATTACACCACAGCTGAAACCTATCACACTCACCATAGTACATAGTGTTTCCCCAGCCAGTCACAGTGCAGATTTTTCCATCAACAAGAAGCTGCCCCAAAGCAGGGAGGCATGTTGGTTGGATAAACTCTGAATGGAGGAAAAAAAAAGGAAAGGAGGGTATATACTAATAATGTGCACACTACATACACTCAGATTCTAAGAACATATGAAAAGCCATGCCAAGTCAGACAAAGGCCATCGAGCCTAGCATCTCAGCAGCGATTGGTCTAGGTCAAAAAATTTAGCAGGTCCCAATAAAGTAAATCTATTTTTCATAGTTCATTTCCAAGAGTAAGCAAATGGCTCTCCTAAGCCTACCTAGCTAATACTTTTTTTCATAGACTTTTCCTCGAGGAACTTGAAAACCCCTTTTTGAACCTTGTTATGTACTTACCTTGACCACATCTCCCAGCAACAGATTTCAACGCTTAATTATCTGCTGCATGAAAGCAAAGTTTTCTAATCTGCTGGCCATTAGTTTCATGGTGTATTCTCTTTTTTTGTGCTGTTTAATAGGATAAACCACTGTTTCCCCAACTTTTCAAGCCAAGTAGCCCTTAAATCGACCAAATTTCAACCAAATTTCAACTAAGTACCCCCAAGCCCTGATTCTATAAAAAGTGCCTGCCATTAGGCGCTTAGATTGGCACACCTAGCCAATCTAGGCACCTAACAATTTTTTTAATTGGACAGCACCATTAAAAACCAATTAAGAAAATAATTTTTGCATAGACACCTACCTGAAAAGTACACATTCTTATGGACGGAGTTTAAATATGGAATAAGTTAGGCATCTGTATTTTATGTCAAGAAAAGCCTGGCCTTTCCTGCCTCATTCACCTCAAGCCCCAATCAATTGGGCTTGAGGACCCACTATATAGTATATAAAGACAAACTTCAGACCTCACAGTATACCCTGAAGAAAGCCACAGCAAGATGGCTGCATTGTTGTTTCTACCTACCCAGATGAGGCGAGACCCATAAAATGCAAAAGATGATACCAGCTGCGGAAGCTCAAGAGAATGCTCCTGTTCTGTATTCACAGAAAATCCTGAGTAAATACCTCTGTCAGCTGACAAATGCATATATGGAAGTGGAGTAGATATTGCATCATTCATGGAAGAAAATGTTTATGAACAACTGAACGTGGACAAAGCCATGGCGTTGGATGAGATATACAAAAAAAGGGGAAATCCAACGTGGTCTGCAGTAGAACAAACAGCAAGCAGAAAACAACAAACTGCAGATAATGTACAAGATGCAGGCGTTGTTTATTAATAAAAAATGCAGTAACATATACAACCTTATAGCCAACCAAAGGACCCGACACGGTCCGTGTTTCGGATAACACACCTTCCTCAGGGGTCCATGGTGGTTAAAGTATAAGACAAACCGCATAAGAGATATCAAACAAACACCAATATCGAACAAATATGGTCAAGCGAGTCCTGGGCCCAGATTTAGGGCCAGAACAAGGCCTAGGCCCAGGCGAGGCCTAGCTTTAGAAAGCTGTGCTGAACTTGCTAAGGCACAGGGACTGTGTATATCCTGATTTGCTGACCAGGATTTTTGCTTCAAATTTTGCCTTTTTGTTTCTTGTTTGCCATTCTGATTTTGTTTTGTAGAATAAAGAACCCTGGCTAGGATTTTGACTAATTACCTGGTTTTCCTTGTGACTGTTTTATTTGATATTTTGCCTGTGGGGACTGTCTCCTTATTGAGCAGCATGCCAGCGCAGTTTTCCTGTGGTCCATTCGGGGCACTATCAGCCTAGTCCAGGGCCCGGTGGCCACAATATATAGAATAATGTACCTTTCTAGGAATGATGGAGCTTAAATTGTTAATATTTTGAATGTTAATAGTGCTATTTTATAGGAGATTCTGTGAACAATAGGAAGCCAATGAGCTTCTTTGAGAAAAGGAGACACATGATTGAATTTTTTCCTATTTATTATAATTTTAATTGCAGTGTTTTGAATTAGTTGTAGTCGACAGATTTCTTTAAGAGCTACTCCTTTATAGAGCGAGTTGCAATAATCTAACTTTGAAATGATCAGTGAATGTACAAGGACATTCAGTGATGATGAGTCCAAGAAAGGAGCAATTGATCTGATCATTCGTAACCTCTGAAAACAACCTCTCACTACTGCACTACACTTCCCCCTCCCCATTCGCGGTTTCAACACTCGCAATTTCACATATTTGCGATTTTTTGGGGGGAGGGGGAAACCCCCCCATCATAGTATAGAACGTTTCTGCCTCTCTCCAGCATTCCCCCCTGGCATCCTGGCCTTACCTGGTGGTCTAGCGGGCTTTCGGGGCAGGAGCGATCTTCCTACGCTCCTGCCCCATGTAGATCGCCAATAGAAAATGGCTGCCGTGAGCTCCTGTTGTAGTCTCAAGAGACTACGGGAACTCACGGCAGTCATTTCCTATTGGCGATCTGCACGGGGCAGGAGCGTAGGAAGATTGCTCCTGCCCCGAAAGCCCACTAGACCACCAGGTAAGTTCAGGATGCCGGGGGGGAAGGCAGGAGGGAGGCGGGGGTGGCTCAGAGCCAGATGAGAAAATATTCGTGATTTTTCCCTTTTCGCGGTCCGGCTCTGCCCCTATCCCCCGCGAATACCGAGGGAGAAGTGTAATCTGATTGTGATATGTCACTTTTTTGATCCAGAATAACCCCCCAAACATGTATCTTATAACGAATGAAAAAGATGTAAACCAATGCTATGGAAGTACAATTTATGATGTCATAACTAGTATAAATGTAATTGAAATAATATAGCATAGTGGAATTTTCTCTCTTTAGGAAGACGCAGTTAGTCCTTCATTGAGAGGATGTCCCATTGAACAAAGTCATATGTAAGAGCCTGTTGGAAGAATATTTTTTGTCATAAGATGACTTTTTAAATGAAACAGATTTGAGTAATTATGATTTGCGCAATTAATTACTAGACACCTTTGAGATATTGTTTAAGCAGGGTCGATTGGCAAAACATATCTGCTTAACACACACTCCCCATCCTGAACATAAGCTTGGATAAATGTTTTTGTTCCTCACCTGTGAAGGAGATTGAATTGGATAGGTGCATGACTGCAATATCATTGCTGTTTTCCTCACTGTTGGGGTCAAGAAAAGGCAAGTATCCTGCGTGATAAATAATGCTCTTCACTGGGAGATGCAGCCCTTGGCTGGACAACTGTAATACAGCCCCTGTGAATACACGCCAACGGCTTATTACACGGTTCCTCCTAGAGCAAGAAAAAGTCACAAGGAGATTGGGAGAGAGGTATGGAGGTGTGGGAAGAAACAGAAAGAAACAGAATGAGTGAGTCTTCAAATTACTAGCAGTTCTAGAAGAGTCCTTCAGTACCATGTCTGTTTGCCAGAATTCAAATTCTCCCAGCCCCATTTGCCTAGAATTACTATTTGCAGAAGCATAATCTGTCCTTTGTATTTTCCTATAATTTCAGGTGTCTCAGATGTACTCTTATTACCCTTACAACATGACATTACATAACCCTGCTCTACTGTTTATTTGTGAAATTAATACTGCATTACATTTCATGCCTGAACAGAGGCAGCATATGCACATAAGGGCTGATTCTATAAACGGCATCTATCTCTTAGGCACAACTCAGCGCGGTTGTCAATCAACGGCTAGGCACCATTAACAGAATCACTTCTACTGGCTCCTAACTCAACTTAAGATACTGGTAAGCATCATAATGTTAGGCGCCTGTATATTAGGCCAAGGTTTTCCTGGCCTAATTTACCAGCGCCAAAGTCATACCATGGCTATTCACTGCCCAACCATGCCCAATTTTCAGGTAGGATTTGTTGAGCACCAGTAGGAGCCACGACTTAGGCCTTAGTAGGCTCTGAGTTCCGTGTGGAACTCTTGTTTTTTAAAACTTTTAAATGAGCTTTTAACAGCATGATCAATTACCACATCAATTAAGCTTATTAATCAAGTTTGAGTTCCACGTAGAACTCAGCTAGATGTCCCCAATTGGGACGCACTGTTTACAGAATCTGGCCCATAGTCTAAAGTCTCATCAGGACACGACAACCAGCATTGGTACTTTGCGGAAAAAGAAGACAGTGAGACTTCCAAAAACTGCTGCACAGACATACAGTCTGAAATAAGGGAAATTGTCAAGATTAGGGCTGTCTCAACAAATGGCCCGAGAGCTACTACCCATCTTGCCAAAGGTTTCCATCCAGCATGGGGGGTGGGGGGGTCTCTCTGTTTTGTGCTAGCATTACAAACACTGTCACAAGATCAGCAGCCCTTGGATTTTGAAAAAGCTTATATTGCTCTCTCCTTTAGAGAAAGAAAAAGCAGCTGATTGTTGCCGACTTAATAACAGCTATGATAAGAGACCAAACTGAAGAATTTGATAGATGTATGCTAAATCATCATTGCCAGAAAAGAAGGCAGGCCAGTTATTGCTAGGTGGGGAGCAGGTGCTGAGACAGAGGCAGATCTAATAGGAGAAAAAAGAAAGGGTGAAGAATGTCTGTTGATAGGGTGAGAAGAAATAGTGAAAAGAAATGCTGCTGATGGTGGGGAGACAGAAAAGAGATGATACTGAAGAAAGAACATGAAAGACACGTGATGGGGCAAACTAAAGAGAAGTTGGACAGTGGAAAGGTAGAAATATGAAAGTAAAATAAAACATTAGGTGAGGAATTGAAATGCTGGCAAGAAGAAGGAGAGAGGAGAAAAATCGAACACACCCATGAAAAGAATTCAGAAAACAGATGAGAATAAAGTGCAAAACCATTGTATGTTGCCCTACTTCCCCCAAAAGTAGCTTTCACTCCCTCCTTTACCCAGGCCAAGCCCAGCACTTGTCCACTACATGATTAATGCAAACCCTCTTCTTTTTATCCTCCTATCTCTCTAGCTACAGGCATTGTTCTGCCTGTCCACATTCCTACTCACTCCCTCCAAGAACACATAAAAACAGCCTGGGGAACATTAAACAAACAATGCAAAAAAAGTAAAAGAAAAAAGACATACTACACCAGCCAGATAGGCACAGAAATCCAAGATACCAAGACACTTTTCAAATTACTAAGGGAACTCACAGACACATAAGAACATAAGCAGTGCCTCTGCTGGGTCAGGCCAGAGGTCCATCATGCCCAGCAGTCCGCTCACGCGGCGGCGGCCCATCAGGTCCAGGACCTGTATAGTAATCCTCTATCTATACCCTTCTATCCCCTTTTCCTTCAGGAAAACATCAAATCCCTTCTTGAACCCCAATACCGTACTCTGTCCTATCATACCCTCTGGAAGCGAATTCCAGGTCACACAGCGGGAAAAAGACAGGACTGGCTGGTGACCTGCCTACCAGGAGCCAAGATAGAAGATATAGTGAGCCGCATCGACAAGATTGATAGCGTGGAAGAGGAAGATATGGCGGTGGTTATCCACGTAGGGACAAACAACATGAGCAACAGGAACTACAACAGGGAAAGACTGAAGGACCAGTTCTGGAAGCTAGGAGGGAAGCTGAAGACTAGAACACCGAGGGTAGCATTCTCAAAGATCCTGCTGGTACCCAGGGCTGACAAGAAGAGGCAGACGGAGCTGCAAGTAGTCAACGCTGCAAGCAGTCAGTGCATAGATGAGGCGCTGGTGTGAGTAAGAACAATTCCACTTCGTGCATAACTGGACGACATTCTGGGGGAGAGAACAAGCTATTCAGGAAGGATGGACTCCACCTCAGCTGAGACAGAACGAGGCTACTTGCAAGCAACATCAAGAGAGAAATTGAGAAGTTTTTAAACTAGGAAGAAGGGGAAAGCCAACAGTCGACCAAGAGTCGATGGTTCGGGAACCGGTATACCCAGAGGATACCATGCAGGAAGATAGCGGGGAAGACTCATCGGATCATAGGCAAGACAGAAATCCTGACGGATCAAAAGGGACACAAGAGGGAAGGAAATGCAAGAAAGTAACAGGCTGCAAACTCAAGTGTATGTACACGAACATAAGGAGTCTAAGGAATAAGATGGGGGAATTGGAAGCTATAGCACAAAAAGATAACCTTGACATCATCGGCATCACGGAAACATGGTGGAACGAGGACAACGTCTGGGACACTGTGCTACTGGGATACAAGCTGAGACAGAGTAGGAAAAAAAGGTGGGGGTATTGCCCTATACATCAAAGAGGGAATCGAATCTACCGGGGAGAACACACTGAAAATGATAAATAAGTTAGAGTCTCTATGGGCCAAAATACAAATAGAACAAAAACGAAGATCGGCATCTACTACCAACCCCCAGGACAGTCCTAAGAAACTGATGGAGAAATGACGGACAAGATTAAATACAACTGCAAGGGAGGCAACGTAATTATCATGGGTGACTTCAATTATCCGGTGATAGACTGGAACCTAGACACTTCCGACTGCAGTAGGGAGACCAAGTTCCTGGATGCTGTAGGCAATTGTTTCCTGGAACAATTTGTCAAGGAAAATACGAGAGGAAATGCAATTCTGGATTTAATTCTAAATGGACTACGATGACCGGCGCAAGGTGTAGAAGTAGAAGTGACGCTGGGAAGCAGTGATCACAACATGATCCACTTCAACCTGGTCACAGGGGCAAAACATTGATCCAGAATGACGGCCACGGCACTGAACATCCGAAAAGGGAATTATGAAGGGATGAGACTCGTGGTGGGGAAGAAGATTAAGAAGAGGATAAGCACTGTAAAAACGCTAGAGCAAGCATGGTCCCTTTTTAAGGACACAGTCACCAAGGCACAAAATCTATATACCATATTTCTTGCTCCATATGACACACTTTTTTTCCACCCAAAAGTGAGTGGAAATGTTGGTGTGTCTTATGCAGCAAAGATATAAATTTCCCCCTCCCAGGTACCTTTTTAAAAACACATTCACCTTCCTCCTCCTCCCGTCAAACCGGTACCTGAGCTTGCCCACCACCGCAGCCTTCCTTCTTCGGTCCCCCGACCACATCTGACACAACTTCTCTCCCTCGTAAGCAACCCGCATTTGCTGGAAACAGAAAGCTGCGTCAAAAAAGTGCGGGACTTGTTGCTAGCGATCTCCAGTGGGAAACCAGTGCTGGGGGATGGGAGCAGTCCTATGGCGCTTACGTATGAGCGTAAGATCCAGGGTCCGCCTACTCTTCTCTTCAACATTCAGTGCAGCCGCTCTTGCTGCCTTCCTAGGCTGATTCAGCTAATGCCCTTGCTGATACGTGCACGAGCCGGCAGCATCAAATTCAGGGGATACCTGATCTACTGGGCATGTGCGTGGCAATCTGCACCTGCAGCACATGGAGGTCACCAGTAGATCGGAAAAGAAGCAGATGTATGATTATTGAACAGGAGAACACCTCACCTTAGAGTATAGGATAAGTAGATAAGAAGACGACACGGGGGGTGTTTTAAAAAGGTATCGGGGGATTTTAAAAGGTACTGGATTAAGAGGAGGAAAACGAGAAAAAAAACATTCTGCACTCTGTCCCCCTTCTTTGCCAGGCTCTGTACCCTGTTCCGGCCTACCACTAGACCACCAGAGGGAGGACGGGGTACAGAGCCTGACAGGTAGTGGGGGACAGGTTGCAGAATTTTTTTCCTTATTTTCCTCCTCTAAATCTAGGGTGCATCTTATGGTCAGGTGCGTCTTATGGAGCGAAAAATACAGTATACCGCATATCAACAAGGGATCCAAGAGGAAATAGAACAAGGAACCGGCGTGGCTCACTGTAGTGGTGAAGAAAGCGATCAGAGACAAGAAGACATCTTTTAAGGAATGGAAAAGGTCAAAAACAGATGAAAACTGGAAAAAGCACAAACAACATCAAAGCAGGTGCCATAAGGCGGTAAGAGGGGACAAAAGAGACTACAAGGAAAAAATAGCCAAGGAGGCAAAAAAACTTCAAGCTGTTCTTTCGATATATTAAGGGGAAATGACCCGTGAAGGAAGCGGTGGGGCCGTTGGATGACCATAGAATAAAGGGAGTGCTAAAGTAGGACAAAGCCATCGCCAACAAACTGAACACATTTCTTGCATATGTATTTACCGAAGAGGATATACACAACATAACAGAAGCCGACAGATTATGTGCAGGAAACGAAGACAGGAAACTGATAGGGTTGATGGTCAGTCTAGAAGAGGTATGCAGGCAGATTGATAGGCTTAAAATCGAGAAATCCCCGGGACCGGATGGCATCCATTCAAGGGTAATCAAGGAACTGAAAGGGGCTATAGCTGAACTGCTTCAACTGTCGATCAAATCGGGAAGGATTCCGGAAGACTGGAAAGTAGCGAATGTTACGCCGATCTTCAAGAAAGGTTCAAGGGGAAACCGGGCATCAAAATGGCAGATGATTAATGTGTCTCTTAAACAATCACAGTTCTTGTAAGGATATATATTTATAAATTAGTAAAAGTGCCTGGTTGATCCTGCCAGTAGCATATGCTTGTCTCAAAGATTAAGCCATGCACGTGTAAGTACTCACGGCCGGTACAGTGAAACTGCGAATGGCTCATTAAATCAGTTATGGTTCCTTTGATCGCTCGTTCAAAGTTCCTTTTGATGTCATTTCCGGGTCACATGGGACAGGAAGTATAAATAGAGGGGCTGGAGTTGATGATTCTATGTTTGTCTAGACTTCCCAGCCGGTCAGGCACAGGTTGCCGAGAGAAGGTAGGAAACTGAGCTAGAGCTTTTATCAGATTAATTTATGTATTTAATAGTTAAAGGAAATATTATAGAAGCTATATTGAGATTAGTGATGACCACAAGAGAAAAATGGTAAAGATTGTTTTTAAAAATATCAAATAAATCGTTTAAATTATGTTTTAACAGTGCCCCCTCCTGATGAAGAGCCGAAACTCAAGTCGGGGAGTCATGGAGTTTTACCAGAGTTGACACAGTAGTAGAAAAGCACTTTAATGCACAGTTTAAACATTTGCACGATAATACTGCAGTGAATAGAGTTCCCAACCTGCTGATATACAGATAAGTGACTATATTTTTTTAGAATAAAGTGAATATAATTAAAGTTAAAGGTTGGGTCAGGGACAGTAAAAATGCTATGATGGTCCCGATTCTACCCGCAGTTTGGTGTCATCACTAAACATAGGGTTAGGTGGTCTGAGCACTTTTACTAATTTATAAATATATATCCTTACAAGAGCTGTGATTGTTTAAGAGATTGAAGAGATTCATCACAGAGTTAAGTAAGCTTTTCCCATTTGGTTGTAGTAGATG
The DNA here is from genome assembly GCF_902459505.1 of Geotrypetes seraphini. NCBI lineage: Eukaryota > Metazoa > Chordata > Amphibia > Gymnophiona > Dermophiidae > Geotrypetes > Geotrypetes seraphini. Next base: position 128,312,692 of record NC_047094.1, read on the forward strand.
ATTAATGTGAACATGTGCAAAGTGATGCATGTAGAAACAAGAAACCCGAACTATAGCTACATGATGCTGGGTTCTGTGTTAGGAGTCACTGCCCAGGAAAAGAATCTAGGTGTCACTGTTGAGGATACATTGAAACCCTCAGCTAAGAAAGCAAAATGTTAGGAATTATTAAGAAAGGAATGGAAAACAAAGATGAAAGCCCTTGTATCACTTAATGGTATGGCTGCACCTCAAATATTGTGTACAGTTCTGGTCGCCATATCTCAAAAAAGATATAGCAGAATTGGAAAAGATACAGAGAAGGGCAACGAAAATGATAAAAGGGATGGGATGACTTCCCTATGAGTAAAGGCTAAAGAAGTAATGGCTCTTCAGCTTGGAGAAGACAGCTCAGGGGTGCTATGTTAAAGGCCTATAAAATAATGAGTGGAGTAGAAAGGGTAGATATGAATCTTTTGTTCACGCTTTCCAAAAATACTAGACATGGGGGCATGCAATAAAGCTACTAAGTAGTAGATTTAAAACAAACCAGAGAAAATATTTCATCACACAACATGTAAACTCTGGAATTTGTTGCTGGAGAATGTGGTGAAAGTTAGCTTAGCGAGGTTTAAAAAAGGTTTGTATACTTTCCTAAAAAAGAAATCCTTAGGGCATTTTTGAGATTGCTTGGGGATATTGACTGCTTATTCCTAGGATAAGCAGTATAAATCTGTTTACTACTTGGGATCCAGCCAGGTACTTGGGACCTGGGTTGGTCACTATTGGAAACAGGATACTGGACTTGATGGACTTTCAGTCTGTTCCAGTAAGGCAATTCTTGTGTTCTTATGATTTCCTTTGGATTTTTCTTCTGCAGTAATAGGAACTTAATGATGGCTCGGAGTTCCACACTTGAAAAATCCACACTTTTCGTTGACATGGTTCAATCAATAATCTGAAGCAATGTCAAAACATAGCATTACGATTCTGCAAATTGACACTATGCAAAATAAAATAACAATTTTAAAGTACAGTGGCAAAATAACACTCAGAATTTGGTTGAGGATGGGCTGGGGAGGGCTTCGACAGCTGGGATGATTTAGATGGGCTGGAATGAACTTTGACGGAGAATTTAGTAGATGGAACATAAGCACAGCACCAGGCAGAGCTTTGGGTTCTGGCCCAAAATAGCTAAGAAGGATGGACCATTTGGGTCTTTATCTGTCTTCATCTACTATGTTATGTTTAGAATTTAGTTAGTTGGTTGGTTGGGCTGAGAACTTTTCAGCACCCCCTTGTATGCTGCCAAAGACAGTGGTTAAAGATAATATACAAACACACACTACCCTGCACTTGAAGGTACTTACTCTGGGAAGCAGTGAGCCGCAGTAATGATCCATTCATTAGAGATAATGGATCCCCCACACAGGTGTGTGCCATCATAGCGCAAGCTGACTTGCCACGGCCACCTGCCCAGGCTTGCTTCCTGTCCACTAATGATACGTTCAACAGACAACTTTCGTCGCCCACAGTCTGCAATGACAGATCACAGAGGCTGAATTTGTCTCTGTCATTTTATGTCTTGTGTTCTCTATCATCATTACGTAACATTTGAACAGAATTTAAAGAAATGCGGATGTCTGTTCACTTCTATGCCTACATCAAATGAATAATATTTAACATGCATCTTCTGTATGATGCACAAATTCAAAAATAGGCACTACCACCACAAAAAAGAAAACTGAGGGAGAAAAATGATGGACCTAGCAGAGGAAACAGCACATGTAATAAAATGCCATATATAAAGACAAATACGGTGACAGGTCAAAAACGCGCAAGACAATCGCGCGCAGACAATCGCGCGCAGACAAATAAGCGCAAAGACAATTGCGCGCAAGACAATTCAGCGCAGCGACAACTCCGCGCAAGACAATTCAGCGCAGCGACAACTCCGCGCAAGACAATTGAGCGCAAGACAAGTCAGCGCAAGACAACTCAGCGCAAGACAACTGAGCGCGCCACTAGAGGCCGCTTGACCATCGGAGGACACGCGCACGTACAGCACGTGAACACGTCATCACGTCAACGTTGACTCTTTGCGTTTTCAACATAAATCACGTGAATGCATTTTCGTTACCATGGTTACGTTATCTCATGATATATATTCTCCGAACACGTCATCACGTCAACGTTGACTCTTTGCGTTTTCAACATAAATCACGTGAATGCATTTTCGTTACCATGGTTACGTTATCTCATGATATATATTCTCCGAACAGCATTTAAATACAAGTCACGTGAATGCATTTTCGTTACTATGGTTACGTTTCTACATTATATATGTCCTCCTTCCTTTCCCGCCTTCCTTTCGCTGCCTGACCGTGTCCGTTATAGGTAAAGATCTGGTTTTGCTGGTACTTGATCTATAACGAATATTTGTCTTGCGCGGATTTATCTCGCCTCTGGTGAGAGCGAACGTCCACATTTCTTCATTTACAGGTATGTTTATATTTACGCTTCACGCGCAAGAAAAGGGAGGGGGGGTATGGTTCATAGACAATTGCGCGCAAGACAATCGCGATCATAAAACTCAGCGCAATTGATCCTCAAGTTTATATAGGTATGTTGATATTTACATTTTCAGTTCTTGTATTGCGCGCAATTGTCTATGAACCAGTGATATTTACGCGCAATTGTCTATGAACCGCGATTTGGTCCCGTATTGTCTATGAACCGCGATTTGGTCCCGTATCTAAACGCACAGGTCCTTAAAAATCTTGTCTTGCGCGCAATTGTCTATGAACCAGTTTATATTTACGCGCAATTGTCTATGAACCGCGATTTGGTCCCGTATCTAAACGCACAGGTCCTTAAAAATCCGCGTTCTGCGCCACTTTTCGGGTCCCTGCCACATTTAGTCTCTGGCTCTGACAGAGTTGTATGATAATTTAACTCTGAAGGATCCTAATGCTTTCCCTTCCCCATGCTAGGATCCGTCAGAGTTAAATTCCCATACGGTGCCGGGTCAAAAGCGCGCCGGCGCGCCGGGTCAAAGGCGTGCCCACCCTATTGAGCGTAGCGCGCGACGCCGCGCCTTTCTAAATTACTGTTTTTAGGGCTCCGACGGGTTCATAGACGATTGCGCGCAAGCCGCGCCGCTCTAAATGACCGTTTTTAGGGCTCCGACGGAGGGCGAGGGGGGGAGAACCCCCCACTTTACTATAATGTGGAGGGTTACGACCCCCAAACCCCCGATAACGCCGGCGCGATGTCTATTAAGTAAACAGAAGGGGGTTCCCGAACAAAACCCCCCATCGGAGCCCCTAAAAACTGTAATTTGTTGCGGTTCGGCGGCGCGCCTTGCCTTAAATTGGCTTTCGTCTTTCGCGCCGTTGTCTATGAACCTTCTCATCCAGCCCTGTCAGGGGCAGGGACCTGAAAAGGGGCACGGAACGCGGATTTTTAAGGACACCCCGTCTTGCGCTTAGTTTTCCCGCATGTTAAAAGAGCGAGAAGGTTGAGGTATGGTATTAAGATTATGTATAATGTGATGATGGATATTAATTGGAAGCATAATTGGATGGAGTTATAGATTTTAAAAGTAATAAATATCTAAAAAAACTTGTTGGCATGAGGTAAAAACTCTTATGCCAGCAACACTAGTATCTGAATATGTTTAATTTGAGGATTGTATCATGATGTAATGATGCAATATTATTGGGTAAGTGCATGAGAAAAAAAAAAGGAAAATATCAGCACAGGAGTCACCATTCAACATATAAGTAATAATTTTAAAGTATCTAGTTTTGGGTACAATTCATTATGTCACATTATCAAAATGGAAAGAACAGTAACAATAAAAAAGGGAGACATTAACATCTTACTGTAATGAATATACACTATTTTCTATTTAAAGATACACTGTCTTATTGTTGGGAGGGTGTCTAAATTATACTATTATCATTCATATTGGGAAAAGTAAGAGTGGGGAAGTGGGTTGGGAAGGGAGGTACTTGATTGACATGTGATGTATTTCATTTTAATGTTTTGATTCTTGTACACATGATGTGTCATTTAAAATGAATAAAGATTTTTTAAAAAACCGAGTGTGCTCACGGTTTATAGTTTTATAAAGGCATTGGGTACCATTTTCTTTTGCAGGTATCATACATAAGAGGATATTCACATTTACAGGTATATGCATAGCTTCATTTTTTGGTTTTGCTAAATTGGAACAATAGGATAGGATAAATAGTCTGATGGTAGGGCTTATTGGGGTACACTTTTAGCCTTGGGTGTGTAGTGAGGGTGATTGTATACAATTGTTGTGGGTCCTTGTTTTGGGCCTCTCTGCCTTCCTTCTGTCTGCGATTAGGTATAATGACGTTCTTAATCCATGATGGTTGGCAAGCCAGATTTTAACTATTACAGGTATGATTGCAAAGGTAAGTACAGACATAGTGGGTGTTGTTTGTTATATCTATGTGCTAACCTTATAAATTTTAGTCTTGCAGTCATGTGCTGAGGGATATGAATTTGCTGAAACCCTAGTGTTGTCTAGAAGTTCAATCTTGGAGGCAACGTAAGTACAGAGGTATAGGGATTTGTATGTCCTATGTATATAATAACCTTATCTAATCTACTACTGAAGGTGACTACAATCAACAGAGGACATTCAAGAGACCACGATCAACAGAGGACACACATCTTCAGTGTTTTGCTGACAGGAATCGCACCCTTGCAGGTATATGGTGTTGTGCCATAGCACTGAACTTTACATATAGGGATTTGTATGTCCTATGTATATAATAACCTTATCTAATCTACTACTGAAGGTGACTACAATCAACAGAGGACATTCAAGAGACCACGATCAACAGAGGACACACATCTTCAGTGTTTTGCTGACAGGAATCGCACCCTTGCAGGTATATGGTGTTGTGCCATAGCACTGAACTTTACATATAGGGATTTGTATGTCCTATGTATATAATAACCTTATCTAATCTACTACTGAAGGTGACTACAATCAACAGACTACAATCAAGACACCACAGTCAACAGAGGACAGACATCTTCAGTGTTTTGCTGACAGGAATCGCACCCTTGCAGGTATATGGTGTTGTGCCATAGCACTAAACTCTACATATGTATGGCCTAACCTCACCTATTTGACCTTTGCATGTTTTTTTGTGTGCTGGAGATTGGTGGGGGGTGAACATTAAGTTTACATGCATGTTATAATTCTTGCAGGTACTGGTTCAGGGTTGAAGGTCGACTACAGTTCCTGAGGGTTTCATCGATATACTTCCAGTCTTACAGGTATGATGTTCTTTTGAGTAGTGCATTCATGATATAGGCAATTGTATATCAATTGCAAGTCAAAATAGGATAATGTTATTAATTGTATGGTTTCAGGAGTGATTTGACATAGACATGGAAGTAATAACTTCACAGCGTGGGAGAGAGCACTGGGTTAATGAGGGCTATCGATATCGGCGTGACCGAGTGATGGCAGACGGATCCACGTCCTGGAGGTGTGTGCGCCGTGACTGTGTGGGAAGAAGAAAGAGGCTCGTTGATGGATCTTCTGTTGAGATAACGGCGCATGTGCATGCACCCAACAATGCTAGAATTGAAGCTGATCGAATGATGGGAGACATACGTGAAAGAGCTGTGGCTACGGTTGAAAGGCCACGTCAGATCATTCATGGCACAACAGCTGGGACAAGTTTAGAAGCAGCTACATTATTGCCTGCATACACCTCCATGCAGAGAACAGTTAATAGAAAGAGAAATGCAGGCCATCTAGCAATGGGTAATCCCAGGTGCATAAGAGACATACAAATTCCTGAGCCGCTACAAAGAAGCACACGTGGTGAACAATTACTGTTGTGGGATTCAGGTGAAAATGATGAAAGACGCATATTCATTTTCACTACAGAATCTAATCTTGAGGTGTTGGAGCAACATGGACATTGGTTCATGGATGGGACATTCAAAGTTGCCCCCCATTTGTTTGTCCAAGTCTTTACCATCCATGCATTTGTAGACAATCGTGCACTTCCCATGGTCTACGTGTTGTTGAACAGTAAAAGGGAGGAGGACTATGAACGTGTGTTGAGGAAACTGCTGGAAACCAGAAACACGTTGGCACCATTGACAATCTTGATGGACTTTGAGAGAGCAAGTCTGCAAGCTGCCCGCACTGTATTTCCCAATGCTACAGTTTCTGGCTGCCTGTTCCATCTGGGTCAATCATTGTGGCGCAGAATTCAACATGAGGGACTGACCGCCAGCTATAGAGATGAGGAGAGAGTAAGAATGTTCACCAAAATGCTGTTAGCATTAAGTTTTGTTCCTGTGGATGATGTTGCTGAGTGTTTCCAGACCTTGGAGGAGAGTCGACCAGATGAACTGACCCTGGTGTATGACTATTGGGAAGACAATTACATCGGGAGATTGCGGCCAAATGGGAGACGGGTGCCACCTTTTCCTATTCATCTGTGGAATATGCGCTCCCGTGTGGAAGATGGACTGCCTCGGACCAATAATTCCGTTGAAGGTTGGCACCATGCATTTCAATCCTCTGTTGCATGCCACCATCCAACCATCTTTAAACTCCTTGAACATATACAGCGTGAGCAAGATCACACAGAACAGTTGCTTGCTCGATTCCAGGCTGGTAACCGCGCACCACCCAGCAGTAAGAGCACGTATGTGAGAGTGACGCAAAGACTAACAACGCTGCTGCCAACATATGGTCAAACACCTCTCTTTCAATATCTCCGTGGTATAGCACATAATCTGGAACTGTAGAGTTTGATGTTGAAGTTCAGGTTTTCCTGTTGCTATGCTACAATTGTGTGCACTTTGAGATTTGAAATTTGCTTTGACATGTCCATATGGTCTCCCAAGCACATATGCTGCAGGAACAGGAGAGACACTTTGAAATGTCTATGTCCCCCTCTCCTTTTGGTGGCCCGAAAGCTACAGGCCTGCAAACTGTTGTGCTCAGGATCTCTCCCCCAGGAGTTTCTCTGAAGCCCTCCTCTGACCCCTACCTATCCTAGTATCCACTGCTCTGACATGTGCCAAGCGTGAAGGTTTTTTATGCCGAGCAAGGTAACCCACTCAAGCATACTGTACTCGCTTTGACATTTTCAAGGTGTTGTGGGTGGTGTTCAAAGGCTTTTTCCTTCACGTAGGGAAGGTCAGATGGTGTCTTGGATGGAGCGGCTTCAGGGAAAGCGTCTGTGTTAAGGAAAATTTGAAAAACTTGAAATTGTACATTTCCTCCCTTGTTTTTGGTGGCCTAGAAAGTACATAAGCAGAAATGTCAGTCAGGTGCTGTCATGAGATTCAGAAAAAGACGAGGACCCAGAATGGGTTGACAGGGGTGCAAACCTGATGGTGGCAGTCATGTGTTGGCCTTTGCAGGACCCAGAATGGGTTGACAAGGGTGCAAACGTGATGGTGGCAGTCAGGTGTTGGCCTTTGCAGGACCCAGAAGCAGAGTCCCCCCCCCCAGCAGAATGTCAGTCAGGTGCTGTCTCTGAAGCCATGAGATTCAGAAAAAGATGAGGACCCAGAATGGGTTGACAGGGGTGCAAACCTGATGGTGGCAGTCATGTGTTGGCCTTTGCAGGACCCAGAATGGGTTGACAAGGGTGCAAACGTGATGATGGCAGTCAGGTGTTGGCCTTTGCAGGACCCAGAAGCAGAGTCCCCCCCCCCAGCAGAATGTCAGTCAGGTGCTGTCTCTGAAGCCATGAGATTCAGAAAAAGATGAGGACCCAGAATGGGTTGACAGGGGTGCAAACCTGATGGTGGCAGTCATGTGTTGGCCTTTGCAGGACCCAGAATGGGTTGACAAGGGTGCAAACGTGATGATGGCAGTCAGGTGTTGGCCTTTGCAGGACCCAGAAGCAGAGTCCCCCCCCAGCAAAATGTCAGTCAGGTGCTGTCTCTGAAACCACTGCTCTGCCAATATCTCTCTCTCCCACTACTGTTGGTTAACTGCTCTGCCAACTGTTGCTCTCACTCCACAGATGTTGGTTAACTGCTCTGCCAATATCTCTCTCTCCCACTACTGTTGGTTAACTGCTCTGCCAACTGTTGCTCTCACTCCACAGATGTTGGTTAACTGCTCTGCCAATATCTCTCTCTCCCACTACTGTTGGTTAACTGCTCTGCCAACTGTTGCTCTCACTCCACAGATGTTGGTTAACTGCTCTGCCAATATCTCACTCTCTCCCACTACTGTTGGTTAACTGCTCTGCCAACTGTTGCTCTCACTCCACAGATGTTGGTTAACTGCTCTGCCAATATCTCTCTCTCCCACTACTGTTGGTTAACTGCTCTGCCAACTGTTGCTCTCACTCCACAGATGTTGGTTAACTGCTCTGCCAATATCTCTCTCTCCCACTACTGTTGGTTAACTGCTCTGCCAACTGTTGCTCTCACTCCACAGATGTTGGTTAACTGCTCTGCCAATATCTCTCTCTCCCACTACTGTTGGTTAACTGCTCTGCCAACTGTTGCTCTCACTCCACAGATGTTGGTTAACTGCTCTGCCAATATCTCTCTCTCCCACTACTGTTGGTTAACTGCTCTGCCAACTGTTGCTCTCACTCCACAGATGTTGGTTAACTGCTCTGCCAATATCTCTCTCTCCCACTACTGTTGGTTAACTGCTCTGCCAACTGTTGCTCTCACTCCACAGATGTTGGTTAACTGCTCTGCCAATATCTCACTCTCTCCCACTACTGTTGGTTAACTGCTCTGCCAACTGTTGCTCTCACTCCACAGATGTTGGTTAACTGCTCTGCCAATATCTCTCTCTCCCACTACTGTTGGTTATCTGCTCTGCCAACTGTTGCTCTCACTCCACAGATGTTGGTTAACTGCTCTGCCAATATCTCACTCTCTCCCACTACTGTTGGTTAACTGCTCTGCCAACTGTTGCTCTCACTCCACAGATGTTGGTTAACTGCTCTGCCAATATCTCTCTCTCCCACTACTGTTGGTTAACTGCTCTGCCAACTGTTGCTCTCACTCCACAGATGTTGGTTAACTGCTCTGCCAATATCTCTCTCTCCCACTACTGTTGGTTAACTGCTCTGCCAACTGTTGCTCTCACTCCACAGATGTTGGTTAACTGCTCTGCCAATATCTCTCTCTCCCACTACTGTTGGTTAACTGCTCTGCCAACTGTTGCTCTCACTCCACAGATGTTGGTTAACTGCTCTGCCAATATCTCACTCTCTCCCACTACTGTTGGTTAACTGCTCTGCCAACTGTTGCTCTCACTCCACAGATGTTGGTTAACTGCTCTGCCAATATCTCTCTCTCCCACTACTGTTGGTTAACTGCTCTGCCAACTGTTGCTCTCACTCCACAGATGTTGGTTAACTGCTCTGCCAATATCTCTCTCTCCCACTACTGTTGGTTAACTGCTCTGCCAACTGTTGCTCTCACTCCACAGATGTTGGTTAACTGCTTTGCCAATATCTCTCTCTCCCACTACTGTTGGTTAACTGCTCTGCCAACTGTTGCTCTCACTCCACAGATGTTGGTTAACTGCTCTGCCAATATCTCTCTCTCCCACTACTGTTGGTTAACTGCTCTGCCAACTGTTGCTCTCACTCCACAGATGTTGGTTAACTGCTCTGCCAATATCTCACTCTCTCCCACTACTGTTGGTTAACTGCTCTGCCAACTGTTGCTCTCACTCCACAGATGTTGGTTAACTGCTCTGCCAATATCTCACTCTCTCCCACTGTTGCTCATTTAATTTGAAGGGTGTGTATGGTCTTTCTTTTTCAAAGGTCGTATAGCAAAATGTGTGATTTCCACACATGGTGCATGAACAGATGATACACTTTAAATTGTCTATGTCCCCCACTCCTTTTGGTGGTCCAGACTGTTGTTTCTACTGTTTCACTTAAACTGTCTGTTAATTTGCTCCTGATGTTTTTTCACTGCTATAACCACATCCTTACTCACTGTCACTGATGTTTAACTGCTGTGCCACCTTTAATGGATATATTATTGCACACTTGTTTATGATTTAAAACGAATAAAGATATAATTCAGTATGTTGTACATAAAAGATCATGAATGGTGAACTGAAAGATTTTGTGTTGTTGACACTGCATTTGAACATATGTGTATTACATGTTTATCACATATGCAATATTTTAATAAACATTTACCAATGTTTAAAACATTTTGTTGTTTCTTTATGTTAGTATGACATTAATAACTATGCCATTAAATGTAAATTTGTATTGTACTATCCAACTAAGTAACACGTAAGGACACAATGGAAACAATTAAGTGTTAGAAAGAATTGCAAGTGCTGCATTTAAATTAAAATTTGTTTTTTTTTTTAACACTTGATGTAAGATTAAAACATGAATAACATTTCCTGAAATCATATTTATTCCGACATAATTAAATACATAATTTGCCATAATACAATAATAAGTCAAGGCTACTGGATTGTCCTTCATCCTATTTATTTGAGGCAACATTGATTTCTAAACTAATAATATATATGGACAATACAATAAAAGATGATCTAATGTCCCAGCCTCAAGATGATAGTGGCAATATTTTTTAGGCCAAAGTTGTGGCCATTGAGATGCATCAATTGAATGCTTAATCTCAATGCTCCAAATGTCTCTTAGACCATGTTTTGTTGTTTTATTTACAAGTCCAGCTATTAAGTTATACCACCTGAAAGCATAAAATATTGTGATTTATTTAGACCAAATATATGTTGCAATTGTGAAAGGTCAAGCAGTTTACTATTAGTTATTACATCCTCTAAAGAACATATCCCTGCCAACATCCAATGCTTCCAAATGAATACATCTGAAGTTCTTCCACTAAATGTACATTTTCTAAAAGGTTTATTTCATCCATTTTCAAGTTCACAATTCCAATAGAAAAATATAATTTTCAATTCCTTCATTTATGTAGGTTAAATCATCTCCTGTACAATTGACCTGGTGGCATATTATCAGTGCAGAGTGACTTAGATTCCATTTTCATGTTAACATTAGGTCACTTAACTTTAGGACAAAGATAAGAATGAACAAACGACCCGATACACACCTTAGGATAATGATACCTACTTTCTGCATTGAGCAGTAAAGCACAGTTACTTACCGTAACAGGTGTTATCCAGGGACAGCAGGCAGATATTCTTAACGCATGGGTGATGTTACACACTACTCACTAGATATTCTTACGTCCCACCCTCCTCCCCGGGTTGGCTTCTTAGCTGGCTTATCCTAACTGGGGACCACGCTCTCCTCCGTCGGGCGTGAAGGCACTCGCGCATGGTGCGGCCAACTAGAACTTTCTAGTTAAAAAGGTCTGTACCGGGGCTCCGTCAGTGACGTCACCCATGCGTTAAGAATATGCCCGACGGAGGAGTGCGTGGTCCCCAGTTTCTTCGTTTCCTCTGATGTTGCGGACCTTGTCCAAACTCCGCAAGGACAACGCCACCATGATTCTTATCGCACCTCGGTGGCCTCGCCAACACTGGTTCTCACTCCTGCTCCAACTCAGCTCCAGGGAACCCATTCTCCTTCCTGTGTTTCCTACTGTACTTACGCAGCAGCATCAGTCTCTACTGCATCCCAATCTGTCTTCGCTCCACCTGACAGCTTGGTTTCTCTCGGGCTGACCTCTCCAGAGAACCTATCTCAGCCGGTCCGCCTCATCTTGGACGCCTCCAGGAAGCCGGCCACCCTCCAATGTTACCATCAGAAATGGACCAGATTCTCCTCGTGGTGTCTCCGGCATCATCAGGAACCCACCTCCTTAGCGGTGGAAACCGTATTGGAATATTTGCTCTCGCTGTCCAATGCTGGCCTCAAAACTACCTCCATCAGAGTCCACCTCAGTGCCATCACTGCGTTTCATGAGCCCATTCTCGGAAAACCCCTCACGGCTCATCCTCTGGTTTCCAGATTTATGCGAGGGCTCTTCAATATCAAACCACCCCTCAAGCCTCCTCCAGTTGTCTGGGACCTGAATGTGGTACTCTCAGCTCTCATGAAACCTCCATTCGAGCCTCTTGCCACAACTTCACTTAGACTCCTTACCTGGAAGGTGCTTTTCCTGATTGCCATCACCTCTGCCAGGAGGGTTAGCGAACTGCATGCACTGGTTGACGACCCACCGTTCACTGTTTTTCACCATGACAAGGTTGTTCTGCGCACCCACCCTAAATTCCTTCCCAAGGTGGTCTCAGCTTTTCACCTCAACCAGTCCATTGTGCTGCCCGTCTTCTTCCCTAAGCCTCACTCGCATCCTGGGGAACAGGCGTTGCACACGCTGGATTGTAAGCGTGCCCTTGCTTACTATCTTGATCGTACCAGAGCTCACCGAACATCCCCTCAGCTATTTTTGTCTTTCGATCCCAACCGTTTGGGTCATCCTGTCTCCAAACGGACACTTTCCAATTGGCTTGCTGCCTGTATTGCATTCTGCTATGCTCGGGCCGGTCTCTCACTGGAAGGAACTGTCACGGCCCACAGAGTCCGAGCTATGGCTGCTTCTGTAGCTTTCCTCCGTTCCACGCCCATCGAGGAAATCTGCAAGGCGGCCACTTGGTCCTCAGTTCACACATTCACTACTCACTACTGTCTGGATGCGTTCTCCAGACGGGATGGACACTTCGGCCAATCTGTGTTACAAAATTTATTTTCCTAATGGCCAACCATCCCACCTCCCTCTTTGTTAGCTTGGAGGTCACCCATGTGTTAAGAATATGCTGCCTGCTTGTCCTGGGATAAAGCACAGTTACTTACCGTAACAGGTGTTATCCAGGGACAGCAGGCAGATATTCTTACGTACCACCCACCTCCCCGGGTTGGCTTCTTAGCTGGCTTATCCTAACTGGGGACCACGCACTCCTCCGTCGGGCGGGAAGGCACTCGCGCACGCGCGGTGCGGCCAACTAGAAACTTCTAGTTAAAAAGGTCCGTACCGAGGGCTCCGTCGGTGACGTCACCCATGTGTTAAGAATATCTGCCTGCTGTCCCTGGATAACACCTGTTACGGTAAGTAACTGTGCTTTCTCTGCATCCCTCTTCACAAACATATGTGATGTATGACTGTATTAATATATTAGGAGTGGAAAATGATGTGTAATAATTACAATAATTTACTCATGACTCCCTGATCTTTTTAAAATTAATAGAATTTTATTGTTCTTATGTGTTTCCCATATTCAAACACTGTAATAGCTTATTTATTTATTTATTTATTCAGATTTCCCATTAACGCTAATTGTGTTTCAATCAATTACTACAAAACTATATACTATAAAATACACACATACTCAATTAATATGTGCATTTCATCACTACAATGTAGTAAAATCTGTTTGACTATTGACCATTTAACACGTGTTTTAGATAACCAATAGCAGCGCTGAAAAGGGGAAATCTCACGATATTCACACAACATCGGTCATGTGACTGGTATTTAAGCTTTGCAATTAGGCCCCCCACCCGCATTTACAAATATCACCATTTATTCAGATTTCCCATTAACTCTGTTCGTCCGCATTTTTAACTTGCGCTCATTATACTAAAACCCGTCAATTGCGCACTGGGAAACTAATCCGTCAATTGCGCGAAAAAGTACTATAACTTTAGTATGATGATATACGTCATCATTATGCACTAATGGAGACAAGCTGATGTCATCACGCGTTTCAACACATATGCGCGCCATGCTAACGCTAATTGTGTTTCAATCAATTACTACAAAACTATATACTATAAAATACACACATACTCAATTAATATGTGCATTTCATCACTACAATGTAGTAAAATCTGTTTGACTATTGACCATTTAACACGTGTTTTAGATAACCAATAGCAGCGCTGAAAAGGGGAAATCTCACGATATTCACACAACATCGGTCATGTGACTGGTATTTAAGCTTTGCAATTAGGCCCCCCACCCGCATTTACAAATATCACCATTTATTCAGATTTCCCATTAACTCTGTTCGTCCGCATTTTTAACTTGCGCTCATTATACTAAAACCCGTCAATTGCGCACTGGGAAACTAATCCGTCAATTGCGCGAAAAAGTACTATAACTTTAGTATGATGATATACGTCATCATTATGCACTAATGGAGACAAGCTGATGTCATCACGCGTTTCAACACATATGCGCGCCATGCTAACGCTAATTGTGTTTCAATCAATTACTACAAAACTTTATATTATAAAATACACACATACTCAATTAATATGTGCATTTCATCACTACAATGTAGTAAAATCTGTTTGACTATTGACCATTTAACACGTGTTTTAGATAACCAATAGCAGCGCTGAAAAGGGGAAATCTCACGATATTCACACAACATCGGTCATGTGACTGGTATTTAAGCTTTGCAAAAACGTCATAGATTCACAGAGAAGATGGCATCCTATGTGGGTTTCCGTGGACGTAAGCCCAATTTCTCCGAGCGTGAAGTACTCATATTAACTGAGTACTTCACGCTCAATGCTAAACTGCTTTTCCCCGTTAAGGGGAAAAGACGCAATATAGGTGAAATGGACAGGGCCTGGGGAGAACTTGCGCAGCTGTTCAACGCCCGCGCTATCACACCGCGCTCCGTAAGTATTTATCAAATACATGTTGTTCATAGACAATTGCGCGCTGACAAATTGGCGCGGATAAAGAATTTATTTTTTTGCGCGGAAGGCAAAAATGGATACGCATCTCCTGAAATCGCGCACTGCGTCATCATACATCTGCTGAAAAATTTTGCAGTTGATAATGGTGTCTCTCATGTACTTATTTGATTTAATTAGCTGTATTCCAGTCGGGTTTTCAAAATTTACATAATTATTATGCTTGCAATCTATTTCCATGCACTGCTTTCAATGCATATATATATATCATGTCTGCGCGATTTGTCCACGTGCTATTCTCTATGAACCATATATCATGGCTCACTCATGTCTCTCCATTATGTAATAGGTTGAGGATTTGAAGAAAAAAGCCCGCGAGCTCAGGCTACATCACCCTGCATGGGTCCGGGCTGTCCGCCGCAATCTGTACAACACCCCAGGTATGTTACAGTAAAATATCGGGTGGGTATAAGGTGTGCAGTCATAATATCTGTGTTGAACAATCATGTATTTTAAACATTGACAGGTCAAAAACTCGAAAGACAATCGCGCGCAGACAAACATTTTAAACATTAACAGTTTTTCATATACTTCTGACACTACATGCATTTATGTCTTCAGATGCGAGTGAGGAGGAAGAGGAGGAGGAGGATCAGGAAGAGGAGGAGGAGGAGGAGGAGGAGGAGGAGGAGGAAGACACCCCTATCCCTGACCGGCCGTTCCTTATCCCCCGCAGACGCCCCACCTCCCAATCCCCTTCCACCTCCGCCCAGTCCCATCCAACGTCCCAACCCCCTTCCACCTCCGCCCAGTCCCATCCAACGTCCCAACCCCCTTCCACCTCCGCCCAGTCCCATCCAACGTCCCAACCCCCTTCCACCTCCGCCCAGTCCCATCCAACGTCCCAACCCCCTTCCACCTCCGCCCAGTCTCATCCAACTTCCCCCCACCGACGCCCTAGACCACCCTCTAGGATCCCCCTAAAAAAACGCCCCAAACCCTGCCCTGCCCCTTCATTCCCAATGCCCTGTTCCCCCTCCCTCCCACCCCCTAAACCCAAGTTCTGCCTTAAACTTTTCCCTGAAATTCGACCCTCTGTCATCACCTCTCCCCCAGCCCTCCCACGTACCTCAATGAGTACTGCCTCAACCCCCATCCTGGACAGATTTAGCGACCTCTCTGTCCAGTCCGGTAAGTGTTATGATATTTTTATTCTGTAATTTTTGTACTGTAAAAGCTTTTATTCATTTTTACAACGTACATCAAGTGTACAATTAATAAACACATTTATGATTTAAGACATCACTTGAATTTTAATAATATAATATAAAATGCTTAGGTTTGTTCATATGTAACAAAAACAACCAAGTTTGTCTCATAGATGCTTCCACTGTACATAATTGTCTTTTCAATGTCCACCTGCTTTTCATGCTCTTTTTCATTACAGATATATTGGCATCCCCCTCCTCTTCGCCGCCTTTGTCAACATCCCCACTCCCCATTCAAAGCCCCAACCGTTGTTCCACCTGTTTTGCCCCCCTCCGACCCTCAACCAGAGATTGTGGGACCAACCCTGCAACGGCCACCACCCCTGTTGCAGCGACCACTATTGTGGCTCACGCTGCCACAAACACAGATCCTCCGCCCAGTTCTGTAACAGTGGAGGACATTTACACGGCGGTGGTTACCATCTTAGCAGGGGTGGAGCACATGAACGACTGTGCTGAAGAATCCGTTCGACACATTCGTCACGTGACAGGGGCACTGCAGGTCTTGCTAGAAGCACTTCGCGGTACCCCTCCCACCCCGTGAATGGCTCCACTGTTAACGAGGGAGCTGCACCCTCTTGTCACCACTCCTCCCTCCCCTTCTTCCCCCCCTGCCTCACTCCCTCCCCCTCCTGCCCTTCGCCC
Organism: Geotrypetes seraphini; assembly: GCF_902459505.1. Taxonomy (NCBI): domain Eukaryota; kingdom Metazoa; phylum Chordata; class Amphibia; order Gymnophiona; family Dermophiidae; genus Geotrypetes; species Geotrypetes seraphini. The sequence continues at coordinate 128,329,271 of NC_047094.1, forward strand.
TCCCAGAAAAAATACAAAAAAAGTATAAAAACAACTCCCTCCCCTTCTTCCCCCCCTGCCTCACTCCCTCCCCCTCCTGCCCTTCGCCCTCCCAGAAAAAATACAAAAAAAGTATAAAAACAACTCCCTCCCCTTCTTCCCCCCCTGCCTCACTCCCTCCCCCTCCTGCCCTTCGCCCTCCCAGAAAAAATACAAAAAAAGTATAAAAACAACTCCCTCCCCTTCTTCCCCCCCTGCCTCACTCCCTCCCCCTCCTGCCCTTCGCCCTCCCAGAAAAAATACAAAAAAAGTATAAAAACAACTCCCTCCCCTTCTTCCCCCCCTGCCTCACTCCCTCCCCCTCCTGCCCTTCGCCCTCCCAGAAAAAATACAAAAAAAGTATAAAAACAACTCCCTCCCCTTCTTCCCCCTCTGCCTCACTCCCTCCCCCTCCTGCCCTTCGCCCTCCCAGAAAAAATACAAAAAAAGTATAAAAACAACTCCCTCTCCTTCTTCCCTCCCTTTCCATCCACCCCCCTCCACACTCCCACCCCTTCACATCCATTCACACCATACCCACCCCACTCCACCCACAGTCTCCAGCATCATGACTCGCCTGCCTCCTACCGTCTCGTGGGATCTTCAGTCCTCCTGTGAGTGTCTCTCTATCTCTCTCTCACTCTCTCCCTCCCTTCCTCCCTCCCTCTCTCTCCCTTACCACAGTGTTTTCTTTGCCCTCCAGCCTCCTGTGTCGCAGCAGTGGTGACTACAACTTCACAATTCATGTCTCCAGCATCATGACTCGCCTGCCTCCTACCGTCTCGTGGGATCTTCAGTCCTCCTGTGAGTGTCTCTCTATCTCTCTCTCACTCTCTCCCTCCCTTCCTCCCTCCCTCTCTCTCCCTTACCACAGTGTTTTCTTTGCCCTCCAGCCTCCTGTGTCGCAGCAGTGGTGACTACAACTTCACAATTCATGTCTCCAGCATCATGACTCGCCTGCCTCCTACCGTCTCAGCTCCCACATCTGGACTTGGCTTGCCAGCTCTCCTTCGATGATCAGAAAAATCTGACATCATATCTATGATACTTTTAAAAATACATTTTAATATACAACTTATTGAAAATAAAGGACAACTGCGTACTGGATAAATGCAAAACCTTATCAAACATAAGTGTTAATTTACATGGCTGTGTCAACTAGGTAGAATTTGTAATGCTACATGATTGACACCTTATCTTGTTTAGAGATGTTCTTAATAGAGTATAACACTTATCATGCTTAATCCTTTAAGTATAAATTAGATGAAATGCATTGAGGTGATATGTTAACATCTTTCCTTTCGTGCACACAAAATGTGATAGATGTATAAGGTGTACACCTGACATAATTTTAGTCACCCATCTCCCTGTATGCCTCTTGTAAGGAGATGCACATTTAGTTTGCTTTAAATCCTGAACTACTTACCATCAATAAAACAGGGGCACTGGTCTCCTGACGTAATAGCATGTATTTAATACGTACTTCCTGAGTGCTGTGTCAAAGCACTAGCATTGAACAGGTGCGCCAGTTTCCCCCAGACCCAATCGATTTCACCTATATTTCTAACTTTCCTCTTGATGGGGAATAGCAGTTTAGCATTGAGCGACATGTACTCAGTTAATCAGAGTACTTCACGCTTGGACAATTTGTGTTTCTGCACACAAAATCCATAATAGGAAGTCATCTTCTCTGTGTATCTATGACATTTTTGCAAAGTACTCAGTTAATCTAAGTACTTCCTGAGTGCAGTGTCAAAACACTAGCATTGAACAGGTGCGCCAGTTTGGCCCAGGCCCAGTCCATTTCACCTATATTTCTAACTTTCCTCTTGATGGGGAATAGCAGTTTAGCATTGAGCGACATGTACTCAGTTAATCAGAGTACTTCACGCTTGGACAATTTGTGTTTCTGCACACAAAATCCATAATAGGAAGTCATCTTCTCTGTGTATCTATGACATTTTTGCAAAGTACTCAGTTAATCTAAGTACTTCCTGAGTGCAGTGTCAAAACACTAGCATTGAACAGGTGCGCCAGTTTGGCCCAGGCCCAGTCCATTTCACCTATATTTCTAACTTTCCTCTTGATGGGGAATAGCAGTTTAGCATTGAGCGACATGTACTCAGTTAATCAGAGTACTTCACGCTTGGAGAACTTGTGTTTTGGCACACAAAATCCATAATAGGAAGCCATCTTCTCTGTGAATCTATGACATTTTTGCAAAGTACTCAGTTATTCTAAGTACCTCACCACAATTGTGGCTCACACTGCACACAGACACACACACACTGACTGAATGAGAGCCAAAGAGTCAGTTTTCTCCACACTATGTCCATTTTTCAAATGTTCCTGTGCTTGATGGGGAAACAATACTTTAGCATTGCACAAAACATACTCTATCTGGACTAAATTTATGTATGTTTCTCTATATATGATCTTTTAAAGTTCATAGCCTTTTACATCCTCCAGTTCAAACACTGAATCTCAAGCATACAGAATACTTTTCTTTCTGTGAATTTATGCTTTCGCCCTCATCATCATCCTATTTTTAGACCAATTTCAAAATCTTTTCAATTTCAATATTCTTATAATAATCTTTATCATTCAATGTTATTATTTGCTGTTCACATCATGTTTACTTGTGTTCAATAATACTTACTTTGCATTTAACTTTGCCCTGGGAGATCTATGTTATCCATTCTATATGTTCACTGTATTATGCTTTCTTCAATAATACAGTTACTCAGAAATAAAAACATTATAACACAACTATTGATTCCAGAATTTATTTTACACTCACAAACTCCAATGACATTATGAACTTATAATGACTAACGTCATTTAACAAATTGTTTATTATTGTCTTTTAACATATTAAAACACTTCATAAAATCAATAACTAGAAAGCTGCAAACAAATTGTGGACAGTTTTGTTTGGGTTTTATTCGGTGGGGAGGGGCAGTGAAGCTTGTCTTTAATCTTTGAAATCTGTTGGGCCTGAAGACAACTCAGCGTGAAGACGACAGAGCATGAAGACACTTGTAAGTTTGAACATGAATAACGATTTAAACAAACAAAGAAAATGACATAATGATCGTCATAAACACTTAAAACATATATTATGTCATATAACGATTATTAAGCTAATTCAGCTTTACAAATTTTTACAATTCATACAACAAACATATCATGCAAGACAAACAGAAATAATGAAACTTAGCATTTGACAGATGGATCAGATGAATAGACACTGCAGGCATCAGACTATGGGCATTTCATTATGACCCCAATGCAAACACCCACTATGCCCATTTACCTTCCACTATTACAGGTCTCACAGTCCACAATTAATGTGTCTGGTAACGGGACAAAAACACCTGGGGAAAAAATTTGGAACTATCCCAAAATCTGCAGCCTGGAACTGGGTAACCTGGCCACCCTGTTACTTTGATTTATTAAACTCTTTTTTCCAATATGAGAATGACACGAACTAAATTCACCATCCTGTCCATATGAGTTATGTAGCTGTCCTTGTCCCTCTCCCATTCCTATCATCTCTGCTTTAACAGTGTCAGGTCAAGACCACACCAAGACAAAGGCCGCTGAGCGCAGGGCAGAGGCATGTGCCTAACAAAATTAATAATGCATTTTTAAGGTCTCCAAAATAATGAGGGAAGTTGCCTTGCCTCGCGCTGAGTTGCTCGCGCTCAGTTGTCAGTTGTCTCGCGCTCGATTGTCTGCGCGATTTTGTCCGCGCGCGATTGTCTGCGCGATTTTGTCCGCGCGCGATTGTCTTGCGCGCAATTGTCTATGAACCGTTTTGAGCTCAGTTGCTCGCGCTCAGTTGCTCGCGCTCAGTTGTTTTGAGCTCAGTTGTCTTGCGCTCAGTTGTTTTTGAGCTCAGTTGTCTTGCGCTCAGTTGTCTTGCGCTCAGTTGTTTTTGAGCTCAGTTGCTCGCGCTCAGTTGTCTTGCGCTCAGTTGTCTTGCGCTCAGTTGTCTTGAGCTCAGTTGTCTTGCGCTCAGTTGTTTTTGAGCTCAGTTGTCTTGCGCTCAGTTGTCTTGCGCTCAGTTGTCTTGCGCTCAGTTGTTTTTGAGCTCAGTTGTCTTGCGCTCAGTTGTCTTGCGCTCAGTTGTTTTTGAGCTCAGTTGTCTTGCGCTCAGTTGTCTTGCGCTCAGTTGTTTTTGAGCTCAGTTGCTCGCGCTCAGTTGTCTTGCGCTCAGTTGTCTTGCGCTCAGTTGTCTTGCGCTCAGTTGTCTTGCGCTCAGTTGTCTCGCTCGTGCACATTCATGAAAATAATTTGCGCTCAATTGTCTTGCGCTCAATTGTCTTGCGCTCAGTTGTCTTGCGCTCAGTTGTCTTCACGCTCATTTGTCTTGCGCTCAGTTGTCTCGCGCTCGATTGTCTGCGCGATTTTGTCCGCGCGCGATTGTCTTGCGCGAAATTGTCTTGCGCGCAATTGTCTATGAACCGACAAATACAAACTAAGTATAACAAAGCTAAGGTGACCATACGTCCCGTTTTCAACGAGACAGTCCCGTTATGGGACCGACCGTCCCGTTGTCCTGGCCCACTGCTTCAGGACGCCGAAATGTCCCGTTTTCAGGGACAGCATCCCGAAGCTGTGCGCGGGGACAACAGACCGGCGATAGTTTCCCCTCCTGCACTAAAGCCTGCCTCCCTCCTTCCCTCCCTACAGCGCCAAAATGGTCAGGGGGGGGCCAGGTCCGAAATCACCCTCCCTATTCTCAGGGCCGGCATTAGGGGATGGCAAGGGGGCCCCGCGATCCAGGCAGCTCACTTAGCTGCCATCAGCTGCGCCAGTAATGCTAAACTGGACGGTAAAAGCAAAGAGAGAAGCCGCGGGACTTTCCCACTTACCTGCATCGCTCGAAGTTCTGCCGCTCTTGATCCCACCCCCCTCTGAAGTGACTTCCTGTTTTTGAGGGGGTGGGATCGAGAGCGGCAGAACTTAGAGCAATGCAGGCAAGTGGAAAAGTCCCGCGGCTTCTCTCTTCGCTTTTACCGTCCAGTTTAGCATTACTGGCGCAGCCGAAGGCAGGGCTGATGGCAGCTAAGAATCGCCTCCAGTCTCGCAGCAGCACTAGAAGACTGGCCTCTAAATTAAGCTAAGGGCTGATTCCCTGAGGGAAAAGAGGGGAAGTACTGGAATGGGATGTGGGAAGATGGTGGGTTGGCTGGCTCAGGAAAGGGGGAGAAAGCTGCTAAATCAGATAAGGAAGAAAAAAAGGAACACAGGAAGATGCTGGACATGAAGGTTGTAGGGTGAAGGAAAAAAAACAAACATGACAAGTAGGAAGGCAGGTGGGAGATGCTGGACACAAAGATGGGAGATGCTGACACAAAAGGAGAGAGAAGGAAAAGGGAGAGGAACGAGAGATGCCAAGTCCATGGGAGGGAGGGAAAGGAGATACCAGACCATGGAGGGGGAGGGAGAGAGAGATGCCAGGGCATGGGGGAGAGAGAGGAAACAAATGACAGACCAGAGGGAAAGGAGGGAGATAGATGCCAGGGCATAGGGGAGGGAAGGAGATAGAGACTTCAGACCATGGGGTGGAGTGGGAAGGAAGGAAGGAAAAGAGAGATTCCAGAGCATAGGGAGACAGAAAATGGAGAGGGGGGAAGCTGAAATGAATCATGTACAAAGGAGACAGTTTATAGAAGGAGCATAGAAAGAGGGAAGATACCATATGGAAGAGAGAGAGGGCAGACACTGGATGGAAAGAGCAGAGAATGGAAGGGGCGAGACAGAGGGTGAACAGTAGATTGAAGGGGTAGAGAGAGGGGGACAGACACTGAACAGAAGTGTAGGGGAGAGGAGGGACAGACGCTGAATGGAAGTGTGGGGGAGAGGAGGGACAGATGCTGAATGGAAGTGTGGGGAGAGGTAGGACAAACACTGAATGGAAGTGTGGGGGAGGGGATGGACAGACACTGAATGGAATTGTGGGGGAGAGAGGGGCAGACTGAATGGAAGTGGGGAAGAAGGGGAGCAGATGCTGGAAGGAAGTGGGGAGGAGAAAGAAAAAAGGGCACATGCTGGATTGAGGGAAGAGGATAGAGCTACATAGAAACATAGAAGATGACGGCAGAAAAGGGCTACAGCCCATCAAGTCTGCCCACTCTGCTTACCCACCCCCTGTCTATGCCCTAATGACCCAATTTCCTTATCTTGATCCTCGTAGGGATCCCACATGGGTATCCCATTTATTCTTAAAGTCTGGCACGCTGTCTGCCTCGATCACCTGCACTGGAAGCTTGTTCCAATGATCAACCACTCTCTCTGTGAAGAAATACTTTCTGGTGTCGCCATGAAATTTTCCGCCCCTGAGTTTGAGCGGGTGCCCTCTTGTGGCCGAGGGTCCCTTGAGAAAGAAAATATCATCTTCCACTTCGACACGTCCCGTGAGGTACTTAAATGTTTCGATCATGTCTCCCCTCTCCCTATGTTCCTCAAGAGTGTAGAGCTGCAATTTGTTCAGTCTCTCTTCGTACGAGAGACCCTTGAGCCCCGAGATCATCCTGGTGGCCGTCCGTTGAACCGATTCAATTCTGCGCACATTTTTACTGTAATGTGGCCTCCAGAATTGCACACAGTACTCCAGATGAGGTCTCACCATGGCCCTATACAACGGCATTATGACTTCAGGCTTTCGGCTGACGAAACTTCTATTGATACAACCCAATATCTGCCTTGCCTTAGATGAAGCCTTCTCCACTTGATTGGCAGTTTTCATGTCTGCACTGGAATGGGAGAGGGAAAGAGGTGGCAAACTATAGGTAGACACAATGAAAGAGGAAAATTGAGGACTGAATAATAAAAAGAATTTAGACAGAGGCAGAAAATAAATTGAGAAGGAAGAACAGGAGGAAGGGAGCAGAGAGAGAGATGCCTGAGCAGGGGGGAAGGAGAGGAGACAGATACTAGACCTGGGAGGAGGAAAAGAGGAAGGAGACAGATACCAGATTTGAGAGGAGAAAAGGAGAAGAGATAAGCTAAAATCTGTTGGGAGGGAAGGAGGGAGGAAGGAAGGTGAGAAAGAGGCAGAGAAAGGGATGGGGTTGTAAGCAGATTAGAAAGACTAGAGAGAGAAAGGCCTGGACCACAGGGGAAAGACAGGAAGCAGATGCAGGACTATGGGAAATTCAGACAGACGGGGAGAGACCTTGGGGAAGAACAGGGAAATTTAAGATCATAACAGAGGAGGGAGAGAGAGGGAGACCTGGAACAAAGGTACAAATGAGAACTGACACTGGATCTGGGGATGGTAAGAGGGAAAAGAGAGAGAGACCTGGACCCAAAGGGGATGGGGCTGGATTGTGAAAGAAATGTTGGATGCAAAAGAAAGAAAGATTGGATGCACAGTCAGAAGGAAGTGCAACCAGAGACTAGTGAAATCACCAGACAACAAAGGTAGGAAAAATGATTTTATTTTAAATTTAGTGATCAAAATGTGTCCATTTTGAGAATTTATATCTGCTGTCTATATTTTGCACTATATTTGTCTATTTTTCTATAGTTACTGAAGTGACATTGTATATTTTAAAGTAATTTGCCTTGACATCTTTGAAAAAAAAAATCCAAAACTCGTAAATGATAATTAACATTATCTCTGCGTGCAGTGTGCTTTGTGTTTTAAAAAAAATTTTTATGTTTACCATTATGAATTAATAAGATATTGTATGTACATGAAAAATGAATGGAAGAAATTAGGGTCGGGGCTAGGGTCGGATTGGGGCGAGTCTAAATATTAATAGATATCCCGTTTTGATGAAAAAAATAAATGGTCACATTAAACAAAGCAGATGTACTCCAAGGACAGCATATAATAAAATGCCATTTATAAAGACAAATACGAACTAATTATAACAAAGCAGATGTTCTCCAAGGACAGCAGGATAAATATCCATACTGGGTGACATCATCAGATAGCTCCATGCATGGGAACTGCTTTCCAGCAATCTTGAGAAGCCTTGGCTGGAGAGCTGTTCCCACTGTGAGACATCTAGGAAGCAATACTGGACAGGCAGGCTGAGACTTGGGCCTAGATACCTGTAGAAATTTCTGGAGTGGAGAGATAGATCTAGGAGTCATCAGCATAAAGGTAATACTGAAAACCATGGGAGGAGATTAAGTACCAAAGCAACAACAATAGATTGAAAAAAGAGGTTCCAAAACAGAGTTGTAGTACGCTGACTGACAGTGGGATAGCGGTAGAGGAGGATCCACCAGAACATACTAAAAGTATGATGGGAGAGATAAGAAGAAAACCAAGAAATAACAGAGCCCTGAAATCCAAGTGAG